>NC_073304.1:149155701-149476429 GCF_027595985.1 Sorex araneus | reverse complement strand
TGGAGGGAAGAAAGAAGAGTCGATGAGAAGCAGCAGGGTCCAGGTCTGGGGAGTCAGGTAAAGGGTGATGTTAAGGAATGATAGAGCCACAGAGTCAACAAATCAAGAAAACCCAAACTTTAACAACCAAACTTAGAAAGGGGCCTGTCAAGAGGGCAGGGTGGAGGGGTGGGGGGTTTTGGATATGGGAGGGAATCTGGGGACATTGGGGGAGGGATGTTGACACAGGTGGTGAGATCAGTACTGCAATGTTGTATGTCTAAAACCCAACTATGAATAACCTTGTGAATCATAGTGCTTTAAGTTAAAAGATGTGGAAAAAATGTAAGCATATGGAAAGCTCCAAAATTAGAGCAATGAAGTTCTGTAAATCCTTTACTTGATTTACAAGTGTGAATGTTTGACCACATGTGATATGTTTTTATTTCCTCTCAATTTGCATACACACACGCACATACACACACACACAATTTTGCTTTTGATGTCACACCCAGCAGTGTTCAGGGGTTACTTCTGACAGTGCTTGGGAGACCAAGTGGGTTTTTCTGCAAAGCCCGTGCTCCAGGCCCTGAGTTATCCCCTAGTCCCCTTCATATACACACAACTGTTGGCGAACCATTTGAAAGTTAAATATAAATTTCTTATCCCCAAATATTTCAGTCTCTATTAAGACATGAAAATTGTCAAGTGTTTGCTGCTTCTCTCTGGCTTCAGCTTTTGCCACTATTAAATTGAATCTGAAGTACTTACATTGAACTACTTAACTACTATCATGAGTGAAGCCTCTCTGACTTAGCTCAAGATAAATTCCCACTTTTCTCTCCTCTTAGAAATATTTGTTCACTCATTCTAAGAGACAGCCTCACTGTTTCACACAAGGCGCCCCAGAGGGGGGCGGGTGAGAGCCCTCCCTGCCCCAAGGGACCCAGCCTCAGCAATCAAAAATCTCCACAACCCAACCACTGCCACACTCAAGGCCGCGCCCCACATGCTCGGGCCGAGCCTCACGCATGAGTGAAGTCCTACGGAACGCAGGTAATGAGGAATTTTGTGACCTTGGACTCTGGGCTCAATGGGACCAGGAGCGGAAATCCTCTGCCCGCTTTCCCCAGTCTCCAGTGACCCAGGGGTCATGCCCATAAGCCACCTCTGCTGGCACCGGATAATCTCAGGCACTGTCCAGATCACACGGCTGCTTCTCCCGAAAGGGAGCATAACATGAGGCCCACATAACCATGCCACCAGAGTTCCCACCAGGCTATTTCACATGGGGCACTCCAGAAGGGGGCGGGTGAGAGCCCTCCCCGCCCCAAGGGTCCCAGCCTCAGCAGCCAAAAACCCCCACAACCCAACCGCTGCCACACTCAAGGCCACTCCCCAAGTGCTTGGGCTGAGCCTCACATATGAGTAAACATTTTTCTGAACCACGAGGCTGCTTTTGCAGCCACGCAACACGTCATAAAACATTCCCTACCCACTCTCCATAATTACCACACCACATTTGATGGGGTTCAGATGGTAGGCAACAAATCATAGGGGGAAATATATATATGCATGTATACATATTTTCAGATACATATATACCAAAGCTCACATCACCCACACTTTAACAACATGTTAGTGATATCCTATAGGATGTTTTAATGGCTCCTGCCAAAATAGAACAGTCTTCACACTGTTTCCTATATGAACACATTTTTGTAAGCATACTCAGCAGTTCTTCATAACAGACAATACAAAATATACATATTATTTCGGTTGTGTTTTGGGACAGGAATTGGGGCTTGAGATGGAAACATCCTGAATTTGGTTGTGGGAAGGTATAAATGGTGGTGGGATTGGTGTTTGAATATTGAATGTAGTCAAACATTGTGAACTAACTTATAACATTAAAAAAATTGTTTTAAGTAATGTGGAGTTTAATCAGCTTAATCAATGGCTAAATAAATAGCAGGGCTCTGCATTAAAAAAAGAGATATAGTCTAAAAAATTACCTATTTTGATCAAGAAAAAATGAAATAATGAGGGGAAAAGCCAACATTTGCTATGCATTTGTTTTATTTTTCACTTTAGCATAGAACAAACCAAAATATCAAGTGGTTGAATTCTATATTAAACATCTGGCTCTCCTAGCCAGACAAAATGAGTACACCTCTTTAGTTCTTTATCCTTACTAAGTTCAAATGAGTATAGAGACTCTAAAACTGCATCCTATTCAATGGGGTCAGGGAGATAGTACGTGGTAGTTAGGGTGCTTGCCTTGCACTCAACCCACACGGGTTCGATTCTTAGCGACCCACAGGGTCCCCTGAGCACTGCCAGGTGTGAGTCCCCTGCAGAAAAAGACAGCACAGATGATGGGTATGGCATTGGAATTATATCCATAAGAAATAATTATTAGTAGTATTGCAAACCAAAAATATTTTTAAAAAATTTAAAAGACCATTTTATTCTAGATTACATAAGTTCATAAAAAGAATAAAAAGCATGGCCAAGTGCAAGACCAAGTTGTCTGAGAACCTGCTGTACATGGAGTTCATGCAAAAAGGATTGGAGCAAGTAACAACTAGAAAAAGAAGAAAAGAAGTAATTAGTGAAGAGCACTGGTACCTGGACTTTTCCAGAACTTGAAGAGAGTTTTATAATCGAAGAGCAGAGGTTTTTAATGTGAAGACCTTCTCTATGAAAAACTATCATTCAGGGGTACAGTGTCACCCAGCAGGTCAGCCTATACATGTAAGCCGAGTGAATCAGGAGCCTGCTGGTGACTTCAGGCTTCCCGATACCCAAAATTGCTGTTGGGCGTCTGGACAGACCCCAACAACTTGGGACCAAGTTTCCTGAGAAATTAAACAGCCAAAAGTTATGTATGTGGGAGTCACGCCCACAAACCACCTCCCACTCAGCTATACAAGCTCTTTTATCAGCTTGCTTCAGAGACCCATAAATAAATCTCAAAAAAGATCAAAATCAGGCCATTTAAGCACATTAATGGCCATGATTCTGAGACTCACAAATGAATCTCAGAGTAGAGCAGCACGCAACAGAAATGTCTCCCCATCCAAGTTAGTGCCAGGCTGATTTTACCTCGGAGGGGGACAGGTGTTTCCCCCCCACCGCCTGCCCCAAATGAACCCTGGCAGCCACAAACCTCCAGAACCTCCACACTCACAGCTGACCTTCATAGGCTCATCCTGAACCCCCCATGCATGAGAATGAACCCTCTGAGAAACGCAGGTATGCGGGACCAGTGACTAAAAACTTCAGGCTTCACAGAGTTGATGATGGGCAACCTCCTCCCATCTCCCCGCTTTTCCAGCTCCCTGGCAATCACACCCACGAACTGCCTCTGGGCGCCATTTAAGCGCATTAAGGGCTGTGATTCAGAGACTCAAAATGAATCTGAAAAGAGAGCAGCATGTCAGAGATGCCTCCATATCCCCAAAATTTAAAAATTTTAGAATTCCAGGAGGACGCAGACACTTTCATGGCCACATGACACTTCTTACTATTCATGGCAAGCAATACAAAATAAATTATTTAGCATCTGCCTAAGGGGTAGACTAGGGTGGTGGTGGGAAAATTCAAAATAACGGTGGTGGGAAGGTGTAATGGTAATGAGATTAGTGTTGAAATGTTAAATGCAAACAATTACTGTGAACAACTTTATGAAAATTAAAATTAAAAATTAAAAAATGTAGTGTGGAGTCCATCCCTGCTTCAGTCAGCTTAATCAGTAGCTGAACAAACAGCAGTACTCCTACATTTAAAAAAAAGTCATTCAGAGTATTTAGTCCTGTAATTGAGAAATTAATGTATTAGATAAACTCTAAAAATGAAGAAGTTGAAGATGAAACAGTGGAACTCAATGTGTCTGATGAAGAAATGACTAGAAGGTATGAAACCTTGGTGGGGCAATTGGGGGGAAAATTGCCAAAAAGAGAGACTGGGCCAATTTTGAAGAAGATGAAAATGGAGACTCAAAGCCAATTAAAACAAAGAAAATATTCATAAAACCTCAAGATTGAAATGGGTGCCTTGCAATCTGGCTCAGGGATGCCTTGTAAGAATGACCTGCCATTTTGGACAAACTTATTCTGATGGTTTCTCTTCCAGTCATTAATATTATGTTAATTTGTAAAGAAGCATGTAATACCAGAAACATGTTGTCTGTGAAACAGATGTGTGATGGATGTCAAACATCCTTTATGTAAGTTTTCACAGAGAAAGAACTTTTATGGATGTTTCCATGTTTTTAGGTACATCATTGCTTCCTAAATATTTCCAGCTTCAGATTTCTTTTCTTTAACACACAACCCTGTCTTAATTCATAATATCAATTGCTTAATTCATAATATCAATGTTTAAGTTGCCCGTATATTTGATTTTATCTTATAAATTTAGGTGAAGCCTGTTGATGCCTGCATTTTGAAACCAGCCCTGAGAACTTCTGATGTGTAAACCCAGCACCAGTAAGCATTCCTCAGCAGCAGGAAGGGTTTGTGAGCTCCCACGGCACTGTTGGTTAGTGGAACTGGGAGTTGGGGCTAAAGTCATTCATAAAAGCGAAAAGTTATATAATAAAAATATTTTTTCATTTAAAAATTTAAAATAAAAATTTTTTAAAAGAATGAATGCACTCAATATTAACCTCTGTGATTTTTTTTTCAACTGAAATATTCCACTGGGGAGGGGCCAAGAGGGTGCTCATAAGCCATGCTCAGGAGGCCTAAATTTCTACAATTTGTTTATAGTTTATTCAATTAAAGAATCATGAACTACAAAATTATTGATAGTTGGGTTTTAGGCATATATTTTTAACACCAATCCCACCACTATTGTCAACTTCCATCCACCAATATTCCTATATTCCACTCGCAATTCTTGGCCAGTCCGGGAACAGTCAACACAAGGCCTGGAGAATGCAACAATACTCTGGTCAAGTGCTCCAAATACCTGAGCCCCGTGGGCAGAAATGGAGACCTTTAGGGCCACATGGTGATGTGCTTGGTGGGCCTCTAGGGCTGCATTTGGTGATGCTCAGAGGACCGTGAGGTGCCAGAAATTGAACTGGGTCAGTGCATGCTAGACAAACACTCTAACTGCTGTACTATTTTGTTCCTCTCAACTAAAATCTTTTTTTTTTCTTTTTTGGGTCACACCTGGCAATGCACAGGGGTTACTCCTGGCTCATGCACTCAGGAATTATGCCTGGCAGTGCTCAGAGGACCATATGGGATGCTGGGAATCGAACCCGGGTCAGCCGCGTGCAAGGCAAACGCCCTACCCGCTGTCCCTCAACCAAAATCTTTCATTAGAAAAAAAAGCATTGCATGTTTAGGCTAGACCTGCGATATAACAACAAGTAGAAAAATACCACTGACCCTAAGTCAAAGGCTGGGAAAAACAGTAAAGAATGAATGTAACCTCTAATTACTGGCTTTGGCAAATTCTCAGATGTGGGAGATAGGGGTTGGGGGTTAAAGGTCAAGAGGTCAAATTGCTGTTGGGTTATTTCAGAAGGTTCAAGGGATTTTTATTCAGCTTTGACTGTCTCCAGGGCTGGACCTTGGGCCAGGGGAGTGTGACACTCACTGTAAGAAGTAAGGAATGAGAAAAACTTACGACTGAGGATAAATAATATTTAACAAAACTTTTTTTTTAAAAAAAAAGAAAGAAAGAATGGGGCTGGAGCAATAGCCCAGGGTAGAGCGATAACGCCAGGGGTAGGGTGTTTGCTTGCATGCGGCCGACCCGGGGCTCGATTCCCAGCATCCCATATGGTCCCCTGAGCACTGCCAGAAGTAATTCCTGAGCACATGAGCCAGGAGTAACCCCTGTGCATCAAAACCCAAATACCAAAAAAAGAGAAAAAAGAATGCAAGAATTCATAACAAACAAAAGATCAACATTTCAAATGAAGACAAAATGCGCCTCTCATTTGCATGACCCTGGCAGTGAGGCCTTGCGTGGGTCACTCCGGCAAGGTAGCCTGACTGCTCATCCCTCACTAACGACAGGCCCCAAACCGTTAAGTGAACGGCCAGTGTCAGGTGGTTCCCCTAAGACGCCACAGGCAAGAGACTGCGCTGAGCGCTAGCTGCTGCGAGTAGGAGCACCGGGAGGCTGGGGCGGGGTGTGTGGGGGGGGGGAGCATCCTGAGCGCTGCCGTGCAAACACAGCGCCGTCTGCACAAACACCCTCCGGAGAAAGCCCTGAGCCCCGACTCTCATTTTGAGGCTGTTACGGTTGCCTTTGAAAATTGAAGTAGCCTTGAGGCATCCTCCACGCACGCTCAGTGGATTCAGCAGCTCAGGAACCACGGTCCAATTCGCCCGACTCCGTTCCTTTGGAAACCGCGGCCCCGCCCGGCCCAGCGGTTGCGGAGACACCTACCGCGCCCCTGCTGGTAGAACTGATCTTGCAGCCCTGGCCTCAGGAAAGGCTCACAGGATGCTCATAAGTGCTCATAAATGACTCAGAGATCTCACACTGGCCTGCCTCCTTCTTTCAAGGAATCTGGATATTGTCTTTTTCTTCTAGATGTCTGGTTCCTCGTGGTGGGCACCCTGGTCATGCTTGACTCTTAATGCCTGCGTAACAGGACAGGCTCTCCTTCCAGATTTGAGTACTTTGTGCCATTTCTTGCTTCTTCTCCTTCCCCTCCTCCTTCTCGTAGTCATCATCCTGCTCCTCCTCTTACTCCTCCTTCTCTTCCTCTTCTTCTTCCTCCTCCTCTTCCTCCTTCTCCTCTTTCACTTTTTATTTTCATTTTGGTTTGGGGGTCACACCCAGCAGTGCTCAGGGATTACTCACAGCTCTGTGTTCAGGGATCACTCCTGGAGGAGCTCAGAGGACCATAGGGGGTTGGGGGTAGTGGGGACTGACTGCGTGCAAGACCAGCTTTCTTCTCTCTCTCTCTCTCTCTCTCTCTCTCTCTCTCTCTCTCTCTCTCTCTCTCTCTCTCTCTCTCTCTCTCTCTCTCTCTCTCTCTCTCTCTCTCTCTCTCTCTCTCTCTCTCTCTCTCTCTCTCTCTCCCAGTCCTGGTTTTTGAAAAAAAAAGAAAGAACAACCTGCAGTTAGATCAGGAGACTGTTGTCCCAGCTCTGAACCCTAGCCCTGAGAGCTGAACCATCACCCAGCCCTTCACTCAGGTACAAACTGCTTCTAGTTTTCTTTCACTGAAATGTGACAGGGGCCCAGTGCCTTGGACAGTGGAGTGGGGCCCTGATTTTTGAGAAGACTTCTAGCTGCCCTTTCCAAACAGGGTCCTGCATCTGCCCATACACTGCCACCTGTGAGACAGGGCATATCTAGCTGGGAAACTGTTCTAGGAAGGTGAGACCAAAGGAAAGGAGGGAATGGGGATGGAGGCGAGGTACACAAATGTCTTACATTTCACTGAAAGAAGTTGAAAGCTAAGAAAAGCAAGCCCCTATGAAATAGAAGACAAAAAGAAATTCAAAACTGTGACAGAGTTTGACACCACCACTGAGACAAAAACTACCCCTTGCTTTCAGTTTTAGAAAGCCCAATAGCTAAATGCTGACTTCAGTGTGGTTTCTTCATTTCTGATTTTGTACTCATGTGCGTTAACATAATACCTAACTGACTGAACATGTCAGTAATACACATGAAATATGACATTTAGATCTCTGTTACTATCTGATGTCTCCAAAGTCTCACATACATGTAAGCATTCTATGTATTTTTTAGAATGAGACTCTCCTTATGTGCTGAAATTCATTTGACCCTTCAAAGATAAAATTTGTAATTATCACTTCAAGACTGAAATGAGGGGCTGGAGTGATAGTACAGTGGGTAGGGTGCTTGCCTTGCACGAGGCTGACCCAGGTTCAATTCCCAGCATCCCATATGGTCCCCCGAGCACCGCCAGGGGTAATTCCTGAGTGCAGAGCCAGGAGTAAGCCCTGTGCATTGCTGGGTGTGATCCAAACAGCAAAAAAAAAAAAAAAAAATCTCTGTACCACGTGATCCCCTGGGCACAATCTAGTGCAGCCCCTCAAAAATCTACCGTTCATACATTTATTAAAGACACCCATTTACTCTAAATACCACTTATTTGTGGAAATGCAACAGTTTAAGGGGGGAAGGGTGATGCCTAGATCATCCTTGACCCCAGAATATAGGAAGGAGAAGGAAATAAACAGTGAAGGGGGGGGTGGGAGGACAGAGAGATGAGCAAAGGGGATAAGGGCCAAGGCGACCTGGCTATATTGGTGATCTTAAGGAAGGGTAGAGCCAAATACCCAAACTAGAGAGTCAACAACTCTGAAGTAGTGAAACCCAAACTTTAACAGCCAAATTTAAAACGTGGCTGTCAAGATGGAGCTGGGGCTGGTGTTGATGGGTAGGAGAGAAAAACTGGGAACACTGAATGGAGAGATTGGTGATGAAGCAGTGTATGCCAAAAACCCAACTATGAATAACTTTGTAATCACGGTGCTTGATAAAATAAAATTTTGAAGGAAAGGGAAAAAAACATATTTTCATTGATATTTACTTCAGCTGTGTATATGAAGCCCATTTCTGCTTAGACTATGGTCTGATCAACCTGCAGGCAGCTCAGTTGGTTTATGTCACAAATAAACTCTAATTTGGAGGAATTACATTGTATTACATATGGGACCACGAGTATGCCAACTATAATCTTGGGTAAGCTTTTATAAATTAACAGTGGCTTGAGAATCACCACTAAGCAGCATATATAAGGCAAATTCCCACCAGCCACTTTCATTGTGGGAAATACTCAAGGTGAGTTTTTTTGGCTTCGCAGAGTCTTCGGCCTCAGCTCTAATTATACTCCTCGTTGTTTCATGTTTGAGATTCATGCTAAGCTGTCTGGATGAAAAGGGGGAGGAACTAAATCCCGCTGCTGCTCTAATTTTAGAAGCTTAGCTTTAGGGTGTAGACTGATTTAGATAATCTCTAAGATAGACTTTCGTGATCCCTGGTATTCCATTTTCTGGTAATGAAAGAGGTTTATTGGAAGGGATTGGTTCCTGGACTGTGGAGACTTAGAGGGCCCACTCTCTGTTACATGAGAACTGGGGGTCCAGGACATACTTCTGAAACTCAGAGAGCCCAAATTAGAATAACGTTTCACAATTATAGAGAGAGGGCAAGGGTTAACATGTTTGCCTGACTGCCAGCCAATGCTGGTTTCATCCCCAGCACCATATGTACCTCCAGGAAATGTCCCCAAACAGACCGTCCCGGTTCATGCAGTGATACAATTTCTCTCTCTCGTTTTTATGTTTTATTTAGACCTTCAATGGGTTTGATGGTGCCTGCCCAGATTGGCGATGATGATTTGTTTTCCTCAGTCTAGTGATTTCAAATGCAAATCTCATCTGAAAATAGCCCTACAGATTTACCCACAAACATCATTCCAGCAAGTATCTGTGCACCCTGTGACACAGTCAAGTTGTACACATCATAGAGCTTGATGCATGAACACACACAAATTGGACAAAAAATTAACCATCACAGTCACTAAATTTGGGGGTAATTTTCTACTAAGCAATAGAGAACTCACACAAGACTCTGGAATCTTCCTTTAATACGAGGTCAAGCTATAGAGTTAGAGATAAGTCCCCTAACCCCTTCACAGTGCAGCTATTATTCCCTTTACAGTGAAGACAGACAAATAGTTCAGGGCACTTATTTAAGATTGTACAACCGGAACAACTGTATGGCAAAAAATAAGGGTCTGATAAATAGTACCTTTGTGAGCTCATTCTAGGATTACATCATATAAACATTCTTTCTCCTGAATATGTTTTTCATTACTACCAAAAACTTATCTTTCTTTCAGAAGGTAGGTACAAAGAAAAGACTTTTTGGTTAAAATTATAATAAACTTGTAAATTTGAGTTGCAATATTTAGTTGGAGATTCCAAAGTCGATGTTTGCATAATAATGAGACAAAAAGATGGAATAGATTCAAATTTTATAAACATCAATAAGATGGTAGTGGCTTGTACCTGGCATTATGTCAGTTGCCACTTGCTCATGTTTATTTCTTTTATTGGTTCCACTTGCTCTCACCAGTGTCATAGAGCTTGATGTGTACATGCATGAACACACACAAATTGGACAGAAGTCCCCTCATTCTGTAAATGCACGTGTCTGTTGTTCTGGGCATGGAGCCTGACTTGCTTTAATTTTTGGTTATTTGAGCAGTGTCCCAGATTCTCCTTTGAAATATGCAATCCACCTATTTTTATTAACCTAGATGTGGAGTCCACTGATGCTTTTTTGATAGATTCTTGGTTATGTCCTGATACTTTTGTTTTAAATAGGTCATTTATTTCCCTAAGTTGACTTCAGACATTTTTTCATATGAATGAGGAGGCAACTCATCAGAAGGCTGGATTTTAATAATGCAGCTTATTTTCTTAAAACACAACATTTTCAACATATGCTATTTTGACCAATTTGTATAAAAGAATTTTTGCTGTTGTTTTTGCTATTGTGAGAGAAATAAATCTAGGCCACTGAGAGGGAAAAAAAAATTTAAGCATACACAATGGTACACAGTATTACTGGAGGGCTGGGTCCCCACTTCTGTTCTTACAGAAATGTCTTTTCTACTTTTACCTTCCATTTAAAAAAAAACACTAGTATGTGAAGAATCTAGGAGGTTCATATTTATGTATGGAATGTGGTCCTTCTCTAATTTATGAAGTGATTATAAATATTCACACCTACAAGGCACTATTAAAAAGTATACACAATGGGCAAAGATAATTATTCTAATGCATATGAAACAGAAACTTACTACCTAATTATTGTCACCTATGTCACTTCCCAGAGGGTCTCTTGCCCTCGAACCTGGCTGTCGTCCCTGGAGCCCCTCAGAGGGGGTGGGCTCCAGATTCCCACTTCGCCCTGAGCAGAGCTCTCGCGGCTGAAGACCTCCAGAGCCTAGCCACAGCCATGCTCAAGACCCCTGTCCACACATTCAGACAAGCCTCACACATGAAGGTACCGGCAGAGGAACCCAGGTGTGTGTGACCCAGGGCTGAAACTTCCAAGCTGCTCGGATCAGGACTGGGCCTGCTCTGCCCAGATTTCCCATTTTCCAGTAGCTAGGCGGTCACACCCAGGGACTGCCCCCAGCGCCGTGTAATCCCACCAATAGCCAACATCCAGAGACTTAAAACCAAGCTCCCAGAAGCTTCCAGACATCTTATAGCCTACTTATCCCTCTGGGAGAACCTGGCAAGCTACTGAGAGTTTCCTGCCCACATGGTCTCCCCATGCCTTGCAAACTCCTCATGGTGTATTCATATGCCCAAACCAGTAACAATGCTGGGACCCTAAACGAGCCTCCAATGCGGCATTGTTGGGAAGGACGAGTAAAGAGAGGCTTCTAAAAATCTCAGGGCTAGGACGAATGGAGACGTTACTGAGACCACTCGAGAAATTCAAAGATCAATGGGACGATGATGATGATGATGCCACTTCAAAACATTGTGATGTTGTAAAATTATTTAACCTATTGACAAAAGTGAGAAATATTGTAGCATCCTTCTCATAGCATTATCGTCCTAATTAATGAGATTAAGGGAGGAAGCTCAATGGCTGTAAGGTATGCTTTGCATGCAGGAGTCCCAAGTTCTGTCACTGGCACTGTGTGGTTCCCTGAGCATAACCAGGAGCAACTCCTAAGCACTGAGCAAGGAGTAGCTTCTGAGAATTTCTGGGTCTGGCCCCAAAACTATTACAAATATTCCCTAAAATAGGAACTTTATTGTCATCAGTGCTCAGTAAAATTAATAATGCAAATTACCCATGTAGAATAATAATAATAACAATTACCAGGGTGCTGTCATGGATGGCAGTAATCAAAGTCTAAATGCACAATAGGGGGCTGGAGCGATAGCACAGCGGGTAGGGTGTTTGCCTTGCACAGGGCCGACCCGGGTTCAATTCACAGCATTCCATATGGTCCCCCAAGCACCGCTAGGAGTAATTCTTGAGTGCAGAGCCAGGAGTATCCCCTGTTCATCGCCAGGTGTGACCCAAAAGGCAAAAAAAAAAAAAGCGCTATAGGCTTATGCTTAGGACTTGTATGGGACCCGCTACAACCCCTTTGTGATTTTGAAGCTGACAAATAAGACTGAGAACAGCCTCTAAGAAGAGGCTGGAGTGTGGGAGGCAAATACCACCCTGGCTGCTACCACCAACCCACCATAAACACTGCCCCCCTCTGAACAGCATATGTAATCCTCTCAAGATCATTTTCTCCTTCCAAGGTCATCTTCAGTGGTGTGTCCTTCATCTCTTCTGCAGAGCATGATCCTGTTTGTTGGGAGTGGGGGGTTCCAGGGACGCAGGGAGTGGATGAGAGATAACACATGAATTGAGGCAATTTATTGCCTTTCACATGCCCAGCAAGGCACATGGTCCCCGGCACACCACCCAGGAATGATCCCTGAGCATAGAGCCAGGAGTAAACGCTAAGCACTGCTAAACATAACCCCTAAACAAAAAAAGAATCCTGTTTGCATTAAGGTTGAATCAAGAGTTCATCCTAGAACTAATTCCTGAGGCAGCAAGAGAAACTGACTCTTCAAAAAGTCTTCAAAAATGTTTTAAATTATGGTAAACCACTTAAATATGTATTTTGTGGAAATACACATAGTAAGTGTAGAAATGTATATTATAAATCACAGAACTTCAACCAATAAATAAAGTTTAAAATTTAACTTCAGGGGCTGGAGCGATAGCACAGCGGATAGGGTGTTTGCCTTACACGTGGCCGACCCAGGTTCGATTCCCAGCATCCCATATGGTCCCCCGAGCACTGCCAGGAGTAATTCCTGAGTGCAGAGCCAAGAGTGACCCCTGTGCATTGCCGGGTGTGACCCAAAAAGAAAAAAAAAAGAAAAAAATTTAACTTCAAAAATAATTTTTGACAGTTTTAGGTTTAATTTCTTCTTTATATAAAGACCCAAGATTTCTTCCTTCAAAACACTATTCCCCTCATGCAACATACCAGCAGATTAGATTAATTTGGAGGTTGTTTTATCAACCCCATGGCTACCTCATATAATGTAAATCACCACTCTCTCACATCACAGTTTTGGTTGTAGCTTTTTTGTTCTTACTATTACTGACCTCTGAAAGTCTATTCTCCAATAGCACAGAAGTATTTTATTTTATTTTTATTTTATTTGTATTACTTTTATTTGTATTATTTTATTTGTATTTTATTTTATTTTTGTTTGGGACCACACCTGACAATGGTCAGGACTTACTCCTCTTGGCTCTGTGCTCAGGGATCACTCCTGGCAGCATTTGAGGGACCATATGGAGGTGCCAGGAATCAAACCTGGGTCAGCCTCATACAGGCCAGTCCCCTTCCTACCCTCTATACCAGCTCTCCAGCCCTAGCACAGTGATATTTTTAAAAACATTTTCCTCATCATGTCAAGCTTCTGCATCAAACCCCACTGAATTCCCAATATCCCTAGCAGTACATCAGTGTCTTCCCAAGGTCTCCAAGGTGTTTTTTTTTTTGGTTTGTTTTGTTTTGTTTTTCTTTTTGGGTCACACCTGGCAATGCACAGGAGTTACTCCTGGCTCTGCACTCAGGAATCACCCCTGGTGGTGCTCAGGGGACCATATGGGATGCTGGGAATTGAACCCGGGTCGGCAGTGTGCAAGGCAAACACCCTACCCGCTGTGCTATTGCTCCAGCCCCCCATTTTTTTTTTTGTTTTTTGAAGGTCTCCAAGGTTTTGTGTGCCTTGGAGGCTTACCTTCCCCCCCTTTCTCCTGGCATTTTCCTTCTATTTAGAGCCTAGCTTCTAAAACTGTGGGGTCGAGTAGGCAACAATAAAAGGCTCTGAATGCAACAACCAAAAATTAATTTAAAATCAACCAGAAAACAGATCTGAATATATCTGGTAGAACAATTATGTTCACTCTTGGGCTAAGAGGAGTTACAAGTGCAAAGTTTAAGAAGCCCTGGTTTCATGCTCACGCTCCCTGGGTTTTCTGATTTTAGACACTGTAATCTTAAGGTATGAAGCATTTCAGGAGTTTTAGGGCCTCATTATCCTCATCAGTTATTCCCTAACTAATAATCTTTTTTAAAATGTTTTTTATGTGAAGTCCGAAAGATAGTGCTATGGCCTTCTAGGAGTGAGCACTGAGTACAGAGCAAGCCGGAGTGATCCCTGAGCATCACCAGGTGTGGCCCAAAAGCCAAACTGTGAAATAAAATTTCCATATAAGCCCATAACAGAAGAAATCTATTTAATTTATTTGTTTATTTACATGCTTGCTGTTTCTCTCCCCACTATCCAACTATAGTTTCATTAAACTTAGTAAGAATGGAATTTTTACCTAACAGTCTTGGTCTTCATTCTATTCTAGCACCTTGAATTACGTATAGCATTCCATATATCTTTAAAAGATGAATACACAAATCTTGAGCTAAGTTACGTTATTAAAAATGTAGTTATTGAAGAGATCCATAGAATCAAAAGAACTGCCAGGTGACTCAGGCTGCACAAAAAACCAGTTGATTCCAACCATTTTTCCACTCTTGCATTGTTCCACTTATGACACAATGTTCATGAAGAAAATCAGATTGTCCTAGAATTATCAAGTCTCATAATCCTTGATTACTTTCACTTTCTTCCTCACTGAGATTTTAGTAAATAAAAGACTTTTTAAATAATAATAATAATAATAATAATTCTGGGGACCACAGAGCTAGTACAGAGGGTAGAACACTTGCTTTGCAGTCAGCTGTCCTGAGTTCAGTACCCTGCATCCCAAGTAGTCCCCAGAGCTCCTCAGGGGGTGATCTCTGAGCATAGAGCCAGGAATACCCTTGAGCACCACCAAGTGTGGCCAATAAAAAAAGGGGGGGAAGCAATTCTCCAAAAGAAATGTAGGGTTATTATTAAAATTAAGGGAGAACGCAGGAGGAAGAGAAGGGGAGCAAACCAAATAATCCTTCCTTCACCTGCTACCTTGACACCTGTAAAATAGCAAGGACCCATCTACTCTATCCTAATGTGCATGTTATATATTTAACACAATACAAAATTGCATATTATTCTAATATGAACTTATGTGCACCCAAGAAATATGTAGATATTAATATCTCTAGTCAAATAAAACCAGAAACACACATCTTTCAAAATCATGCAGAACTCTGAAGAGATCTGTTCTTGAGGCAAAGAACGGCTCCCTGCATTGTAGGCATGAGTCCTGGCGCCAGTTGCCACAAGTGCCAAGCTCAATCCTCAGTCCTGGCCACTCTGAGATCACAACAGCACCACAAGCAATTTCAGACCTTGCAGCAGCCAGGTATGTGAGCACTGTAGCTAAAAGCTTCAACTTGCAGAAAATACCACAATTACATGCGTGAGCATTGCAGCCGGGCATGTGTGTGAGCCCCACTCATTGTGAAAATGACATGAATAGAGAAAAGGCAAGAAAAATAAGAAAAACTATAGATACACTTCTATATATTTTCCTCTCTTATGTGCTTCAGAAAAACATTTAAATATCCAGATGTTAAAATCATGGATTTCCTGCAACTTCTCAAACTATATTACCTATCTCAGTTAATTGGTGAGGGATCTCTTAGTGGGAATGGAGGGTAGGGATGGAGGACCACACCTGGTGATGCTCATGGATCACTCATGGCCAGATAAGGATCATAGGGGATGTTGAGGATAAAACCAGGAAAACTGCATACAAGGCAAATATCCTACCCTCTTTGTTATCACTCTGACCCCTCTCTCTCAGCTAATTATGTCACTAATCATTCGTGGTTGGCCTGAACGTATAATCTTGTTTTCTCCCTCTTCACTGATGAACAGGTTCCATCAGCTTTATCCCAAAAATTCTCAAATCTATTCCTTCATCACTATTCATACTCCCACAGCCTAAATTGAGGCCTTCATTATCTCTGACCCAGAACCACTTACAAATAGCCCTCGTTGATTCCGTGTCTTTATTCGACCCACTTAACCCCAGAGCCCACAGGATTGTCATACTTAAAGCTGTAAACAGTCAAGTAGATTAGTGCTCTGCTTGAAACCTTCTATAGCCATACAGCTTATCAAAAGCAAAAACAAGCAAAAAGCCCAACCACCTCAGTGTATTGGTTGGAATTACAGAACTTGCAATTTTTCCACATTACTTTTAAATACCTTTTCCTGGTGAAGGGTGTGGTCTTGGAATCATGTGTATGAGAAACCAACATTAGTAGTATTGGAAACACAAAATCTCAATCAATTTTTAAAACAAAATAAGTAAAACTCACTATATTGAGGAAAGTTCCTTTGATGCCTATTTTGCTGAGAGTTTTCATCATAAATGGGTGTGGATCTTGTCAAATGCTTTCTCTGCATCTATTGATATGATCATATGGTTTTTATTATTTCTTTTAATGATATGATGAATTATGTTGATTGACTTGCGAACGTTAAACCATCCTTGCATCCTTGGGATGAATCCTACTTGGTCATGGTGTATAATCTTTTTGATGAGTCGTTGGATTCTATTTGCTAATATTTTGTTGAGGATCTGTGGAGAGCCACCATGGGACCATGCTTTGTAGCGCTCTTTGTAATCAACACCTGTGTGCTTCGAAAACAACTCCTAATAAGGAAACAGGATGTCTTGCCACGCCCATAAGCTGTGACTAACCTATCAGATGTGGACACGTGGGCATAAGCAGGCAGCGAGAGGTATATAAGGGGGGAGGTCACCTAGCTAGTGGGTTCTCCCTCATGCGTCCCTTTTTCCGCCTTACTCCACGTCCCCTTTCCTGATTTCTTCTCCAACGCATGAGAAAGTTCCTAAATAAATCGCAGCCAAAAGGATCTCCGAGTTGCATGTTTCTTCGCTGGACGAAGCGGCGCGCGACAAGGATCTTTGCATCTGTGTTCTTATGACTACATAAGACTCCACCTAGAAGCTGTTGACCGTAAAACTTAAGTTTGTTGTATGGGGTTAGTTTATATTCAGTGTTACTTTATGTAAATGAGGGGTTTTTTGTTTTGTTTTGTTCTGTTTTATTAGTGCAGGTCTGATTGATTGAAGGTTGTCAAGTGGAAATTGGTTTAATTTTAACTCTGGACCATCTAGTTCTTGGTGTGGTTTCATTTTTTTGATTATAGGGGTGGGTGTGTGTGTTGAGCGGGGCAGTGTTGGAGGGGGTAGGATGGCGGTGGATGTGTCAGGACATTCTGGAACCTTCAGGGTATGGCTGAAAGTTTGGGGAACCCAAACCTCAACAGTCGTTACACTCTGATTCTCAAACTCAGAATAGATTTATTTTTGGTTTTCTTTTCTGTTATTTATCAAGACTATTTGGCCTTCTCTTATAATAGGTTACATCTAGGGACATCTTCACTATTACAAATGGCCTTTGAACATCTTTACTTCTGGGTTATTTTCTTGAAATTACTTTTATATAGCATGAGTAAATTACTTTTATATAGCATGAGTAAACAAAATAAACATCTTGGTGACATTTTATTGATAGATTTCTTTAAATACTTGCTTTCACTTTTATTTTATGTTTTTATTAAGGATTACAGTGTTCTTTGGGTTTCAGGTGTATGCTTCTTTCATCAACTCATGCTGTGCCAACCACCAAATGTCCAGTCACCATTAACTACTAATTATTGGCTTTCTTGACCTGTTTTGGCCTCTACCCACATGCTAGATAAATGCTGTACCTGACCCCATGTCTTCTTAATCCATCATCTATGTCTTCATATACTTAGGTTGCTTCCATATCTTAACTATAGTAAATAGTGCTGCATCAGCTATAGAGGTCCTGATAATATTTTTGAATTGGTGTTTGAAAATGGTTTTTAGCTTAATCCCCCAGAAGTGGGATTAATGAATCATATAGCAGTGCTATTTAAACTATTGAGGTTGGGAGGGCGGGTCTCTTCAGAGTACTCAGAGGCCCACAGGCCACTCCTGGTGAAGTTTAACCTGTTCACCTGAGCCAAATGGTTCAGTGCTTGGATCTGGCCAGCTGGCAGGGCCACATCTGGCAGTACTTTGGGGTCCCACCAGGTTTGCACCCCAGAGGTGTGTGAGAGGACAAGCAGTGCTGGGAATCACCCTCACTCATAGAAGATATGACTTCAGTTTTTTGGGATATCTCCCCATCCCCACTATTTTAATTTTTTAATTTAATTTAATTTATTTTGTTTTTTGGGTCACACTCAGCAATTCTCAGAGGTTTCTCCTGGCTCTGCACTCAGGAAATACTCCTGGCAGTGATTGGGGGACCATATGGGATGCCAGGGATCAAACACGGGTCAGCGGTGTACAAGACAAATACTCTACCCTCTGTACTATCGTTCCGGCCCCTATTTTAATTTTTTTTTATTATTTTTCACTGTGTTTGCACGAGTTTATATTTTCACTCAAATACTTGACAACAATGTTTCTTGACTTTTTATATTAGTTTTCTAATTAGTATGAGATAGTATCTCATTTTTATTTGTATTTCCCTAATCATAGGCTGCCAGAGCCTGGCAAGCTACCTGTGGAGTATTCGATATGGCAAAAACAGTAACAATAACGGGTCTCATTCCCCTGATGCTGAAAGAGCCTTCAATACGGCACCTTTGGGAAAGACAAGTAAGGAGAGGCTGCTAAAATCTCAGGGCTAGGAGGAATGGAGACGTTACTGGTGCCCACTCGAGTAAATCAATGGGATGACAGTGATACAGTGAAGTAAAAATAAATGTATTTTTCTTAATTTAGTGGCTCTTAAACCTCGTACCTGGGGGAAATACTGAGCGCTTTTTAAAATGTCGGTGCTAAGGTCTCAATTTCAAGGTGGAAAAAATCTCATAAATCCTGGCTGTTTGCGTAGAGGACTCAGAAGAGTATCTGCCCACAAGTGAAATATAAATTTGGTTCCACTTAACAAAGTTTAAAAATAAGACCCAAATGGTCCAACTTGTTTCTAAGTAACATAACTAAGTCCTAGAAAGCTCAAGTTTGTTGAGTAAATACAGTATTATCTAGACAATTACTTGCCCAATAGCAAAATACTCAAATTAATCATGTATTACCAGATATACAAAGAAGCTGGAAGACACTTTTCAAAATGAAGAGGAAGAACAATCACTGGAAACATACTAAGAACAGACATAGATGTTAGTAGCACTGTAGCACTGTCACCCCGCTGTTCATTGATTTGCTAGAGCGGGCACCAGTAATGTCTCCATGGTGAGACTTGTTACTGTTTTTGGCATATCGAATAACACTGCATATATTTAGGCAGGTAGAATAAGGGTTTATTAAAATACAAGGAAGCTATTTTTGAAAAAAACAAAGAAAAGTTCTAGAGGTATTTTCTAGGTCTAGAGGGAAAAAAAATAACAATTAAAAGAACAATAACAAATGTTGGCAAGGATGTGGAGAAGGGAGAACCTTCACACAATGTTAGCAAAGTTTAGTGATTTCTTTTTCCTTTTTATTTGCTTTCTCAATTTTTTTAATTTTTGGATGTTGTTGGGTTTGGGCCATAGTCCATAGTGTTTCTTACTCCTTACTTCTGTTGAACCATGGAAGGCAAGCAACTTACTCTCTGTACTATTTCTCCAGTCCGGGCAATTTCCTTTTTTTGTTTTGTTGCAGTGGTAGATACATCTAGAAACCCGATGAGGCTTTTCCTGGCTCCAGCCCAGAAGTGATCTCCAGTAATTCTAAGGGTACTATATGTGGTGCCATAGATCCCAAGCAGACTGGCCACATGCAAGGCAAGTGCCCAACTTCCTATATTATTTCTCTGACCTTTTGCAATTTCTTAAAATTTAAGTGTATGGCTACTCAAATCTATCTAAGAGAATAAAAACATTTATAGATACATATGAAGACTTACAGATGAATGTTCATAACAGCTTTCTTTGTAATAAACAAAAATCTAAGAACAACCCAAGACTTCATGACTTAAACAGATTGTGGCATATCCCTGGTTCTGGTGAGCAACGCAGCCGGAGAATGCTCCGGACCCGAGACCGGGCCAGCAACACCGGGGATCCAGACGGAGGAGGTACAGCCACCACACCTTCTCCAGATGGAGCCCCGGCGACACTGAGCAGCAACTAACATGGCTCCGGGATGCGGGACTGGGACAACTCCTAACCACGCGGCGGCTAATGCGGGCGCGCAACCTTTTCTAAAAACTGAAAACATACAATCTTTTAATGGAAAACTAATTATCAAATGCTTCCATGGTAGTAGGGCTGTCTTTCTTGGGGGGAAACTCCAACAACAATAGTGAGTTTGTGTTGAAATATGGAACGTAATCAAGGTAAAGAGAAAATGAAGTGAAATTCATCAGTTATACAGTTGGGAATGGGGGGGCAGGGGGTATACTGGGGTTTTTGGTGGTGGAATATGGGCACTGGTGAATGGCTGGGTGTTTGAATATTGTATAACTGAGACATAAACCTGAGAACTTTGTAACTTTCCACATGGTGATTCAATAAAAATTTAAAAAAAACACAGATTGTGGCATATCCCTACAGTGGAAAACAACAAGAAAAGAAAATGAAAACAACAATATAAGTAAAGCTCAAATAAACTGTTCTGAGACTAGGGGGATTGCTCAAGAAGTAGAAGACAAGCCTAGATTTCAGGAGCCCCCACAAGGTTTCCCTGAGCACCGAGTACTGCAGGGTGTAGCTTCAGTGAGCCCCAAGCACTGTTCTTCTGGGCCAAGTACAGGGAGTGACCCCCAGGCCCATCCTTCTCCAGCACAACCGAATGTACTCCCCTTTTGACAAACAAAAACCATTCTGACTGAGAAAATCCAACAAACACAGAATACACACTGTATTATGCCATGTGGAGGAGATCCTAGAAAAAGCAAATTAATGCAGATGGACAAAAAGATGCACAGTGGGACAGGGAGAAATTGGAGGAAGGGTTCCAGAAGAACAGAAAGAAGCTTTGGGGAACAGTAGATACATGATTATTACACACACACCACCACCACCACCACCAGCACCAAAAGGCTATCTATAGCTCCCCCATTGAAAGGGCCTTCCCAGAAGTGCTTAGAGCAAGAGTCTACTCCCAATGATACTTGGCCCAGGGCTGCAGGTCTAACAGTTCACTGCTCTGCCTGTGGTATATATGGTATATGGTATATGGTATATGGTATATGGTATATGGTGCTGCTCAGGCCCAGTGACAGGGGTCTACCAGAGCTGGGGGAGTTAAGAAAACATGCAGTGCTAGGGGTGGAACTTGTGATCTATCTCAGGAAAGACCTGTGCTCTAACCCTTTGAGATATCTATCCTGCCCAGATGAGGCCAATTTAGTTTGCAAAGTCCATATATGTAGATACACACATATACAGATACACATATATATGCGTGCATATCTATACATATAGATAAAGTACATATATAAAGATGCACACACATATATACACTATATATGTGTATCTGTACATACAGATATAATTCAATAGCACTGTAGCACTGTAGTCCCGCTGTTCATCGTTTTGCTCGAGCAGGTACCAGTAACATCTCCATTGTGAGACTTGTTGTTACTGTTTTTGACATATCGAATACACCATGGGTAGCTTGCCAGGCTCTGCCATGCAGGTGGGATAGTCTCGATAGCTTGCCAGGCTCTCCAAGAGGGAAGAAGGAATCGAACCAGTATCAGCCGCGTGCAAGGAAAATGCCCTACCCGCTATGCTATCACTCCCGATATAATTCAATAAGGCAGAAAAATAAAAATAGTAAGAACTACAACAAAAAAGGAGAGATAGCTAAAGAGACATAATGATTGGAGTTTGATCATAAAAATTAACTAAAATGGGGGCTGACTGGGGCCCCAAAAACACACTGCAAAAGTGTGATCTGCACTCCTATGTTCATTGCAGCACTATTCACAAGAGCCAGAATTGGAAACAATCTGAGTGCCTGAGAACAGATGACTAGATAAAGGAACTATGGTACACCTACACAGTGGAAATTTGTGCATCCACAAGGAAAAGTGAAATCATGAAATTTGCTTATAAATGGGTGGACCTGGAGAGTATCATGCTGAGTGAAATGAGTCAGAAGAAGAGGGACAGAGAACAGAATTATTGCACTCATTTGTGTGAGACTAATACCCAAGGACAGCAGGAAAAAGGCCAGGAATAATGGTCCACAGTTGGAAGCTTGCCACAAGTCGGGGTGAGGGTTGTTGTAAGGGCAGTTATGCATAGAGAAGGGACTGCTGTGACAATGATAGTTGTAAATGATCACTCTGGACAAGAACTGAATGCTGAAAGGAGGTGAAGGGTAACCTTTATATGATAACCTTTCAACACCTGTGTTGCGAACCATAATGCCCAAAACCCAAAAGAAAAGAGAAAGAGTGGAGAGTGTGTGTGTGTGTGTGTGTGTGTGTGTGTGTGTGTGCGCGAGAGAGAGAGAGAAAGAGAGAGAGAGAGAGAGAGAGAGAGAGAGAGAGAGAGAAGAAAAATGACTGCCATAGAGGCAGACTGGGGGTGTGGGGGATGGCAGGAGGGATATTGGGGACACTGGTGGTGGGAAATGCACACTGGTGAAAGGATGGGTGCTGGAACATTGTATGACTGAAACTCCATCATGAAAACTTTTTAACTGTGTGTCTCACTATGATTCAATCTTTAAAAATATAAAATGGGGGGACTCTTGGACCCCAAGCCACGCAGGCATTTCCCCCACGCCTGTACCCTCATTATCCCCTCAAACCCCACGCCACCCACCCTCCCCGAGCGCCACCCCATCCGCCCTTGCACCACCCTCCAGCACTGCACCTGGTTTGCTCCTCTGGCAGGTCAGTGAACTAGACCCAGGCCACCACTTCCCCACCCCCCCGCCCCCCTGCACCCCACCCACATCGCGGTAGTGGTGGCCTTTGCAGAAGTGGGCGTGGCCCTTTGGGGGGCCATGCAGTTATTTTCCCCTTACCCAGCATCTGTACTCACATCTTCATCACCATCACCTAATTCTGTGGAGAATATCCTGGCCATCTCAAACACATCAGGTCAATAGTCCAATATCTGATTCCAATTGCAACATAATATTGGCGGACACAAGAAGCTCTACCAGCCCAATATAAGAGAACACATCCTCCGAAGCTTCACTAGAGACCTCACATAAGCCGCAGAGGAGCACATGAGAGGAAGGTGAAACTCTAGAAGGAAGAAAAGGTGACCACCATCACCTTGAGCTCATTCAGAACCCTTTCTTGCAACTAGAGAGGAATATTGATAGTGAACTGGAAGGTCCCACCTCCATACTACTACAAAAACAGGAAGAAACAGCGAATACCCCCACCACAAGGAGAAGATGATGAAAAGCGTCCAGACACCTCCACAAGCATTACCCACAAATATGATCTCTCCGATAAAGAATTCAGAGATGAAATGTTGAAGATGTTCAATGAACTCAAAGAAATGATGGAACAGACATCCAGTAAATTAAAGAAGGACATGAAAGAAACAGTGGAACGGACAGCCGAGAAAATACTGGGAGAAATGAGAACAGAAATTAAAAAGCTACAAAAAGAAGTGTCACGAATAGGGGCTGGAGCGATAGCACAGCGGGTAGAGCATTTGCCTTGCACGCAGCCGACCAGGGTTCAATTCCCAGCATCCCATATTGGTCCCTTGAGCACCGCCAGGAGTAATTCCTGAGATGCAGCGCCAGGAGTAAGCCCTGAGCATCACCACGTGTGACCCAAAAGGCAAAAAAAAAAGTGTCACAAATAAAGGATTTGGTAGGTGAAATTAAAAACTCAGTGGCTGGAGTGATAGCATAGCGGGTAGGGCATTTGCCTTGCACACGGCTGACCCGGGTTCAATTCCCAGCAACCCATATGGTCCCCTGAGTACTGCCAGGAGTAATTCCTGAGAGCATGAGCCAGGAGTAACCCCTGTGCATTGCCGGGTATGACCCAAAAAGAAAAAAAGAAAAAAACTCAGTGGGTGCCCTCAACAGTAGAATGGCTACAGCATCAGTGAGCTTGAAAATGAGCTACAGGAAGCTTACAGGCAACAACAAACAATGGGCAAAGACCTCAAAATAGCTCTTAGGCAAATCAGCGACCTACGGGATGATTTCAAGAGGAACAGCATTAGAATCATTGGAGTACCAGAAGGATAGGGAGACAACCCCAGTGAAAAAGCCACCACTAAAAATATCATTGCTGAAAAGTTCCCAGAGCTGGAGAATGCAGGCATCCAGATCCAAGGAGCCTGAAGGGTGCCAGCTAAAAGAGATCCTACTAAAAGGACTCCGAGACATATTATATGCATATCATATACATATCCGGTATAGCACATAGTCTCACAAGCAGCACCTGAGCACAGAGCCAAGAATACTTCCTCAGTATCACCAAGTGTGGCCCAAGCACCTCCCCACTTTAGAAAATTCCTGGGACTGGGATTGCAGTTCAGTGAACTTGCCTAGTATGTGTGAGTCCCCAGGTTCAGTGCCCAGTATACAATACATACATAAAGCAAGAATGAATCTTCTCGGAAATCATTTCTTCCTCACTATTCCAAGCAATCCACCTAGGATGTGGTGGCAATCATCAAGGCTTCAGAAGTGCACACTGAAGTAGATCGATAGCAACTGGCAGCTCATTTAATTTCACACACACACACCCTTTGTTTAAATTTTGGGCCACATCTGGTGGTGCTCAATGCTTATTCCTGGCTCTGCACTCAGGGATTTCTCTTCTGACAGTGCTCAGGGCACTATATGCCCTCAGGGATCAAACCAGGTTGGCAACATGAAAGGCAAGTGCCCTCCCCACTGTACTATATCTCTGGCCCTTAATCCCTCTTTTAAAATAATTATTAACTTGAAAGAGGCTCCTCTCTGAATTAAATTCTCATAAAAATTTCTATTAGTATTGGTCTCATTTCAGTCAAGTTATCCCCAGAGCTACACATCTGCTAGTTCCCCTCTGCTGACATTCGCTTTCCACCACCAGCTTTTGCTATCTTTTTTTTTTTTAGTTTTCAGAATAACTTTTATTTAATTTTTAAATTTTATTTTATTTTATTTACTTATTTATTTATTTATTTATTTATTTATTTGCTTTTTGGGTCACACCTGGCGATGCACAGGGGTTACTCCTGGCCCTGCACTCAGGAATTACTCCTGGCAGTGCTCAGGGGACCATATGGGATGCTGGGAATCGAACCCGGGTCGTCCGCGTGCAAGGCAAACGCCCTACCCGCTGTGCTATCGCTCCAGCCCCTAAATTGTATTTTATTTTTATAAAGTTGTTCACTAATAATTTATTTAGTTTTCTTGATTTAATCTTTACTCCAACTTGTTGTTTGTGAATAAAAATGCAACAGATTCAGATGTGTTGTTTTTGTGTTTTTCCATTTTACTGAACTCATTAACTCAGTCTGGTCATTTCATCAGATCAATCTTGGGATTTTTATGTATGTTATTATGTATTCTGAAAATAGCCATAGTTTTACTATTATTTAGCATTTTGTTTCTTATATGTATTTTTCTTTTTTTTTTTAATGAATCACCCTGAGATACAGTTACAGACTTACTAACTTTTGTGATTACATTTCAGCCCATACAGTGATCGAGTACCCATCCCTCCACCAGTGCCTTTGCTATTCTATTAGGTCAAAGTTAGTCTCTTACTCACAGCCTCTTAGCAACATAACCAGCCAGTGGAAACCACATGCTTTCCCATACCAGTATGAAAGGATTATGGCCAGATTCCCCCAATCCTACTTCCGTGCTCCCAGCATAAGTTATACCTAAGGAAAATAAACTTGCCACTTTAAAACTTAAACATGACAGCTAGGAAACTGGTAAAGAAAAGAAATATGCAAAAACTTAAAAGAGACACAAGAGGGGCTGGAGAGATAATACAGCAGGTAAGCACTTGCCCTGTATGAGGCTGACCCAAGTTTGATCCCTGGCATCCTATATGACCCCCGACCCCCCGCAACCACCACCAGGAGTGATTCCTTAGTACAGAGCCAGGAGCAACCCCTGAGCATTGGTGGTTGTGACCCCCTATAAAGGAGGAGAAAGAGAGAGAGAGAAAGAGAGAGAGAGAAATATATAAATTAAACAGATTAACCTAGAAAATATATAAACTAAACAGATTAACCTAGAAAATATCTGTGTGTCAGAAATAGGAATAAGAAACATGGCAGATGTAAATGGCACTCACTATTCAGGGAAGAACAAATCATTTGTAACCCTTCATAACCCTTTTGAAGCTACTACATTGTTTAAAAATTGGAATCTACTACTACTTACTCTTTTTCTAAATTAAATTTCTCAAGCAACCTTTTGATTTAATTTGGTTTTTAAATGTTGTAAGTATGCCCAGATGCCTCACTGAAATAACAGAGGATACAGTTTCCTAAAATGTTAGAATCCTTGTGGAAATTGATAATTTACTATTGTGGTTTATATATCAGTCTTGTGGAATTATTTAATAGTATTCTAAGAAACAGACATAACAAGATAAAGACCCAACACTGATAGATTTCTCAAGATAATGCTGTCATGTGGCAGAACCTCCTGCCCCCGCACCAGGCTGTCTTCACCAGGGCCCCTCGGAGGGAGGCGGGTAGAGTTTCCCTCCCCGCCCCAAGCAGAACCCTGACAGCTAAAAACCTCCAGAACCCAGCCGCAGCCATGCTCAAGGCCACTTTCCACATGCTCAGATGAGCCTCACACATGAAGAAACCTACAGAGGAACCCAAGTATGCAGGACCTGTGGCTGAGATCTCCAGGCCTGATCAGGACTGGGCCTCCTCCACCCAGATCCCCAGTTTTCCAGTAGCTTGGCAGCCACACCCACGAACTGCACCCGGTGCCATATAATCTCATCAACAGCCAAGATCGAGAGACTATAAAACAAAACTCCTGAAGAGAGCAGTATAGTATTTCCTGAATATAAGGAAGGTCACATCGTGACCTCTTATACTCTAGCCCACTGATGTACCTAAAAGTACCTAAAGTAGCACATATTTGTTTGATTTTTAACATACTTGCTTGTATTATCTTATATCTGTCACTGTCACTGTCATCCCATTGTTCATCAATTTGTTCGAGGGGGCACCAGTAATGTCTCCATTGTGAGACTTGTTGTTACTGTTTTTGGCATATTGAATACGTCATGAGGAACTTACTAGGCTCTGCCATGCAGGCAGGGTACTCTTCGTAGCTTGCTAGGCTCTCCGAGAGGGATGGAGGAATCAAACCCGGGTCAGCTGTGTGTAAGTCACCCTACCCACTGTGCTATCACTCCAGTCCATTCTCTTATATATGGGCTAAAATGGTCCCAGAATGAAATACAACAACCTTCACACACTTCCCTCTTATTGTGGTGGGAAGATGCTCGCTTATGGGGTGGGTGTTAGAATATTATCTATAATGAACTATTGTGAACTACTTTATGAAAATAAAATGTATAAAAATGCTGTCATGTACGACTTCTTGCTACACTGTCAACTTTCACCGAAGAGGTCATTTTACTTATTAATTTTTATGTACACAGTTCATCTTTCTGTTACAGCATTAACCCATGCATAGCTCAATGAGCATTGCTTAGAGTTACAGGATCGGACCATTGAAGGATTCTTTTCACCTGCCCAGATTCTACTGGCCTCCACCATTATTGCTCAAGAAACAACTGTAAACTAAAGAAAATCTGAATAATGAACAGTATCTTTTTTTTTTCATTTTCTTAGTTGATTGGGAATTATAAATTAGATACCAAAAGTGTCCCTTCCTAAGGCAAGTGTCTAAAACTCACATGATTCTAATTCTATAACTGCCGAGTACATTTTTCTAAAGCATGCTCCCCATGCTGGAGAAGTACTTCGTAAATGAAGGTCAGAGTAACATCAGCCTCATAATACTCCTGATGCTTTCACCTGGGAATTCCTGAAATGCTTCCAAACATTTCAAGACTCATCATCATCAACTAAGATTAGATTATAAGGTGAATAAGAGTTATTACTCTAGTTTACATAAAGTGATTAAAAAAAAGTCTTCATATATTTCGGTGAGCTTGGGCTTGATTCAGGCTTTCAAAAATTTCCTATTCTGTGGAAGACAGTCAACACTCTACAAGCACATATTTTTAAATGACTACAAGGGAAGTGGGGGGGTAAATAGCATGTGCAAGACCCTGAATTAGCAGTGGCACCTCCTGCCACCTGCCCCCAGCACTGTCAACTCCACTGAGAGTCGCCCCTGTAGCACTGTAGCACTATCGTCTTGTTGTTCATCGATTCGCATGAGCAGGCAGCAGTAACGTCTCCACTGTGAGACTTGTTGTTACTGTTTTTGGCATATCCAATACACCATGGGTAGCTTGCCAGGCTCTGCCCTGCAAACGGGATATGAATCCCCACTTTAAAAAATTGAATAACTGAACAATGAATACTTAATGCTTCATTCTTTCTTTTTATTGCTTTTGGGCCACTTGACAGTACTCATGAAATCAGTCCTGGAGGGGAGTGGGGCCCCAGGGATCGAATCAAGGTCAGCCAAGGGCAAGGCAAGTGCCCTACCATTGTACTATCACGCAGGGCCCTAGCTTCATTCCCTCTTAAGACTTAAGTCCAACAGGTTCAGTTGAAATGTGATTCCTTTAACACTGCTAACCGAGTATCTTTTGTTTTTCTCAGAGAGCAGGGTGACTAATAAACATACTGAAGTGTCTGTGAGTAGACTCAGTTTCCTAGTTCAAATGAAGTCCTAAACACAGAAATGTAGAATGCATTAATATTAAGTCCTGCCATTAATGCTCAAAAGAATCCTAATTCTACAAAAAGGAAACTGAGGCCAGGAGAAAGCACGCAACTATTTTTAGCTTCTAGTTACGCTGAGGTCAGTTTAAAGACAGAAACCAGTATTATGGCCTTATAATTTGATTTACGAATATTGGTTTCTCGTAAGAGAATGAACCCAAAATGCTACCACAATGGTTCACTTCGTCACCCGGCCCCTCCCCCCCAAAAAAAAGCAGCAACACAGTGTTCTCTGTTCAAGACATTTGTCTGAAAATCAGATTTTCGCGCTGCTGTAGCCACTGTTATGAACTCGGACTTTTCAGTCTGATCTTGCAAACCGGCTCAAAGGAAGCGACTAGGATCCTGTGGTGCTGGGCCCGCTGGGCCCGTTAGTCATTAGGCAGGAAGGGATGGATGTGGAGGGGGGAGAGACAGCCTCGGAAGGAAGGGCGTCCCCAACTCCCACCCTCGCGTCGGCATCTAAGATTTTTATTTTTTCAAGTTAAAGGTGTGGGAGAATCAGTGCACGCTACACACCCACGCTCGTTTCCGGATCCTTGATCTGCTCGGGGCCACGGCATACCCCGGCCCCGGCCCGCGCGTCCTTCTGACTCACCTTTCCTTTGGCCCACCCTCAGGCAGAGCCTTCAGGCTCACCCCTAGCAACAAAGCTGGGGGCTCCACGGCCGGCAGGCAGCATCCCTGGGCTGGGACCGGGGACTAACGAAATCGTGCAGCACCGAGCCTTCATCTCGCCGCAATCCCGCCTCCGTCTCTCCCTCTCTCCCTCCGCACCTCCCCGGCCCTCCCATCTTCTCCGCAAGCTCGGACGCCAACCCTTCCCCGGCGTCGGGGGTCCAGCCCCGGGTCCCAGCCACGGCCCGCCCCGGTCCTGTCCTGCGCCCCGCCAGCCCCGCTCCCGGGCCGGCCGCACCCTACAGCCGCCGCCTCGGGCTCCTCCCTCCGTGCTCTCACCGCATCCAGGGCGCGGCCGCCACGGCCGCCTCTTCCTCCTCTGCCGCCGCTGCCCAGCTCCCGGCCGACTGGGGACGCTGGGGGTCCCGGCCGGGAGACGGCCCCCAGGGCCGCGGGGACGGCGCCGCGGCCCCGCGACAGTCGGACGCGTGGTGCGCGCGGGGGGCCGCGCGGCGCCAGCGAGAGCCTCTGTCAGTCCTCTTCATGGATGGCCCCGGGCCCCGCCACCCGCGGCCGTGTCACTGTCCCGGCTGGGGTGTCCTCCGGCCGCCCGCGTGCCCGGCGCGCATCCTCTGCGCGTGGATAAGCATCAGCGGCGCTCGCAGAGCTGGAAGATGCAGAGCTGCCTCCACCCACCCCGCCCAGAGCGCGCGCTCCCACCCACACCTCCGCGGGCCTCTCCGCCAGCCAGCACCTTCCTCCCGTCCCACCCCTGCCTCCACCCAGCCTCCTCTGCAGACCCCAACCTCGCCTTTTTACGGCAGACTCCATTGTCACCTCCTGCAACATCTCAGCTCAGAACGTTTCTCCTTTTCCTTGGTCCTCTCTCCACATTTCCCAGGGGTTGGTTCTCTTCTCATCAAATCCGTGCCTGCCTATCATTAATCCAAAGGTTTTCTCTGTGCTCTTCTTTCCTCGGGATCATTACTGCTTCTCCAAGTTGTTGGCGAGCCTTCTTCCCTCTTAGAATTTTTTTTTCCCTATAATTATTGTAAAAACAACACACATTACTTCTCCAAAGTGGTGGCAAAAAGTTCCTTCATCTCAATGATCTCGCTCAACGTCAATGACCTGGACTCACCAATCAAATGATAGAGAGTAGCAGGAATGATTAGAAAACAGCCCCCATCATTCTGCTGCCTACAAGAAAAACAGCTCAACAGTCAAGGTAAGGCACAAGCTGAAAGACTAAGTCTGGAAAAACAATGGTAGAGACAATTCCCTTTAAAGGATCGGGGTGGCCATACTTATATCAGACAACATGGAATTCACATTTTAGAAGGAACACCAAGGGATCAATACTCACATTCCTAAACAAATATCCTAATAACATACTACCAAAACATTTTAAAGAGGGGCTGAAGGGATAATACAGCTGAAAAGGTCCTTATCTTGCACAGCCAATCCAGGTTCAATCCCTGGCAACCAATATGGTTTTCCAAATACCATCAGGAGTAATTCTAGAGTGCAGAGCCAGGAGTAACTCCTGAGCATCATTGGATGTGGCAAAAAGTAATTTTAAATAATTGCTAATAGACATAAAGGAAGATATTGACAGTAATACAATAATAATAATAGGAAACTTTTTAAAAATTGACTTTGAGACCACACGTAACAATGCTCAGGGGGTTACTTCTGTCTCTGCACTCAGGAATCATTCCTAGTGGTGCCCAAACTGGGGAACAAACCTGGGTTGTCCAGGTGCAAGGCAAGGCCTCTACCGGCTACTGTAGCTCAAGACCCTGTAGCTCTGTAGGGCTGTCCTAGCACTGTCGGTCTGTTGTTCATTGATTTGCTCCAGCCCATACCAGTAACATCTCCATTGTGAGATTTGTTACTTCTTGTTACTATTTTTGACTGCTCAAGACCCTAGCAATAGGAAACTTTAACACACTTCTGTCACTGCTGAATAGACCGAGGAGGCAAAAATTCAACAAGAAAATACTTGCCTTGAAGGAAGAAATGATAGAGATAGGACTAACACATTCACAAGTCCTTTACCATCCAAAAGTTGAGTCCATATTCTTATCTACTGCACATGAGAGACCACATGCTGGCTCACAAGCATACCTTTATAAAATCAAGAAGATAGAAGAACTATTTTCTCAGACCATGGTGCTATGAAAATAAAATTTATCACAACCAGAAATAGAAGGGAGATATCAAACACTAGGAAATGAACCAAAATTAAAAATAAACAAATAAGGATTTTTCTGAATGAGAACAAATAAACACAGAAAATCAATATGGTTAAACCCATTTTTTAAAAAAAAAAAAAGAAAAGAAATAAGTAAATAATCATAGTAAGGGAGCAACAAATAAACAACCAAAGGCTAGAGAATGGAAGATTTGGTCTACAGAACGGAGCTTACCTGAAGTGAGCGGTAGCGGAGGAAAGCATTGGCGTGTTGGTGGGGGAAGCAGGCACTCCAACAGGTGTTGGAATGATGGACTTTTTTATAACAGTAAAAACAGTCAACCAGGGTTCAATCCCTGGATCCTAGATGGTCCCCCCAGCACTGCCAGGAGTGATTCCTGAGCACAGAGACAGGAGTAACCCCTGAACATCATTGGGTATGGCCCAAATCCCCCCAGAATAAGTAAAATATATTCTCAGAGTGTGAATCTATCATTACTACTTAATTTCAGAACATTTTTATCATCCCCCCCCAAATAACCTGCAAAACATTGTCACTCATCATTTTTGTTTTGGGGGCCATACCTAACATTGCTCAGGGCTTGCTAATTCCTGGCTCAATGCTCAGGGATCACTCCTGGGGGATTCATGGTGCCACAGGGTGCCAGGGATTTAACCCAGGTCAATCACATGAAAGGCAATCACTCTAACCACTATACTATCTAGGTCCCTCAGGCACTAATCTTTTCTACCCCTATCATCACTTAGCCATATTTCTAGGCATTGGTGTCACTAACCTTTGTCTTTACAGGTTTTCTTATTATGACTATTTTATATGGACTGGAGCGATAGCACAGCGGGTAGAGCGTTTGCCTTGCACGCAGTTAACCGGATTCAATTCCTCTGTCCCTCTTGGAGAACCCGGCAGCTACCGGAAGTATTCCGCCCACACAGCAGAGCCTGGCAAGCTACCCATGGTGTATTCGATGTGCCAAACACAGTAGCAACAAGTCTCACAATGGTGACGTTACTGGTGTCCGCTTAAGCAAATCGATGAATAACGGGATGACCGTGCTACAGTGCAGTGCTACTATTTTATATAAATGAAATAACACAATATGAAGTGCTTTATGTCTGGTTTCTTTACAGTGTTTTTGAGGCTCATATTGTTCTTGAAGTTTATTAAGTTTGTACCAGCATCTATTTTTATTTCTGAAAATGTATTACATTATAAATGAAGCATCACATTTTGTTTATACATTTATTAGCTGATGAGTATTAGAGTTCTTTCCTTTTTTATCATTATGAATAATGTTACTATGAACATTAAATACATACTTTTGAGTAGATATGTTTTCAGTTACTTTGAAAAGATAGTTAGCAAAAAAAAAAAGAAAAATAGTTAGGAGTGGACCTTATGGGTCATATGTTAATCCTGCTTAAGTTTTTTTTCTTTTTGAGTCACACCCAACGCACAGGGGTTACTCCTGACTCTGCACTCATGAATTACCTCTGGTGCTCAGCAGACCATATGGGATGCTGGGAATCGAACTCAGGTTGGCTGTGTACAAGGCAAAATCCTGACCCAATTCTGCTTAATTTTTTAAGGAAGTACAAATAAGTTTCAAAAGTAGCTCCATGTTTTACATTTCCAGAAGCAATGTATGAGAGTTCAAGTTTTCTATATTCTTATCAATATGTGTTAGGTGTCTCTTGATTATATCCATACTTACCAGTGGATGTGAAGTTATTTCTCATTGTGAGACTGATTCTCCTGGGGCCAGAAAGGTAATCCACTTGCATGGCATGTGGCTGAACTGGGTTCAATCCCTAGCACTGCACCTGTCCCCTGAGCACAGCTAGGAGTAATCCCTGAATGTCACTGGGTAATGGCCCAAAAACCAAAACCCAAAACTGTCACTGTCACTGTCATCCCATTGCTCATCGATTTGCTCGAACGGGCACCAGTAACATCTCCATTGTGAGACTTTTTATTACTGTTTTTGGCATATCGAATACGCCACGGGTATCTTGCCAGGCTCTGCCGTGTGGGCGAGATACTCTCAGTAGCTTACCAGGCTTTCTGAGAAGGGAGGAGGAATCGAACCTGGATTGGCTGTGTGCAAGGCAAACGCCCTACCCGATGTGCTATCACTTCAGCCAAAAAAAAAAAAAATCAAAACAAACAAGCAAAAAGAGACTGGCTAAATTTCTTTAATGTCTAATAATGATATCTTTTCATGTACTATTTAGATATCTTTTTAGGATAAGTGTCTATTTGTGTCTGTTGCCATTTTTTGATTTTTTAATTTTATTTTCATAAGGTTGATTGTTACATTCAATATTTCAATACCAATCTCACCATTACACCTTCCCACCACCATTATTTCAAATTTTCTCACCACTGTTCAAGCCTGCCTGCCACCGGCAGATTCTAGATAATTTATTTTCTATTGCTTATTATGAGCATCATGAGAGGCTGCACACTCCTGGAATTTTTTTTTTTACACACACACGCACAAACACTCCTCCTCGGGAATGGGGATTCGACAACTCGCTGGCCTCCACTCCTGGAATTTTAAGTATGCAAATGATTGGGGTCCAGAGACATCTGTGTTGGGAGCTAATCCATTTTGAGATTCATCTGGGAGTCTCTGGATCAAGGTCAGTGGCGCTAAACTATGGCCTGGAGAAAGTTCGTGGGCGTTACAGCCAAGACACTGAAGAGACAGGAGGGGAGATGGGGGAGGGGGGGTGACGAACCCTTTCCTGCATACCTGTTTTGTTTTGTTTTTTTCTGAAAGTTTGTGGCTACCATAGGCTCATCTGGAGTGGGCGGAAAGGGGACACCTGCTCCATCTGTGGAGCCCAGGTGAAACCGGCCAGGCACACGGGGTCCGGAGAGATCTCCGGCGAGCTGCTATCTTCCAGAATTCACTGCTGCATCCCACTTTTATAGGGTTATGTGTTCTTTCCATATTGAGTTGTAAAAGTTTAAAACTATGAAGAGTAATGTGAATATGATAAAATCTATAATACATACCCTTTTCCCGTGATTTACAAAATATTTACTCCCATTTTGTAGTTTGTCTTTTTATTTTCTTGAGTATGTCCAGAGAGCAAAAGTGCTTTTATTAATGATGAAGGCATAGTATGCTTTTGTATGTTACTTAGTATGCTTTTGGCATATTTAAGAAGCTGTTTCTGGGGGCTGGAGCGATAGCACAGCGGGTAGGGCGTTTGCCTTGCATGCAGCCAACCTGGGTTCAATTCCCAGCATCCCATATGGTCCCCTGAGCACTGCCAGGAATAATTCCTGAGTGCATGAGCCAGGAGTAACCCCTGTGCAACGCCGGTGTGACCCAAAAAGAAAAAAAAAAAAAGCTGTTGCTGAATTCAAGGTCATAAAGGTTCCTGCTTAGGCTTTTTTAAAGATATGTATTTTTTGGACCAGAGCAATTGTACAGCAGGTCGGATGCTTGCCTTGCACATGGCCAACCTCAGTTCTATCCCCAGTACACCATATGGTTCCCGGAGCCCACCAAGAGTGATTCCTGAGCCTGGAACCAGCAGTAAACCCTGAGCACCGCTGGGTATGGGTCCTCCTCAAACTCCCAAAAATATATATACATCTATATGTATACATAAATATATGTATTTTTAGGTCAAACTTTTAGGCTACTGATACTTTTTGTAACAAATTTCCTATTTCATATGTAGAAAGTCCATCTTCATTCCTTGACATGAAAATATTCCATTGTAGCAACATAATTTTTTGATGAGACAATTCCTTATTGAATTGTCACCCTTGTCAAAAATTCAGTAGATAGCAGCCATTTTAGGTTTTTTGAACTGTCCGTACATGTTACTCCGTTGATCTATGTGTCTGTCCTTATTTCAGTACCACAATGTCTTGATTACAGTTCATATAATAAATTTGGAATCATTCAGCTTAGGTTTTTTCAAGACAACTTTCACGATTTGGAGGGCTTTCCATATCCACAAGAATTCTAGAATGAACCTTCAGGCTCATTTTGATTCCTGTCAAAAATGAATATATCAGCCAGGATTTTGATAGAACTACAATGAATATGCAAATAAATTTGGGGATATGGTCAACCCCTAACTTGGCCAGTCCATGAACATAAGATATTCTCATGTACTTAGGTTTTCTTTTAAACAATTAATTTAAAATGTATTTACTTAGAAGCATTCAACATATTAACAGAACAGCTTCAGTGTTTTCTATTTTGATTTTGAATTTAGGCCCACAGTCAGTGGTGCTCAAGACTCACTCCTTGCTCTGAGCCAGAAGTAAGGATTTTGAGCCACACCAATGGCAGGCTTAGGGAACTATGTGGGGTGCCAGGGATCAAACTGGGTCTGCTTTATGAAAGGTAAACAACTTACCCACAGTACTATCTCCCTGGCGCTGACACTTTTACTATTTTTGCATTTACAGAGTAGTAATCATCTAACAGAACAATAATTATTTCCTTGCTAATTTATAACTCCCATATTGTACGAGGCAAGGTTAGTGAATATTGAAGATACCAGCAGTTATCTAAAGACACATTCAGTAGTGTATTAACTTTATAAAAATAAAGACACTATGTGGTTTAAAAATAAACTGTAAGCAACTTTACACTTCTTCTCCTGTTCTTGAAAAGGGATGAGTGATATATAACACTACTAAAAGAAATAAAAGTGTGCATGAGGAAATGCCCTGTTCATAGATTGGAAGGATTAATATTATCAAAATGGTAATCTTTCCCAAAATATTATAAAGATTTGATGTAATGTCTATAAAAATATCCAGAATAGTTTTTAAATACATAGATGAAAAACTGTTGAAATTTTTATGGAGTTATAATCCTCTCATCCAGAATAGCCAAAGAAATTCTATGGGAAAAGAAGGTGGGAGGCTTCTCTTTCCCAATTTCAAACTATACTATAAGTCTGTAATAACCAGAATCATGAGGTACGGAAACAAGAATAGAATCTCAGAACAATGCAATATAATTGAGACAGACCCTCAGATATTTATAACCTTGAATAAAGTGTCAAAAAATATGAAGTGAGAGTAAGGATAGGCTCTTCAGTAAATTGTGTTGGGAAAAAAGAACTCAGACCCCTTTCTAACACAATGCACAAAAGCCATATCAAAATTGATTAAAAACCTAGATATCAGACCTACATCATAAATTATAATGAGAATATAGGTAGAACACTTTATGACATTAGTTAAAGTAAGCAAAGATTAAAAAATGAAAATAAATCAAACTAAGAAGTTTCTGCATCATAAAAGAAACAATGACCAGAATAAAATGACACCCCACAGACTGGGAGGGAATCTTTACTCACCACCCATAAAAGGTCCATATCCAAGATACTTAATATCTTTAAATATTTCTTATAAAGCAGTGGTAGAACTTTACATGGAAAAAAAATTTTAAAATGGGGGGGAGAGATGAACATGAACAGTAACTTTCTCAAAGATGGTCAAAAGAAGTATGCAAAAGTGCTCAGCATCACTTATCATCAGGAAAATGCAAATCAAAACAATAATGAGATATTCACATCACTAAGACTCGCACACATCACAAAAACAACCAGTGTTGGCGTGCATGCAAGGGTGGGCAACTACAGGCTGGGGAAAAGGACACTCATTCACTGCTGTTAGGAATGTTGACTGGCTCATCCCTTTTGGAAAACAGCATGGACACGTTATTTTTTTTAAAAATAGGCATTTTCCTGGACTGCATGGCTATCCACTCTACCCATACTCCTCCAAGAGTAGCGCACCATATTTGATGGGGTTCAGAGTTGGAGCCAACCAATCTTAGAGGGAAATATATATATATTTTACACACACACACACACACACACACACACACACATATATATATATATATATATAAAAGCACACAAGTCTCAACCTTTAACAGCATGTTAGTGATCTCTTACAGAAGGGCTTAATGGCTCCTGAGTGAAATACAACAATCTTCACACTCTTTCCTCTAAGGATACTTTTTTGGTAGCATTTTCAGCGGTTTTTCATAACAAACAATACAAAATATATTATTTTGGTACTGCTTTGGGGCAGGGATTGGGGTTCGGGATGGAAACATCTGAAATAGGGTGATGGGAAGGTGTCACAGTGGTGGGATTGGTGTTTGAATATCAAATGTAATGAATATTGTGAGCTACTTTATCACTGTATCACTGTCATCCCATTGCTCATAGATTTTGCTCGAGCAGGCACCAGTCTCCATTGTGAGACTTGTTACTGTTTTTGGTATATCGAATAGGCTACGGGTAGCTTGCCAGGCTTTGCCATGTGGGTGGGATACTCTCGGTAGCTTGCCGAGCTCTCCAAGGGGACAGAGGAATCGAACCCAGGTCAGCTGCATACAAGGCAAATGCCCTACCCACTGTGCTATTGTTCTGGTCCCATATCAGCATTAGAAAACAAATTATCGGGGGCCGGAGCAATAGCACAGCGGGTAGGGCGTTCGCCTTGCACGCGGCTGACCCGGGTTCGATCCCCGGCATCCCATATGGTCCCCCAAGCACTGCCAGGAGTAATTCCTGAATGCAAAGCCAAGAGTAACCCCTGAGCATTGCTGGGTGTGACCCAAAAAAGCAAAAAAAAAAAAAAAAGAAAAGAAAAGAAATTATCTAACGATGCCTTTTTGGCAGGTCTGAATGTTGGGGAAAATTCCAAATAATAGTGATGAATCTTTTGTGGAAATATTAAATGTGATCAAAGTGGAGCGAGAGTAAGGTGGAAATTCTCAGCCACATAGGCGGGGGGTGGGGTGGGATGGAAGGCAGACTGGGGTTCTTGGTGGTGGAGGGTGTGCACTGGTGAAGGGATGGGTGTTTGATCATTGTATGACTGAGACTTAGACTGGAAAGCTTTGTAACTCTTCTCACGGTAATTCAATGAGAAAAAAAGAGAGAGAGAAAAAGAAAAAGAAAAAGAAAGAAACTGCCGGCAATGAGCCACATCTATTCAAACGTAAGTGTCCGATTCAGGTTGTTAGGCATTTGAACAAATCAATACTCATGGCCAAGTTCATGTTGATGAGGACACCAACACCACCGACGCCTCTACCTCTGCATGTTCTGGTGAACAGTTATTCTCCAGTGTCAAAAACATGATGTGATTGGTGCCTTCTCCTCTCGTCAATCCAATGACGTCGTCCTTGTTCTTCTGCGCTTGTACCATTAGGGCCTTGATGGATGTTTTATATGACAGCGTACGTGTATTAAAAGTGCAGACAGTCATTTTAGTCCTTCTTCATTTTGGCAGCCCAGTTGGGCCCTGAGATTTTAGCAGCCTCTCCTTGCTTGTCCTTCTCAATGCTGCCGTATTGGGGACTCTTCCAGGGTCAGGGGAATGAGGCCCATTTTTGTTACTGTTTTTGGCATATTGAATACTCCACGGGTAGTTTGCCAGGTCTGCCGTGTGGGTGGCATGTTGTAATGATTTGCACGCTGACAAACATGCCACACACCTTGTGCACATACAGAAAGTATTGGCCAGATCGACAATGCATCGACATTGATGCAAGGAATCCAGCCCTGCACCTGCCTGCATCTCTGGGCAGCACCTGTTGGTTCGCTCTTTGTGATTGATTCTCACTGTTGCCACCCCCTTCACCACAATTAGGCAGTGAACTATCGAGGGGGAACTGACAAAGGGCTGGGGGATAGTGTGTCTAAGAAGAAAAAAAGTAAGGGATCTGAATATGAATGTTGTTACATGAAGGAGTTATTCCAAAGTAACTCAGCCCTCTGTCTATGGGTGGCAGTTGTAAGCAGTAGGAACTAAGGGAGGAAAAGAAAGATTGGTATCTTAGAATCTGTGGATGAACAGGAATATGTAAGGGCCTGAAACAAAGTAAAGGCAGGAGCCGGTAAGAAACTGCTATTCTTGCCCCAAATCTCTGTTCTTAAAGATTTTATTTATTTATTTATTTGTTTGTTTTTATTATTGAATCACTGTGAGAACAGTTACAAAGCTTTCAGGTTTAAGTCTCAGTCATACAATGATCAAACACCCATCTCTTCACCAGTGCACACCCTCCACCACCAAGAACCCCAGTCTGCCCTCCATCCCACCCCACCCCCCGCCTCTATGGCAGATGATTTCCACCTTACTCTCTCTTAACTTTGATTACATTCAATGTTTCAACAGAAAACTCACTATTATTATTTGGAATTTCCCCCCAACAATCAGATCTGCTGAAAAGGCATCATTTGATAAATTGTTTTCTGTTGCTGATAATGAAGCGCATATGAGGTCATGTGGCAGCAATTGGGGTTTTGGATTTCTGGTATTTTAGTAATTAAGTCCAGAGAAATTTCTGCCAGAAGCCACTGGGTTCTGAAATTGGTTTTTGTGCCTCCAGGATCATGGCCATTCAGGATCGAGGAGCCGTTCGTGGGTGGCCACTCGGGGTCTCGTCTGGGCGGGGAGCAGTGCTGGTACCACCCCCCATCCTGAGATTTCCTGCGTGCCCCTTCACTGCAAGCTCGTACCTCTATCCAATGAGCTCTAAAAGATGGCGGTCACCATTCTACTGCTGCTGAAAGGAAAGGCCGAGGGACAAAAACCTTTCCCCTGCCAGGGCGCCAGGGCGCAGTAGCTTAGTTCACAGTCTAGAGGCATTTCTGCAAGAAGCCGCTGGGTTCTGAAATTGGTTTGTGTGCCTTCGGGATCATGGCCATTCAGGAGCAGAGGAGCCGTTCGAGGGCGACCCTCTGTTCTTAAAGATTACTTACTTTTCTTTCTGCTTCTCTGGTCCAAGAGAGTATACTACAAACCAGCAGTACCCTTGGTTGAATTATGTGTGTTATAATCCCTCATTCTGAAGGCCCATCATTTGAGACTCTCACAGAAAGCACATTGTAGAGTAGGAGTAATGGTAATTAAGTTATACGTGTAGACTCATTTAAGTGGCAGCAATACATACACATAAGCTTTATACACACACATAAGTATGTATACATAGCCTAATACACATAAGTATGTATATATAGCCTAATTTAAATAAGATTTTATTTTACTAGTTTAAGTCCTCCTATTTATAAGTATTACCTTCACTTCAGTTTCTACTAATAGTCCCATCAGTTTCCATGTTTCAATCCATTATCTCTTGTGTGGAATTTATTACTAAGTCTTATTATGTCTTTCTCCCAAAAGTCTGTCAAAAATCAAGATCAATTTTCTTCTGAGAGCTGTAGGTAACTAGAAAAGGTAACAAAGGCATGAAATTTTTATACTATAGTTCAATTTCAAGACAGCCCTTTTTGTAGTCATATCTGAGCTCAGATTCCATTCCCATAAATATTAGCTATTGGAACTTGGAAAAAAAATCACACTAGTAGGCCTAAAGTTAAACATCCTTATCCTGTTATTTAAACAACTAGTTTCCATATGAAGTCGGTAGACCCACACGTGGCAGAGAGGAGAGAGACAGTCACTTTCTCCCAACTGCCACCCCAAGATAGGCTGGGAAGGATAGGACTGACTAAGTCTGGAAAGTGAGTCAGAGGCCTTACCCAGGGTTTACAGGCTCTTTGCCTTTCTCAAAGAAAAGACTTCAGGAGCTGGAGTGATAGCACAGAGGGTAGGGCATTTGCCTTGCACACAGCTGACCTGGGTTCGATTCCCAGCACCCCATATGGTTCCCCAGCATCGCCAGGAGTAATTCCTGAGTGCAGAGCCAGGAATAACCCCTGTGCATCGCTGGGTGTGACCCAAAAAGCAAAAACAAAAAAGAACTGCAGGAGTAGCCAAGCAGTGAAGTAAAAAGGATTTTATTTGGAGGATTTTAGGAAGGGGAAGGAGGGCTAGAAAGTGAGAGAGAGTAACGTGCTTGAGAGAGCTCAGGCTTCTCCAGAGATGGAGAGCGCCCCTACACGCATCTCAGCGTTCGATAAGGAAGAATGAAAGCACACATCTCAAGTGAGGAGATGTGGGAGACACGGAGACACACGTGCTTGGCCACTTGGGCACAAGCAGCACCTGGGTCAGCATAGGCGCCCCCTTCCTTTGTTCTAGGCGGTTTTCATAGGGTTTTCCCAGCCTGCCCTCATGTGGGGCTTCTACCTATGTCAAAATCTGTTGCTAGGGTGTTTGAGTTGGGAGTTATTGATGGCCTTCTTTGAAATTCCTTTCCTGGCCTTTTGTTCCTGCTGGAGTTTCTCTCAGAGAAGGGTCCATTGCTAAGTGAAAGTCTTACCAGGCCTGAGCTCATAAGGTGGGCTCTTTGCAGCAGCGTCTGGCTGTTGGTTTTATTATGTTCTAAAAGTTCTATTGCCATGGGGGCCCTTCCGTATCTACTTGCCTACATCACATAAAGCTGCTAGAGGTGTTTCTATTCATGCAAACACCAACTATAAGCTCTTGATAGTGACTATTGTGAATACAAAGAATTAATATGTATAACTTTAGTTTATAAAAATTCATGCACGGGGCTGGAGTGATAGCACAGCGGGTAGGGCGTTTGCCTTGCACGCGGCTGACCTGGGTTCTAATCCCAGCATCCCATATGGTCCCCTGAGCACCGCTAGGGGTAATTCCTGAGTGAAAAGCCAGGAGTAACCCCTGTGCATCGCCGGGTGTGACCCAAAAACCAAGAAAAAAAATTCATGCACTTATGCACCTGTATTTTCTTATCTAATATTCACAAAAATACTGAAAGGTATATAATTTCCATTTCCGAGATAGACACTTCAAAGAAACTTTGTAATACTTAAAGGGAGTTGTCAAGAACAGCGTTTCTAAAATGGGGACCAATCGCTGCTGCTCGCCCCCACTCCCACCTGTCCCCTCTCCGCCCCTCCAGAATTTTTCACAAGTGACAGTGGGGTGTTTGCTGGAGGGTGACTGGAGGAGTCGGGGGAGGAAGAGAAAAGAAACAAACTCTAAAGAGGACCACGGTTGGAAAAAGATGGAGAAACTGGTGAAGAAGTCCCTCCAATATAGTGAATGCAGCCAGTGCCAGTTCTAGCAAGAACGCACTTGCTATTAGTATTTTATTAGAACGTCTTGCTATTAGAATTAAGTATTGTAAAAAACTAAGGCACACCGAGGGGCATGTGCACTCTCAGGCTCTCCGGGCAGCTCTGTCCCACCGCCCGTGTTCGGTGCTCTGGAACTGCTGTGTATGGGCTGGATCAGGACAGCCGTTGGCCAAGGGCAGTCGACAGAAGGAAGAGGACCAGGCTGGTTGCTGATTAGTTACCATTTATTCAGTCTTCCATCTTTCTCATCTCCCGCACTTCTAGCTCCATCCTCTCTCTGGATCTACTGCAGCCTGGATTTTCTTGTCTCTCTCCTCCCTCTTTCTCACTCGCCCTTGCCCCTAGGTTACACACTGCCAGGTAGCAAAATCAACATAAGAAAGCCCTTCCTGAGGGCTGTCAGGTTCAAAGGGAACACAACCTAGGGGCATTCCAATATCCTTCCTGACTGCCAGTAGGCAAAATACCTCTTAAGGGTTGTTTCTCCTCTCCTTATTCCAAACACTTATTAGCATCTTAATACTAGTTATTTTTGTATGGACATAGCAAGAGATACATTGAGGCTTGCAAGGCAGCTCTTCTGGCAACATCTTGCCACAGACTCAGACTACAGCACTCAGGCCAGATTAATCATTCCTCACCCTAGCAGTGTCCAAATCTAGTCATCACTGTTTGGATCATGACATTTGTTCATGATCAAACTCTAAACTTATGGTTAAGCATTAGGCACTTTGGCCAGGCCCATCTCGATGCCAGGGTAGTACACAACTCACCACTTGCCCTGGGTCCATCCCGTCTCTTGTCGGGACCCTGCTTTTGGGGGTGTTAGGAAGTAAGGGCAGCTGAGGCTTAGGTCCAGAGAACAGATGCCTAGGAGGAAAATATCATGTAGAGTCAAATGACTTCCAGGTTACAAAAGCATAGCATTTGCTAAGTCTTCCTGTGTCCATACAAAAAGGACATTGCTCTGAATAAACTATGCAGAGGACTCAAGGAGAAGAGAAAAACAATATTTACAAGTCAACAGAACACTAAGAAAGAAGCTACAACTAAACAAAGAGGAATGGGAGCACTGTAACGGGAGTAACCCAATAAACTTAAACTACCTGAGGCTATGTATCCTACAAAGTATATTAGAATTATAATTAGAATTATAAATCTGTCACTGTCATCAAATTGCTCATCAATTTGTTCGATCTGGCACCAGTAACATCTCCATTGTGAGTCTTATTGTTACTGCTTGTGGCATATCTGATACGCCACGGGTAGCTTGCTAGGCTCTGCCATATGGGCGCAATACTCTTCGAAGCTTGCCAAGCTCTCCTAGAGGGGCGGAGGAATCGAACACGGGTTGGCTGCATGAAAGGCAAATGCCCTACTGCTGTGCTATTGCTCCAGCCCATTGTCAATCTAACTCTTATAATTAGAATTATAAGAATGCCTTGCTATTAGAATTAAGTATATTAGAATTATAACAGCAAAGATCTCAACATCTGGAAGCTAACTGACTTGCCTGATTTTTGAGGTCCTGTGCTTGGACTTTTATTCACACCAACATCATCATCATCATTATTGCTATTACTATTATTTATTAGTATTATTATTACTAAAAGCTGTTCAAGAATGTGGGAATCCAGTGCATAAAAGCAAGAAAAACACATGAATCTCTGCCCAGAAATACACATAGAAAACATTACATATAGGTAGGCAAATTAAATGTGAAGCTCTACATCCTGACTTTCAAATTTTTCCATATACCCTTCACCCATAAACCGCACCCCTTTTCCCGACCTTTTCCCCACACTTTAAGTATCGGGCCTAGAAAATTCTGTATCAGCTGTTGCCAGGCCCGCAGGGGGTGATTTTAAATTTCAGGTCCAGGAGAAGTGGGTGGGGCTTGGGGCGGCGGAAGGCGGAAGGCGACCAGACGGGCCCGGAACGCTGCTGCGATGGTCGCGCGCCCGGCCGGACGCTGGCGGCGGGGCCGGAAGTGAGCGCCCCGGGCCGTTTCCGGCCACCTCAGCGGGAAGCGGAGACGCCGGCGGCTGGTCGGGAGCCGAGGCGGCTGCGTAACTGTTGTCGCGGCGAGGACGCGCAGCCGACGCCGCGGGGGCCGCGGGGAGCCGAGGAGATGGTGTTGCTCACGATGATCGCCCGCGTGGCGGACGGGCTCCCGCTCGCCGCGTCCATGCAGGAGGACGAGCAGGTGAGCCTGCGACCTGCCCCCGGCTCGCGTCGGTCATCGGGGCCGCCGGGCACCGGGGCCGCTGCCCGCTCCCGGCCGCGCAGGAGGTGGTTGGCCTGGCGACCGGCGAGCGGGTCGGTTCGGAGGCCGAGAGCCGGGCGGTTCCGTCCAGCAGCGCCGCCGCCCGCCGGCCCCGCCGGCCCCGCCGAGAGGGCCGGGGGGGGCGCGGCCCCGCAGCGCTGTCGAGCCCCGCCGCCGCGCTGTGCCGACCCCCTCTGGTGGTGCCCGGCGGAGAGAGGCTCTCTGACCCGTCCTTTTCCTGCAGCGACCTGAGATGTCGCGATTCCGCGTTGTCAGCGCCGTGCTGGGCTCCGCTGACCTCAGGCAGGCCCTGGGCACCCCGAGCCCCGATGCACCGCTGCTTCGGGAGCCCGCCGGGAGCGGCCGCCTGGCAGTGTCAGGAGCAAGGAGGGACAATTTCTGAAAAGTGGCCGTTTTGTGTCGCTTTCTTCTAAGTGTAAGTAGCTTAGAGGGGGACAGTCAGCTCTTTAAGACGAGCTCGGGGGGATACCTGCACCCTTTCCCTGGGCTCTGTACAGCCGAGTCGGGGGGACACAGAGTGGCTCTGGGTAGCGCGACGCCAGGCCCTGGGGGACACGGTTCCCGGGGCGCGGAAGCCTGCGCCGCGGCTGGCCGAGGGCCGGGGTGGGCTGGCTGTGGGGGGCGGCGGACTCCGAGACTGCGTCCCCAGGGGCAGCGTGCGGGGTCCGGTGGGTCCTGGGTGTCGTGCTTCCTCCCGCCAGAGACACCGAGCGGGCTTGATCTGGGAGATGATTTTTCATTCACTTTTAGGACCATGATGACGTAGATTACGAAGTTGCAAGTCATGTGAACTGAACATTGTTTTTTTATTTTACAAAATAAAAATCTGTGCCTACATAGAACTTCTGAGAAACGTAGCCTGTCGTTAATATTCGGTTGCGAAATGATCTTTTCTAACTTGTGAGGAACTCTATAGGGCCACTCTGGAGAAGGAAGGGTCCTGAAGTGAACGCAGGGCCACGGTGGAATCGCCCCGTTTTTTTTTTTTTTTTTTTTCAATTTACAGTAAATGAATCCTGAAAAACTGCATTTTTCATTTTCTAATCATGCAATAAGCCCTCCATTAAAAAGAACCCAATATGGGGTTTGATATATTATTATGCATAATATCACATAGTTAAAATTTGTCTATTTAATCAGAAAATCCAATCAAATGGATCTCTGAATTAAAATCATCAAGCTATCACTATCGCCCCGTTTATTTACACAGAACGGGCCTGGGAAAACTTACCTAGAGAATGTGTGTTTTCCCAAGACGGGAAAACCTAGCCAGTTGCCCACCATAACTCTGATTTCCAACTCGGGCAGAGAACACAAAGTGGATTTGAAAGTCTCCTTCATTTTAGCAGACTCCTCCTCTCTGCCTTGATGCTTCATTCTGTTACTTTGTATTTCTTAACTTAATTCCAAACTAGCTATAGCTTTACCAAGGTAAGTTAATTTGTTTGACAAAAAAGAACTTTCACACAAAAATAATTTTTGGTGGAGTTGGAGCAATTAGGGTAGCTGGTAGGATACTTGCCTTGCATGTAGCCATCCTGGGTTTGGTCCCTAGCATCCTATTTCGTCCTCCAAGTTCCATAGGCGAGATCCCTGCATGCAGCTGGGTGTGGCCCCAAACCCAATACATATGGTTGTAATTCCATAGTGATTTCTTTAAGAATTTTGGGTCACAAAACCTTTCCTAAACTTAATATGTGCCAGAAACATATATCCTGGGTGTAGACGACTAGGAGAGAATACAGAAGATTGTTGGAATGCTGACTGCATGTCACACTGTGCTAAGCCTATTAAGTATATTCTATATTCAGTCTGGACACTAGCCATGTTAGGTTATCCCCGTTTATGAGTCTCAGCAAGGATAAGTCACTTGCATAAAGTCACACATTAATAAGCACTATAACTATTTTTTTTCAGAGTTTCTTCAGCTCCATTGACATTTTGAATGATAATTCTTTGTTTTAAGACACTGTCCTGAACATTGAAGGATGTCTAGTAGCGTCTCTGTCCCTGACGCTTCAGATGTCAGCACTTCCTTTTGCTCCCACCAGTTGTGACAACCAAAAACTATTTCCAGACATTGCCACATATCCAGGGTGGGAGCTGGGGTGGATGCGCAGCGCCAGGTATTGAACCACCCTAGTTTAAAAATCATGGGTTTGGGACTGGAGGGACAGTTTGGTGGGTGAGGTGATTGCCTTGCATGCAGCTGATCCCGGTTCATCCCAGTGGTTTTCTCAGTGATCCTGACTGTAGCTATAGTTCCTAATCACTTATACTTGACCATGTTGTTAGAAAACTTGAACAGTATATCTTCCTCTTAGTTCAGAAATAATTTCTTAAGATATGATTAGGCCCGAGTGGTAGTACAGAGGGTAGAATGGTGTTCACCTTACATGCAGCTGACCTGGGTTCAATCCCTGGCACCCCATATGGTCCCTTGAATGCTACCAGGAGTAATTTCTTATTGCAGAGCTAGGAGCTACCCCTGAGCACCATTGAGTGTGTGTGTGTCTTCCCGCCCCCATCAAAAAAACAAAGCCAACCCAAGACAAACAAAGATAGGAATATCTCCATTTGTTTTATAATTGAGTACCCTAATGGACCAGACCAATTAATATATTTTCAATTATTTACACTGATAATAAATATCACCCTTTAGGTAGATGTAAGTGCTACTCCCTGTTCATGCTGTCTTACTGCTAGAGATGAAGCTATTCAAATGAAATAGAATAGAGTGAAAAGATGAACTTTTCTTTTTTTTCCTTAATGTTGCGTTTATCCTTTTCATATGTTTTTACAAGTTTTTCATGCACTTTTCTAGCTCTAAAAAATTGTGTTCTTTCCTTTCGTCCCAACTCTTGGGTTTGAAGCTGGTATTGAATCTAACCAATAGTGAGACCTCAGGGATCGAGCCCCAAGAAAGCAGTGTGCCGTGCTGCTGACCTGCCGAACCCCCTCCGTCAGGGGTTGATTAAATTACTTTATTGTAATTTGCTTTTAGAGGAAAATGGTTCTCTCTGGCATTGGTCTTTGGCCAGCTGAGTTCAGCAGGAATTTAAAAATGATAAGCGCTTAGCTAAACATTCTTGTAGAAACAAAGATAGCACTTGATACAACTAGCCATTCAGTAGGCCTAGGTAATGGCAATAAAAGGTACTGTGGTTATGTAACAAATCACTAGCCTTTATTTATACTAAATCCTGAATGTGCTGTTGGATGTCCCCAGCTTAGTTTCAGAATTTGTCCAGACATCCACTTCATTATTAGACTACTAATAGATATCTTTACATAAGCTGGATGAGGTTGAAACAGAATTAGGCCTCTAATCCAGCTTTTTTCAGTATATTGGCTGACTGTTGGTCTTTTGCAAGATCTAGGTGATTGTTGTCACTCGATTCTTCAAGTACTTCCTATTAGATTTAATATTAAAATACTAAGACTTCACTTAGAAGCTGGGTCCACTGTCACTAAGCAATTTTTATAGTAGGAATGGAACAGGGATTTCAGAATAACTTCAACTAAAGTTGAACTTCTCAAATATAGAATGGGCATAATTTTTTTTATTTTAGAACTTTTTTGAAATAATTGATAAAGCATTCGTTTTAGGCATATAACAGAAGGATTTCATGTACCTGTGTGTATTATGAAGTGATCACAGTAACATCACTACACAGTTAAGTTTTTTTCCTTAGGATTACATTTAAGATTTACTATATTTTAGCATCTTTCATATATACAGTATAGTTACTAGTGACAATTACAGTGCTATATATTACCGCCCCTTGATTTATTCATTTTATGACTGTAAGATTCATTATAAACCACCTTTACCTATTTACAGATTTTGTCTGCTGGCCCTTTGAGTCTGGCATCCACTGGTCCAGATGCTGCATCAGTAGCTACATTTTAAAAATTTGTTTTTAGGTTGCACATGTGAGATCATTAGTATTTGTCTTTTCCTATTTGATACTCATGTTGGCAAATGGAATTTTTTCCTTCCTTATGATTGAATAATATTCTTTTGTATATGTGTACTACATTTTCTTTATCTGATCGTTTTCCATTGGTATTTTCCGTATATTGCGGTAAACATGGCAGGTACATATAACTTTTCAAGTTCATGTTTTCAATATCTTTAGATAAATACCCAAACCTAGAATCCCTAGAGCTTATAGTAATTGTATTTTAAATTTTGAGGTGCCTTCATACTGCATAGCATTGTAATTGTACTAATTTATATCCCAAGAGACTTGCACAACTTTCCTTTTTCTCTTTACTAACATCTGTTATTTATTATCTTTTTGATAATTTTCATTCTAACAGATGTGATTAAAAATATATCATTTAATCTGCATTTCCCTGGTGATAGTGATTTTGAGCATCTGTATGTACCTGTTGGTTATTTACATAACATCTTTGAAAAAATATCTATTTTTTTACCAGAAATGGATATAATAATGCCCTCTTGGTGTTAGTTGTAAAGATTATGTAAGTTTTGTAAAATGTTTCGAATAGTCTACTGACAAATCAGATAGGAACACTTTATTAATCTATTTTTGAAGCATCTATTTGTTTATTGCTTTTTTTGATTACACCCGGCGATGCGCAGGGGTTGCTCCTGGCTTTGCACTCAGGAATTACTCCTGGTGGTGCTCGAGGGACCATATGGCATGCTGGGTATTTTTGAAGAATCTTTTTTGGGCCATTCCTAGCAGTGCTCAGCCGACCTGAGTTCAATCCCCAGCATCCCATATGATCCCCTGAGCACCGCCAGGAGTAATTCCTGAGTGCAGAGCCAGTAGTAACCCCTGAGCATTGCTGTGTGTGACCCAAAAAGGAAAAAAAGTGTACCTGTTAAAGAGACAATTTGGTGTATAGGAGGAAAAACTGGGTATGTGGGTGGGGAGAAATTGACACTCCTGCTGGGATGTGTTGGAGTACTGTATGCCTTAAGTTCTATAAACAACTCTAAATCTGGATGGTGCCTTAATAAAAATAATTTTTTAAATATTATGTAATTAAGAAATAAGGAAAATACTGCCTGTATTCTATTTGAATGTTACTTTTATTTTTAGATGTGTATATTCCTTGCTCTCCAACATTTGCTCTCCAAACTCAGGAAACAGATCTTTCAACAGAGGATATTTAACTTTCCAATTTTTGTCTTTATTCTTGTTCACTTTTATCTGTAGTTATGGTAATTAGAATAATTTTTGGTCAAAACTAAACACATTTACTTTTGGTTAAATGCTCTTCACTGTAATATTTTTGGAAGGTTTTTCTAGGAATGTCAGTATAAATCTCTGATCAGTATTTTGTTTTCAGAATTATCCTGAGTATAGCACTTCTGTAAAACTCTGTGATGTTAACTGCAAGTGAAAAAGCACAGGAGAAAGGCACTGACCTCACAGTAGAAAGAGCTCAGAATTAAGGATCAGTGTTGCTCAAGTAGTCGAGCACCTGCCTTGAATGTCTCGGACCCTGGGTTGGACTCATGGTGCCATGTGGCCCCCTACAAGCAATCAAATAACAAAACCCCAGATTGCATGTTGGACCTTTGACACAGTGACCTCCTCATACTATATGACATTTTTCACTAGTTAAACAACTTTTTTTGGTGGAAAATTCTTAAATGAAGTTATCTTTTTGCAGTCTGGCCGGGACCTTCAACAATACCAGAGTCAGGCTAAGCAACTCTTTCGAAAGTTAAACGAGCAGTCCCCTAATAGATGTACCTTGGAAGCTGGTGCCATGACTTTTCAGTGAGTATGTTTGCAATAATTTAATTATGAAATAGTTTCTTTGCAATCATTTAATTATGAAATACAGCCATGCTAAGCAGCACTTAATAAGAATAACCATTTCTTTTTTAGGTAGGGATACTTTTTAAAATACTATCTCTTCATGAAAACAATTTCCTTGGGTCTAAACTGAAATCTTGGTTTCTTTTTTTCAACTTGTACACAATAATTTAACTAGTGAGTGCTTTAGTGAGTAATTTATGTAGTGAATGCTGTTCTCATCATGCAATAAGAGACAGTGTTTTGCTTTAGAAGCCTCTTAGAGCCAGATATGTATAGCTAACATTTACTAATAATTAACATAAGCAATTACCATAAATGTTCACTGGTCTTCAGTATTCTATATCAATTAGGGAAAATAAGTGATTTTCTCATTTTTCTGAGGATTATAAGAAAATTTATCTTTATCAGTATTGTGCCCAGAAATAATAGAACTGTTAAGTACTTAGGAAATAAGGAACTATGAAAGACAATTTAATGACACCGCAGTTAATGGTTATAGACAATGCATAGAGCTAAGTGAGATCAAAAGGCTTATAAATTATCTGGAAATGATTGTTATCGAATGTCTAACATGTCATATTTGAAAGTGAGGAAAGAGTTTAAAAAGCAAGGAGGACATGATGCTCAGAGGAACATGTAAAGGGATTAGCTAACTAGTCCTTGGTATTTTAGGAACTTAGTTACTAATATTCTAATGACATAGTAGGAACCTTTTCTCCCTCTTTCTCCATTCCCTCATTTCCTCTGCCTCCCTCTCTCCACTGCCCTCTCCCTCCCCCTGTCTTTCCCCCTTCTCTCCTTTCTTCTCCTTTCTCCTCCCCCTTCCTGCTCCCGTTTAATTGACTTGAAATGAGGCCTTGAGATAGCATGGGGGTTGAGGCCCTTACCTTGTAATGTGGCCAAGCCTGGTTTAATCCTCTGACACTATGTAATTGTTCCTGAGCATCACCAGGGCTCAGTCCTGAGCACAGAGCCAGGAATAGCCTCTGAGCGTCACCAGGTGTACCCCCCAAACAAAACAAACTCTCTCCCCCAAAAATAATGCTCTGTGGAGTCCTTAGATACCTAGGGGCTATGTAAAAAAGAATAGAGATACCGGTATGTCTAGTGCTTTGGGCCTTTAAGCTCTGACTTAAGCAAAGTAACTTGATTATGTTTGCTCTGTTTATTGCTCTTCTGAGTATCTTTTGCTGAAATATAGAATACTGTAACTAAAATGATGTTTGAAGACCACTGAGGAGCTTAACTGCCTCAAGAATATCTTAGGCATCATATAGCTCCTTGATGAGTGTTAAGGAGCTTATTCTTACAAAAGGAGTCAATTCTGTTATTAAATAGGTTCCCACTTGTAAAAAACTAAGGCTCGCCGAGGGGCACGTACACTCACGGGCTCTCGGGGCGGCTGTGTCTCACCGCCCGAGTTTGGTGCTCTGGAACCGCTGTGTATGGGCTGGATCGGGACAGCCGTTGGCCAAGGACAGGCGAAGGAAGAATGAGGACCAAGCTGGTTGCTGATTAGTTACCATTTATTCAATCTTCCATCTTTCTCATCTCCCGCACTCCCAGCTCCGTCCTCTCTCTGGATCAACTCCAGCCTCTCTAGCTTCTCTAGTCTCCCCCTACTCTCTGCCACCTTGCCCTCTAGGCTACACCCAGCCAGGTAGCAAAATCAACATAAGAAAGCCCTTCCTGACTCTTAAGGATTTTTTTTTCTTTCCTTAGTCCAGACACTTATTAACATCTTAATACTAGTTATTTTTGTATGGACATAGCAAGAGATACATTGAGGCTTGCAAGGCAGCTCTCCTGGCAACATCTTGCCACAGACTCAGACTACAGCACTCAGGCCAGATTAATTATTCCTCACCCTAGCAGTGTCCAAATCTAGTCATCACTGTTTGGATCATGACAACATTTGTCCATAATCAAGCTCTTAACTTATAGTTAAGCATTAGGCACTTTGGCCAGGCCCATCTCGATGCCAGGGTAGCACACAACTCACCACTTGCCCTGGGTCCGTCTTGTCCCTCGTCGGGACCCTGCTTTTGGGGGTGTTAGGAAGTAAGGGCAGCTGAGGCTTAGGTCCAGAGAACAGATGCCTAGGAGGAAAATATCATGTAGAGTCAAATGACTTCCAGGTTACAAAAGCATAGCATTTGCTAAGTCTTCCTGTGTCCATACAAAAAGGACATGGCTCTGAATAAACTATGCAGAGGACTCAAGGAGAAGAGAAAAACAATATTTACAAGTCAACAGAACACTAAGAAAGAAGCTACAACTAAACAAAGGAATGGGAGCACTGTAACGGGAATAACCCAATAAACCTAAACTACCTGAGGCTATGTAATCCTAGGTACTGATGGACGAGTACCTTGTACTCTGGAGATTATGGAAGAATATTATTTCCGAAGTCTTTATTCTCTGTACCCAATACAGATTGTGACATTAATTTCTAACTTTTAAGCATCTACAACAAATCTACTTCCACTGGTTTTTAAAGTTGGTTGTAGGGAATTGTGACACTTGGAAGCTAGTTACAGGGGTTAAGGTGTTTGCTTTGCATCCTGCTGTGTCTAGTTCAAATGCCTGGTACCACGTATGGTCCCTCAGCACCTCCAGAGGTCACCTTTAAGCACAGAGCCAGGAATAATCCCTGAGTACCATCAGTGTGGCCCAAACTTCTCCCTTACAAGGAGAGGGGGGAAAAGTGTTGGAAGAGTTCAGTATTTGAGAAATGTCTGTTTTTGCTTTGGGGGTCACATCATTATGACTCCTGGCATGCTCCTGGAATTCAGAATTCATTCCTGGTGATGCTTACGGCCCACATGAGGTGCTGGAGATGGAACCCAGCTTCGCAATCTGCAGTGCCTTATACGCTGTACTCTAGTGCTTAGGAGTTAAAATGTTTGTAGTCTAGTTTATTGTATATAATCAAAGGATAAATAGTTGTCATTCTGAATTTTTAATAAAAATTTTAGGTATTTAAATATTTTAGTTGAAGAATTATATAACAAACAATTTTAATAAGGCGTTTAAAGTACTCCTTTTGGACTATACTTTTATAATAGGAAAATGTCTACCTTCTGATTCCACAGAGAAGTGTTTTGAAATTGACTCTCATATAGCTAGCCTTAATACAGTTAGGCTAAAATATGGTGCTAAGAAGCCAAAACTTCAACTTTGGAGGTATTGTTACTCTGTAAACAACCTTTTTTTTTCCCCTTCTGTGTCTCCAGCTACATTATTGAGCAGGGGGTGTGTTACTTGGTTTTGTGTGAAGCTGCCTTCCCGAAAAAGCTGGCTTTCGCCTACCTAGAAGATCTGCACTCAGAGTTCGACGAGCAGCACGGGAAGAAGGTGCCCACTGTCTCCAGACCGTATTCCTTCATCGAGTTTGGTAAGACAGGGCGCCTCACCTGTCTGATAGAGCCATCAATATGCGGAAGTTGTTTGTTACACTGATAATATCTTAGGCACATTTGTTTACTAAAGTTTTGGTTTCTTGCTTTTTCTGTACTTTCTGTCCTTTTGAAAGAACGAGGCTTTTATCTCGTAATTTTTTCTGATCTTTTGATCTTTTGTTCTTTCCCCATGTTACGTGGTTTGATTCTTCACTAGGTTGTGACAAGATCTGTGCTTTAAGGGCTATTTAATTGGCATATCACAGCCTAGTTCTTTCATAACACATACACTTGTGTTCACACACACACAGTGATTCTCACTGTCAATCTAATTTTTAAGGCAGTCAGTAGATGGAATTCTGAAAGAATGGTGTTTTACTTATTAAAACTATAATTTCTGTAAATGTACTAGACTAATGGTATCATTTTAGGGGAAATATTTACTCTAGTGGAAGTAGTTAGCATGGTAGACATCTGTTTGTACTGAAATCTTAGAAAGACTCAACACAGGTCAAACTTGGTGAAGTATGTCCTACATATGGTAAATAGAGGAAGTAAAACACAGATGTAGTCAGACTATACCACTTTGGGGTTTTTGTTCAATTTTGGTTTGGAAGCCACATCTGACAGTGCTCATGAGCTTGGTGCTTCAGGGCCACTACCAGCAGCGTTCAGGGTACCATGCAGTGCTGAGGATCAAATTGGAACTCCTGTGTGCAAGGCATGTGTTTCAGACCTTTTTGAGCCCTCCCCGCAACCCCTCTCTCAGGATCTTGATAGCAGGTACTTTTTTTCTTTTTGGGTCACACCCAGCAATGCTTGGGCTTACTCCTAGCTCTGCACTCAGGAATTAATCCTAGCGGTGCTTAGGTGGCCATGTGAGATGCTAGGGATTGAACCCGGTCAGCCACATGCAAGGCAAACACCCTACCCATCGCTCTGGCCCTGATAGCAGATACTTCTAATTCAAGTTGATGCTGCAGGCATTTCTTTTTTTCTTGTGTGGTCATTTAGATTTCTAGCGGTCATCTAGTATGTTGAAATTCACAAAGGAAATCAAAGTTCAGATATTTGGTACTAAAGTTTAAGTAACCATGGACAGTTGTAGATACAGGACTAAACTCCTAGCTTACTGAGTTGTCTTCTTCTTTTTTTTTTTTTCCTTTTTGGGTCACACCCAGCGATGCACAGGGGTTACTCCTGGCTCTTCACTCAGGAATTACTACTGGCAGTGCTCAGGGGGACCATATGGGATGCTGGGATTTGAACCCGGGTCGGCCACATGCAAAGCAAACGCTGTACCCGCTGTGATATCGCTCCAGCCCCTGAGTTGTCTTCTTTATTAAAAGAAACAGATGGATAAAAAAATGTTCATAGTCACTTTTTAATTTTAGATACCTACATTCAGAAAACCAAGAAGCTCTACATTGATAGTCGTGCTCGAAGAAATCTAGGCTCTATCAACACTGAATTACAAGATGTTCAGAGGATCATGGTGGCCAACATTGAGGAAGTGTTGCAGCGGGGAGAAGCACTCTCAGGTACTAAGCACAGTAGGCATCTTGGGAGCTAGTGGCACAGGATGACTCGCTTACCTGGGGAGATTGTTTCTGTCACCGTGGTCTATCCAGCACTGTTAGCAATTCCTTCTTTAAAAATGTTTCACAGTACTAAGCTCCCAGGGTGGGCGGGGGGCTCCTTTGATTTTGCTATTATGGGGACCACACCTGTTGGTATTTAGGAGCCTTAGCATGATTCATTTCTTTGGAGTAGGAACATTGTAAAGCTCTCATCTGTGATAGAAGCATCTCTGTTTCTGAAATATTTACAGAATTTAGTAAATATTCTCATTAAGAGATATAAAAAGAATGAGGGAAAAAATTGCCAAAGAGTTCTTTCATTTGGAGCCACTACAAGATAATTGACTTTAGCAAATGTTATAAAGCATTATCAAGGCATTCTCTCCTGGAATACTTAAAATCTGTGACTGCAAGAGAAGATACAGTTTGGTATCAACTTATATTTTATTGAATCTTTAGGAATTACTCCTAATGGGATCTGGGAACCATACAGGTTGCCAGGGATTGGATCTGTCTGGTTCAGCTGTGTGTGAGGCAAGAGCTATACTAACTCTTCGATCCCTTATTGAATCATTTTGGCTGAATTTTTATGATGTGCAAGGCATTGTGTTCTCTGTTACAGAAGATGAGGGCAGTGCGAATATCTTTCACTTCTCCCTAGTTCTCAAATACCCTCAGCTAGGTCATCTTTCTTACCATCTTGCACCTCTTCTTTAATATCTCGATAAGAATTGCCTCTTGAGGGCGCTTGCCTTCGTCCTCACAGTTCCTGTCACCTTAATCTCTTTTGTCCCATATACTCTTTTTTTTTTTTTTTGCTTTTTGGGTCACACCTGGCGATGTAGAGGGGTTACTCCTGGCTCTGCACTCAGGAATTACCCCTGGCCATGCTCAGGGGACCATATGGGATGCTGGAATTTGAACCCGGGTCGGCCGCATGCAAGGCAAACGCCCTACCCCCTGTGCTAGCTCTCCAGCCCCTGTCCCATATACGCTTAATGGAGTCAGCTATTTCATGTATTTTAGCACATAACAGGGGGTGTGTGTATATACTTATCTTATACTTTATACAGTTACCTAGTATTTTAAGTGTTAGTGTGGACACATACTCTTTAAAGGCCACATACTCTTATAATTCTTATATACACTTACATACGTGTATAAGTGGTAGTATAAGTGTTTCATATGTTTCATATACTTCTTTCAAAGTAATAATCCTTATTTTATTAATGAACTGATTCTTACTATGAATTGCAGTTATAATCTTTATATTACTAGTAGTCAGCACTCTTTCAAAATCAAATGTGGGTGAATGAATCTGTATAAATTTGTATCATTTTTTTTTTCTTTTTGGGTCACACCTGGCAATGCACAGGGGTTATTCCTGGCTCATGCACTCAGAAATTACTCCCGGCGGTTCTTGGGGGACCATATGGGATGCTGGGAATCAAATCTGGGTCGGCCATGTGCAAGGCAAACGTGCATAGCCCTACCCGCTATGCTATCACTCCAGCCCCTATTTTTCTTTTTTTGGTTCTCTTTAGTATTTTATTCACTGAGAGATGCACAGTTACAAAGTTGTTCATGATTAGGCTTTAATCATACAGTGTTCCAGCACCCGTCCCTTCACTACTGTACATTCACATTTCCCAACATCCATGTCCTGTTTTTCTACTGAGATAAAACATACAATTTTTTTTTAAATTCTAAATTCATGTACTTTTTTGTTGTTGTTGTTGTTGTTATTTTTTCAGTGGGGCCAACTTTTAATCAACACAGGATAGGATACAATGGATAGTGCCTTTAGTCTGACCATTTGATCCTTGGGCATTTTTTTAAAGATTTTTTTAAATTTATTCTTTTATTGAATCACCATGTGGAAAGTTACAAAGCTTTCAGGTTTAAGTCTCAGTTATGCAATGCTCAAACAGCCATCCCTTCACCAGTGCACATATTCCACCACCAAGAATCACAGTATACTTCCCCCTTGCCCCCACTTCCCCAGCCCCCCACCCTGCATGTGTAACTGGTAAATTTCACTTTACTTTGATTACATTCAATATTTCAACAAAAAACTCACTATTACTGATTTGGAGTTTCTCCCCCCTAAAGTCGATCTGCTGAAAAGAAAGCATTTGGTAATTTGTTTTCCATTGCTGAGAATGAAGAGATAGGAGGTCGAGAGGACGCACTAACAGCCGCACGGGTTTGGATTTCTGTATTTTAGTATTTTAGTAACTAAGTCCAGAGAAATATCTGCCAGAAATTGCAATATTGTAAGCTTGTACCTCTCAGCTACTTTATATTCCACATATGAGTGCAGTCTTTCTATGTCTGTCTCTTTCTTTCTGACTCATTTCACTCAGCATACTTTCCATGTTGATCCACTTATATGCAAATTTCATAACTTCATGTTTCCTGACAGCTACATAGTATTCCATTGTGTAGATATACCAGAGTTTCTTTAGCCAGTCATCTGTTTTTGGGCACTCTGGTTTTTTCCACATTGTGGCTGTTGTAAACAGTGCAGCAATGAACATAGAAATGCAGATGTCATCTCTACTATACCTTTTTGCCTCTCCTGGATATATTCCCAGGAGTGGTATTGCTGGGTCAAATGGAAGCTCAAAAATTCATGCACTTTTGAGTTTATAAAACATGTGAAAGTCTCTTCGAATGCTCATACAAATCTGTTATGCCATTATAAAAGAATTACATTTCTGTCCGTAAGTAATTTCATCTGATTGAGAACATAGGAAACATTGCATAATAACTAATATGTAATCATGTAAGGGAACGCCTATTAATTACTTCCTGTGTGCCAAGTAGTATGCTAAAGGGCATTTAGATAATGTCACTTTTTATTCTTATATTAGTTTCATGTAAAATGGGCGCTATCAAACCTGTTTTACAGATAAAGAGGCAGAGACATGGAAAAGTTAAGTGGCTTGCTTTAGAAGTCTTTTAGAAGTCACACTGCAGAGCTAGAGCGATAGCACAGCTGGCAGGGCATTTGCCTTGCACAAGGCTGACCCAGGTTCGATTCCCAGCATTCCATACAGTCCCCCGAGCACCGCCAGGAGTAATTCCTGAGTGCATGAGCCAGGAGTAACCTCTGTGCATCGCCAGGTGTGACTCAAGAAGCAAAAAATAATAACAATAAAAGTCACACTGCTAGTGCATAATATTCCTTCATCTCCAGGGTTCTTGTTCACCTTCTCTGTCTGGCAGTTTTAAATAGGCAGATAGATAGATAGTCAGCTATAAAAACACAGAAGTAGAGGAATGTGAAATGACCAGGAAAAGAGTTCTTGAATTTAGATACATCACAGAGGAATGGCAATTTATTTGTTTGTTTGTTTGTTTGTTTTGGGGGAGGGGCATCCTTGCAGTGCTCAGGGCTTTCTTTTGACTTTGCATTCTGGGACCACTCCCGGTGGGGTTTGGGTACCATATGGGGTGCTGGGGATGGAACCCGAGTCAGCCATCGCAAGGCAAGTGCCCTTAATGTTGTACAAACTCTCCAGCCCCAAAGGAGTGGTGTTTTAAGAAGAGAACATGTGTCTGAACTGAGCAAAAAAGCACAATGGAAAGAGCAACAAATCTCAGCAAAACAACTAGGTTTTGCTGTTTTTTTATTTTTCCTTCAGGAAAAGTTGTTAGTTTTGGAGAGACCAACTTGCCTGTTATTAAGTAATGCCACATTTCTCAATCAAAACCAGTCTTTGTTAAGCAATTTCAGTTATTCCAAAAGCATTTTCCAAGGAAGGATAAATTTAAATTGCAAAATGTTTTTTCAAATATTTATTTATTTATTTATTTTTTGCTTTTTGGGTCACACCCAGCGATGCTCAGGGGTTACCTATGGCTCTGCATCTCAGGAATTACTCCTGGCAGTGCTTGGGGGACCATATGCTATGCTGGGAATCAAACCCAGGTTGGCTGTGTGCAAGGCAAACGCCCTGCCCGGTGCTGTTGCTCCAGCCCCAGGTTTTTCAGATATTTAAAGCAATGAGAAGTTTGATTAGAATTTATTTATATCAACCTTAGAGTTTTGTTTATTTTTTAAAATATACCCTATATTTTAGTCTAATCTAGTTTGTGTCTGTTTCTCTTTAAGTGTTCATTTAATTATAAAGAAATTAATTTACAGCATTACTTAAAAATCCCATTGTAGGGGAAAAAAGCTTTCTAGGAGATGTACAATTTAACTTTTCAGTGTCAGTGTTGATAATTTTACCTTCAAAATGACCTTTGCTATGAGGGGAGTCCTAGAAATTTGGTAGCATTCATGAGATACAACTCAGTGCAGGCTCGGAGTAAGAACTGAGCATCACTGCATGTGACCCATTAGGCCCAGAGGACTCAGTATTTAAGACCAGAGAGATAGTACAGTGGGGAGACTTGTACAAGCTGATCTGGTCTTGATCCCCAGAACTCCAGGAATGATCCTTGAGCACAGAGCCAGGAGTCAACTATGAGCACCATAGGTGTGACCCTCCCCCCAATAAAACCCCAAAACCTGTGTCTGATCCCTTGAATTTTCAGAACCTGAATTTTAATATGCTACCATTTTCAAAATGTAAGAGAATGTCGCCCCCTGCCTGCCGCGGTTTGGGGCTCGCCCTGACACCCCCACCCACGCCTGGCATCTTTCGGCCACCATCGCTTCCTGACCACTCCCCACTATGCTGGTTAGGGACGTGGCCTCACCTTAGGGGGCGTGGCCTCTTTCCGGAGCACAGGCCGCTTACGCCGCCGCAGTTGTTTTTTACCATTCCGTGCATTGTGTTTTGGCCACAATTGATAGAACCCACTCCTCTGAAGAATTCCCTGGTCATCTTAGTCACTATATGTTAATAGTCAAGTAACCTAGCCTATCCTAATTTCACAAAAACTGTCAGAGGACACATCAAGTTGCACATAAAAGTCCTTTGTAAAAAGAGCATAGCCCCACATCTTCAGTTGAGGCCCCTCCCATGCTAAGGAGAGCACCGGATAGTAAAGCCCATAACAACATGAAGAAACAGCGAAAATCCCCACCACCAGGAGAGATCCAAGAAAATATCTCACTAACCTCAGAAAGCGACTTCCCAGAAATACAACCTCCTCTCAGATAAAGAATTCAGAGAGGAAATTGTGAGGATGGTTCACGAACTCAAAGCAACTATGGAACGAACTTCCAATAAATTAAGGGAGGATACGGATGCAGCATTGGAACGCTCCACCAAGATAATCCAGGAAGAAATGAGAGCAGAAATTTCAAAGCTATGAACAGAAGTCACAACTAAAAGAATCAGTAGATGAAATAAAAAAAGCGGTAGGAGCTCTCAATAGTAGAATGACTACAGCCGAAGACAGAATCAGTGAGCTTGAAGATGAGCTGCACAAAGCATATAGGAAACAACAAATAATGGCAAAAGACCTCAAAATGGCTCTGGAGCAAATTAGAGTCCTAGGGAATGACCTTAGGAGAAACAACATAAGAATCATGGGAGTGCCAGAACCACACTGAACCAATCCCAATGAAAAAAACACAATTAAAGACATCATTGCTAAAAAATTCCCAGAGCTAGAGAATGCGGACATCCAGATCCAAGGTGTCCGAAGGCTGCCAGCTAAAAGGGACCCAAATAGAAAATCCCCAAGGCATATCATAGTCGGAATGATGGATGCCATGGATAGAGACACAATACTGCAAGCAGCAAGATCAAAGAAGGAGATCATATACAAAGGAGCACCCCTTAGATTCACAGCAGACCTATCAGAAGAAACCTTCCAAGCCCGAAGACAATGGTGGGATATAGTGAAAAAACTTAATGAAATGAATGCCTCACCAAGAATACTCTACCCGGCTAAACTCTCAGTTAAACTTGAAGGAACCATATACTATTTCACGGACAAGCAACAGCTTAGGAACTTCATAGACTCAAGACCAAATTTAAAAGAAGGACTCAAAGGGCTATTATAAGACAAGAACAACAAACCCTACAGAAAAATGACACAAAATCCCATGATAATAATTTCTCTTAATGTTAACGGCCTAAATGCGCCAATCAAGAGGCACAGAGTGGCAAAATGGATTCGGAAACTAAACCCAACTTTCTGCTGCCTACAAGAAACACATCTGAATACTCAGAACAAACACAGACTCAAAATCAAAGGATGGAAAACAATCCTGCAAGCAAACAGCTCCCTCAAAAAAAAAAAAAAAGGGGGGGTGGCCGTACTAGTATCCGATAGCATAGATTTCAGGCTGATAAAGATCAGAAGGGACAGCGAAGGTCATTTTCTATTCATCAAGGGATATGTACAACAGGAAGAAATCACACTCTTAAACGTATACGCACCTAATGAACAACCAGCTAAATACTTAAAAGAACTTCTAACAGAATTTAAGGAGGACATAACTAGCACCACGATAGTAGTTGGAGACTTCAACACTGCCTTATTACCTCTGGATAGATCAACAAGAACAACACTCAGCAAGGAAACGATGGTTCTGAAGGAAGAAATGGAGGAGACAGGGCTAATAGACCTATACAGGGCTATACACCCCATAAAGAAAGAATACACATTCTTTTCCAGTGCACACGGAACGTTTTCCAAAATAGACCACGTTCTGGGCCACAAATTATACCTTAATAGAATCGGGAAGATAGAAATTGTATCAACTATCTTTTCAGACCATGATGCACTGAAGATGGAAGTTAATCACGCACAGATGCGGAGAACCAAATCAAACACTTGGAAGTTAAACAACTCACTATTGAACAATGAGTGGGTCACGAAGGAAATTAAGGAAGAAATCAAGAGATGCCTCGAAACAAATGAGAATGAAGACACAGCTACCAGAACCTATGGGACGCAGCTAAAGCTGTGTTAAGGGGAAAATTTATAGCTCTGCAAGCCTTCCTCAGAAAGGAAGAAAGGGCCTATATAAATAGCTTGACTTCGCAGCCCAAGATCTTAGAAGAGGATCAGCAAAAGGAACCCAAACCAGATTGAAGGAAAGAAATAATAAAACTTAGAGCAGAAATTAACGATATGGAAATCTGAAAAACAATCCGAAAGATCAATGAAACAAAGAGCTGGTTCTTCGAGAAAATAAATAAGATTGATAAACCGCTAGCAAGACTCACAAAGAAAGAAAGAGAGAAAACCCTAATAAACTGAATCAGAAATGAAAAGGGGGACATCACAACAGAAACTAAGGAGATTCAAAGGATCATCAGAGACTACTTTGAAAGTCTGTATGCCACGAAACAAGAGAACCTAAAAGAAATGGACAAATTCCTTGACTCCTACAATCTCCCAAGACTGAATCAAGAAGACTTGAAATACCTGAATAGGCCCATAAATATCAAGGAAATCGAAGCCGTAATGAAAAATCTCCCCAAAAACAAAAGCCCAGGTTCAGACGGATTCACTGGCGAATTCTTCCAAACATTTAAAGAAGACTTGTTGCCAGTTTTCTTCAAGCTTTTCCAAGAAATTGAAAAGACAGGAACCCTTCCGAACAGTTTCTACGAGGCACATATCTCCCTAATACCAAAAGCAAACAAAGACCCCACTAACAAAGAAAACTATAGACCAGTATCCCTGATGAACACTGATGCGAAGATCCTCAACAAAATACTAGCAAATAGAATCCAACAACTCATCAAAAAGATCATACACCATGACCAAGTGGGATTCATCCCGGGGATGCAAGGATGGTTTAACATTCGGAAATCAACATAATCCATCATATCAACAAAAGTAAAGATAAAAACCATATGATCATATCAATAGATGCAGAGAAAGCATTTGACAAGATCCAACACCCATTCATGATAAAAACTCTCACCAAAATGGGTTTTGGAAGAACTTTTCTCAAGATAGTCAAAGCCATCTACCACAAACCTATGGCAAGCATTATCATCATTGGAGAAAAACTAAGGGTCTTTAAGATTGGGGACAAGACAAGGATGACCACTCTCACCACTTCTCTTTAATATAGTACTGGAAGTATTAGCAATAGCCATTAGGCAAGAAAAAGATATTAAGGGGATTCAGATCGGAAAGGAAGAAATCAAGCTCTCACTATTCGCAGACGATATGATACTATACCTAGAGAAGCCTAAAAGCTCTAGTAAGAAACTCTTAGAAACAATTGACCTGTACAGTAAAGTCGCAGGCTACAAAATCAATACCCAAAAATCCATGGCCTTCCTATATGCAAACAATGAGACAGAGGAAAGGGACATGAGAAAAGCAATCCCGTTCACAATCATACCCCAGAAAATCAAATACCTTGGAATCAGCTTAAGTAAAGAAGTAAAGGACCTCTACAAAGAAAACTATAAAACGCTACTCCATGAAATAAAAGAGGACATGAGGAAATGGAAACATATCCCCTGCTCATGGATAGGGAGAATAAACATTGTCAAAATGGCAATAATACTCCCCAAAGCATTATACAGGTTTAACACGATCCCTATAAGGATACCCATGGCATTCTTCAAAGAAACGGATCAAGCAGTCGTGAAGTTTATATGGAACAATAAACGCCCACGGATAGCTAAAACAATTTTTGGGAAAAAAATGATGGGAGGCGTCACCCTCCCCAACCTTAAACTCTACTACAAAGCGGTAACAATTAAAACAGCATGGTACTGGAATAAAGGCAGAGCTGAAGACCAATGGAACAGGGTGGAATATCCCTACACAGAACCTCAAGTGTATGATCATCTAATCTTTGATAAGGGAGCAAGAGATGTGAAGTGGATCAAGGAAAGCCTCTTTAACAAATGGTGCTGGCACAACTGGACAACCACGTGTAAAAGAATGGGCTTAGACCTCGACCTGACACCATGCACAAAAGTCAGATCAAAATGGATTAAAGACCTCAACATCAGACCACAAACCATAAGGTACATTGAAGACAAGGTCGGCAAAACCCTCCACGATATTGAACATAAAGGTATCTTCAAAGATGACACGGAACTAAGCAATCTAGTAGAAACAAATCAACAAATGGGACTACATTAAACTAAAAAGCTTCTGCACCGCAAAAGATACAGTGACCAAAATACAAAGACTATCTACAGAATGGGAAAGGATATTTACACAATACCCATCAGATAAGGGGTTGATATCAATGGTATATAAAGCACTGGTTGAACTCTACAAGAAGAAAGCATCCAACCCCATCAAAAAATGGGGTGAAGAAATGAACAGAAACTTTTCCAAGGAAGAGATATGAATGGCCAAAAGGCACATGAAAAATTGCTCTGTATCACTAATCATCAGAGAGATGCAGATCAAAACAACCATGAGATACCACCTCACACCACAGAGACTAGCACACATCCAAAAGAACAAAAGCAACCACTGTTGGAGAGGATATGGGGAGAAAGGGACCCTTCTACACTGCTGGTGGGAATGCCGACTAGTTCAGCCCTTTTGGAAAACAATATGGACGATTCTCAAAAAACTAGAGGTTGAGCTCCCATTTGACCCAGCAATACCACTGCTGGGAATATATCCCAGAGAGGCAAAAAAGTATAATCGAAATGGCATCTGCACATGTATGTTCATCGCAGCACTGTTTACAATAGCCAGAATCTGGAAAAAACCCGAGTGCCCTAGAACAGATGACTGGTTGAAGAAACTTTGGTACATCTATACAATGGAATACTATGCAGCTGTTAGAAAAAATGAGGTCATGAAGTTTGCATATAAGTGGATCAGCATGGAAAGTATCATGCTAAGTGAAATGAGTCAGAAAGAGAGAGACAGACATAGAAAGATTGCACTTATCTGTGGAATATAGAATAATAGACTAGGAGTCTAACACCCAAGAATAGTAGAAATAAGTACTAGGAGGTTGACTTCATGGCTTGGAGGCTGGTCTCTCATTCTGGACAACTCAGAGAAGGGAACACCAAGTAAAATGTGGTTGGATGTCATGCGGGGGGGGGGGGGAACGCGTGCCGAATGTAGACTAGAGACTGAACACAGTGGCCACTCAACACCTTTATTGCAAACCGCAACACCTAATCAGAGAGAGAGAACGAAAGGGAATACCCTGCCATAGTGGCAGTTTGGGGTGGAGGGAGACGGGACTGGTGAGGGTGGGAGGGACGCTGGGTTTACTGGTGGTGGAGAATGGGCACTGGTGAAGGGATGGGTTCTCGAACTTTGTATGGGGGAAACATGAGCACAAATATGTATAAATCTAACTGTACCCTCACGGAGATTCACTAATTAAAAATAAAAATTAAAAAAAAATTAAAATCCCATAAATCATAAAAAAAAAATTAGGAATGTGTATCAAGGTTTTCATATGAGTTTGCAAAATAAAGGAAGAAGGTGACAAAGGACCATATAGCCACCAAAAAAAATAAGAGAATGTGATTTTGACCATAAATTATCATTTTGACCATAGTGTAGTTTAATTTTGAAGATGAATGATGTCAGCTATTCCCTATTAAGTGTTTACCATATATAAATATTGTCCTCACTTGACAGGCGTTTTCACATATCTGTAATCCTATGATAGAGTTTTAATGTTATTATCCCCATGTTATTGATTAAGAAACCGGTTCCCCAAGAGCCTAAGTAAGTTTACCAGTGTCAGAAGGCTAGTACAGCTGAAATTGGAACCAGAGTTTAAAACCAGAATGTGCACTTCTAACCATGTCATGGTACAGCCTCCTGAATTTGAAGATAACCTGGTCTAATAATTTTTAAGTGCATTCTGGTTTTTACAGTGCTTCAGAATCCTGATGTTGTAAATTTACCCTTAAAGTAGAAATTATTAAAGCTTTATGGTTATTTGGTTTAGTGTCACCCTTTTTGGTTATTTTTCTGTCTTAATACATTTAGTAAAGTGCTTCCAGGGACTAATTAATGTTTTCCTTGTTTTCCTCTTTGACAGCATTGGATTCGAAGGCTAACAATTTGTCTAGTCTGTCCAAGAAATACCGCCAGGATGCGAAGTACTTGAACATGCGTTCCACTTACGCCAAACTTGCAGCAGTAGCTGTATTTTTCATCATGCTAATAGTGTATGTGCGATTCTGGTGGCTGTGAAGTAGTGAGTCAGTCACTGGCAAGGGAGAACCTAGAGTCCGGCGGGTGGATGTTTTCAGGAAGCTGAGCTCACAGAGATGTGTATTAGAATCCAAGTGGAACTTCTGCCTCTAGAGACCTTCCAGGAAAAGATGTCCTGAAAATGAAAGCTACACCTCATTTGACAAAGCTTAACCCTGTGTAGAAAGTTTCTTTTGGGGGCAGAGGCTTTCTCTGGGTGCTAAGCCATATATACTAGGGAACAGTAGATTGTTTCCATTTTGTTTTTTTTCCCTCCCAGTTTTTACATTTTACACCGGTTGGGGTATCCTTACTCTCTGATGGAGCCATCAGTGAGATTTGTCTTAAATTATCTGTGCTAGCAACAGTCAGAGATTTCTGTGGAGAAGGAAAGGTTTCAGACTCTTTAATCAACATTCCTTTTGTTAGCAACATGATTTCAGTAATCTGAGAGGTTGATGGCCCTTTTAAGAAGACTCCAGTGTGTGAAGGTTAATCACTGTGCTACAATGGTCTTGTCTGTTGGCCCCTGTAAAAAGTTCTCCTTCACTGTTTTTCGTTTTTTAAGATTTTGCTTATTGCACAATTGCTTTAGGGTTAAGTGGATTATATTAAGATGCCTTGAAATTATAGCACTCTTTGATTAAGAAACTGAAATGTTTCCTGTCATTTACTCCCTTAAAGATTTAAATTAGTCTGAGTTATTCTTAAAACACTTGGATTATAAATATGAATGAATATAGCGAACAGAGTCCCAGAAGCACCTGAATGAATAAGAAAAAACCCAGCTCATAGTGACAGTTCTGTCTTGTCCATTCTCTTTGTCCATTCTCTTTTCTCCTGCTAACAATTTAGTAACATTTAAAAAAAAAATCCCTCCTTTTGCAGTAGTTTTATATCTCATAAGCCTCTTTGTAGGATTATTATCAAATTTCAAGATGAAAGATGTTTTAGTGTATAAACATTTTTTGCAAAGTAGCTACTTAGACTGCAACATGCATTTATCCAGGAAGGCCTCTGAGAGCAGCTCATAATTTACTTCAGTTTACATACATTCTGTAAAAATATTCTAGAGGTAGATAACTCATATACAGTAGCTTCTATTAGCAAAAGTTCCTATGATTTTTTTCCCCTTCTTTGCTCAGGGATGATGGGCATTTCCTTTTACTTTTTGAGGTAGAATTTTTTTAAAGGGGAGAACAGGCCTTTTGTTGTCAGAAGGGCCTAAATTATAATCTGTAGCACCTGTACAGACTGCAGACAGGTTCTTTAAGTAGTATAGGACAATGAGCCAACCTCTCACTTGAGTCTTTGATGAAAACTTTAACCAGTCAACTGTTTTATAACTCTGAGGGATCATTTAAGATTCCTGATTGGGGTTTGGGGTGGAGAAATCAGGGTTCCTTATTAACAGAGCAAGGAGAAATGCTTATTTTATTCTCAATAATTCACATAACTAGAATTTAAAGCTTTTTCTTTCCATTTTGGATGGATCTGCCAATTGGAGTTTTGCACTTGAAATGCAAAAGTTACTATTTGTTCTTTGGGCCACTGATTCTACTTTCAGGAATTACTCCTGGGGAGAGTTGGGGGGGTGGAGCGGGGGAGGGTGGCTTGGGGAACCAGTTGGTATGCTGGGATCCAGCTCTGGTCAGCAGCGGGTGAGGTAAATGCCCCACCTGCTGTAGTATTGCTCTGGCCTCTAAAGTTACTTTTTAAAGATAGGTAATAATCAAGATCCTATAAGGCGTTTTCCTAAGTAATGAAGTTGACTAAAGCCTTTGAAAGGCTGAGTGCCCACGTATTGCAGCATTCAGTTCATGTCAGGGGCGGAGAGTACGGCTCTTGTTTAGAGTTGCGTGCTGCAGCCAGATGTTCAACAATGAGAAAAATACTTCTAGGATGTTCCCCTTCAGTGTGATGTTCTGATACCTAGTTAATTCCTGAACATACAGCCTTTCTAGGCTTAACTCAGCGGCTTAACTGAAAAACAAGCATGGGGGATGAGGCATAAAGAACGACTTTAAGGTCATGGTAAAAAAGATAGAACAAGACTCAGAATATGGCTCCCACTTCTGTTCTTTATTGAGGTAGAAGGCAGATCTGGTTCCTCTCATGAGAGATTTCCAAAATAGAACATGATAACTATCAGAGGGTTACTGGGGGGCACATGAAGAATGGACACCTAATTTCCTTGGGAAGAGCGCTAAGAGAAGAAAGGGTATTCTAGACAGAATGTGCATGCAAAGAGGGAAGCACATTTGGAGGGTTTTAATTAGTTTGGTTCGGCACAACCCAGACCTAAGGACAAAGTAGACTATTCTAAGGGGGACTACCTGCTAGAATAAGGGGTTTTCCACACTGATGTCTGTGGCAGAAGATGCCATCAGATATATAGTCTCAGATGATTGCTTTGACTTCACTGAAGATTGTAGAGGACAAAGCGTGGAACTAAGGACATGAGTCTAAGGAGCTGTTCAAGTTAGAATGAGATGTAGGAAACATGGTTTTCAAGACAAGAATGATCAGGACCTGGAGGAAAAGCTTGCTGGTTTAGACCTGCCTTGCAAGCATAAAGTCACAAGTTCAGACCCTGATGCCTCCACATGCACTGAAAATAATCCTGGTGGCACTGCTGTTAGAACTGAGTAACTGTGGTCTGTGATTCTCAGTGATACAAGTGATTCTTTGTGTGTGAGCACGACAACAAAGGGGTGTGACCCCCCCCCTGCCGTAGGCACTAACTAAAAGGAGATGTGAGTAATAGGGCCAGTTGGTGCAAGCTTGGGTGAGCACATGTGTGACCACTACAGTGACCTCCGGCAAGCGCTACAATCAACATGTGGGAAGACCACAATGAGAGTCACCTCAGGAGAGCACATGTGTAGGCAACACTGTGCTACACTGCTAAGGGACTTCAGCCTTCTTCGAGCACTGTGACCTGGTGTGAGGCCACCAGCGAGCACCACAGTGAGGCGGCTGTGTGGCCCCGCTCATCACAAGGGCCAGGAGGGAGGGGCTGGGAAGTGATTGAGATAAACAATAAAAGAAGTTATCCCTGGTACCAGAACCAAGGAGTTGTGTGATACTTTGTCAGTTTATTTAATTCTCACATTGACGTTTTTAAAGAAGTACTAGTAGAGAGTCTCTTGCCTGCGCACCAGGCTGTCTTCTCCGGGGCCCCTCGGAAGGGATGGGCTCCAGATTCCCTCCCCGCCCCGAGCAGAGCTCCTGGCGGCCAAAGACTTCCAGAGCCTAGCCACAGCCATGCTCAAGGCCCCTGTCCACACGTTCGGAGGTATGAAGGTACCAGCAGAGGAACCCAGGTGTGTGGGACCCAGGGCTGAGACCTCCAAGCCTGCTCGGATCAGGACTGGACCTGGTCTGCCCAGATTTTCCATTTCCCAGTAGCTAGGCAGTCATACCCAGGGACTGCCCCCAGCGCCATGTAATCCCATCCATGGCCAGCATCCAGAGACTTGCCTTTTGCATCTTATAGCCTACTTCTCCTCTGGGAGAACCTGGCAAACTACCAGGAATTTTCTGCCCACATGGGAGAGCCTCGCAAGGTCCCCATGGTGACCATAAGCCAAAACCAGTAACAAGCTGGGTTTCATTCTCCTGACCCTGAAAGAGCCTCCAATGCAGCATTGTTGGGAAGGACGAGTAAAGAGAGGAGGCTTCTAAAATCTCAGGGCTAGGACGAATGGAGACGTTACTGAGACCGCTCAAGAAATTCAATGATAAACGGGTTGATGATGACTAGTCAACATATGTTGACGCTTTGCAAAGAATACCACTTTGAGGTATTCTTTGAGGTGTAAAAGAATATAATGTGTCCAAAGTTGCAGAGCTCGAAATCCATGGAGCTAAAATTTCAACTAGGCAGTTGGATGTCTGAGTCTTCTTTTTTTCCATCAAGTATCAAAATGTCTTTTCAGTTTAAACCAGGTACTTATCCATACAGGCAGAAGCGCTTCCAGAGAAGGGGAGGGAGAAGGCAACTTACACTGCGTTGTGGCAAAGGTACCAGATTTACCAGTTTTCCATAAAAAACCACAATTAGGCCTTTAACTGAAGGGATGTACATACAACGTGACAAATACTGCTACCTCTTAATATTAGTAAGATTTCTTAGCGAATGTAGCCTAAGAAGTTGTGTTTGTAACAACCAGGAAAATTACTGATCGTAGTAATTACTGCTTCCTAGTGTTTTAATCCTCAACCCATTGTAATTTGCCAAGAATGTCCCACTGAGCTCTGTTGGATGTGACTCCCCCAAACAAAACCGTACATAAATCGTCCGTGTACTGTGTTTAATAGTACATGAATAAGAATGGGGACCAGAGTGATAGTGCAGCAGGGAAGGCATTTGTCTTGCATGCAGCTGACATGGATTCGGTTCCCAGCATTCCATTTGGTTCCCCTAGCACTGTCGTTCCATTGTTCATCGATTTGCTGGAGCTGGCCCCAGTAATATCTCCATTGTGAGACTTGTTCCCGTTTGGGGCATATCGAATATGCCACGGGTAGCTTGCCAGGCTCTGCCGTGTGGGCGGGATACTCTCGGTAGCTTGCCGGCTCTCTGAGAGGGATGAAGGAATTGAACCTGGGTCGGCCATGTGCAAGGCAAATGCCCTACCTACTGTGCTATTGCTCAGTACCCCCCTAGCATTGGTAGGAGTAATTCTTGAGTGCAGAGCCAGAAGTAACCCCTGAGCATCACCGAGTGTAACCCAGGAAGCCAAAAAATAAAACATCTCCATTGAAGTTGCATATTCTTGGGAATTTGCATGACTCAGAGTTTAACCATGGGTGGCTGCATGATGCTCTTGGTTCCATGTGAGCAGACCTCACTGGGTTACAGTTTGGTTTGGGTGAACAGCCACCTCACTGAGCCCTACATGGTTGCCTCGAGGCAGCTCATCGAAAAGCCAAACAGTATCGGCTTGTTGAACTCCCTAATTGGCCCAAATAGCTTGCACTATAAAATTCCTGAGAAAGAGGTAGCTTGTGTGATGAGCCTTGAGATGGAAGAGACAAGTGGAGCCTCAGATCCGATTTTTAATCATTACTACCAGGTACAGCTGGCCCAACAGAAACAAACTCTCAAACTGCTCAATCACTTTTTTTTTTTCTTTTTGGGTCACACCTGGCAATGCTCAGGCTTACTCCTGATTCATGCAGTCAGGAATCACTCCTGGCGGTGCTCGGGGGACCATTTGGGATGCTGGGAATCAAACCTGGGTCAGCCATGTGCAAGGCAAATGCCCTACCCGCCGTGCTATTGCTCCAGCCCCAATCACTTTTAATAAAACTTATTCCAGGTGTTATAACTAAATCCAGAATTAGGTGAGGAAAATGGTTGGAAATTTGATTTCCACATCCCAATAAGGGTGAACAATGTCCTCGCATAAACTCCATTCACTGAGCCCTTTGTAGTATTTTCCTCTATTTTGAGCCTCTGGTGTGCCCGGGCACATAATGAGTTGAGGAACTTAGACTCCTACCCAGGCAGGACCGGTAGATTCTTGTTTGAATCAATAATGGCTGATGCATTATTGTTTGTTACAGCTACATGCAGATGTAGGTATTTCCTGAAGCACTAACATTTTATTTTGCCCCCAGTTTTTAGGCTGAACACTGCCCTGAAAACAACTTTAAAATAAAAATCTCCGTGCTCGCTTCGGCAGCACATATACTAAAATAAAAATCTCCCCTTTCCCCATATCTTTGCCCTATTCTATTCCCTTCCCTCTCAACTTTACCCCCTTACTTCTTTTTATACCTTTTCATTTAATTTCATTTCTGTAGTTATTGTTTTTCACTTAGTTAATATGATGCTGCAACTTGGCTAAGAGCTTCAAAACCAATGGTGATGTTTATTTTTTTTGTGTGTGTGGTAATTTAGCCTTTATAGTTTGCTTCAGGTTGACTTTAGGTTGACCTTGCGACCACTCACTACTTTCAGACTAGACTTGCCTTCCACACGGTCGACCCGGGTTCAATTCCTCCATCCCTCTTGGAGAGACCAGCAAGCTACCAAGAGTATCCCGCCCGTACGGCAGAACCTGGGCAAGTTCCCCGTGGCGTATTCGATATGCCAAAAACAGTAACAAGTCTCACAATGGAGACGTTACTGGTGCCCACTTGAGCAAATCGATAAGCAACGGGAAAACAGTGCTACAGTGCTACAATTTTGCCTTTACTGATTTTTTAAATGTATTTTGTCGATGCAGATATGCCCTAGGATTTATTAATTTTATTAAAATATCTCAGGGACCAGGGAGATAGCTCAAGTGGTGACCTAATCAGTGCAAGTCCCTGGAATCCATCCCTACATCATCCTCCCCAGCCCCCAACAACACACACACACACACACACACACACACACACACACACACACACATACACACACACCACTAGTAGGTGTAGTGCTGGTGCACCCAGCTCACAGCCACCAGAGCAGCACTCCAAGAGGGACCCAGAATCCCAGCAGTGCCAGTTGTGGCCTTATTTATTTTTTCAAACATTGTAAGAATGTGGAGGAGCAATAGTATAGTGGATAGGACACTTACCTTGCACACTTCGACCTGGGTTTAATTCTTACTTTAAGACTAAAATCTCAGTTCTGGGCACATTCGCATTTCTTTGGTGACCTACATAGGCACAGTGCTGTCAGCAATGAAGCACCTGGGCAGGGCAACCAGGTGGGGAAGCAAGAAAGGAAGACATAGAATGAAAAACTGGACATTGTATTTGTTTGCATTTGTAAATGTTTTGCATTGCTAAACATTTTGTTTAGCCATTTGCATTTATTAGAATTAATTAGAAATTTTATCTAAGTGCACTTTATTGTTTTGATTTTTTTTGTTTTTGTTTTTTGCTTTTTGGTCACACCCGGTGATGCACAGGGGTTACTTCTGGCTTGTGCACTCAGGAATTACTCCTGGCGGTGCTTAGGGGACAATATGGGATATGGGAATCGAATCTGGGTTGGCCACGTGCAAGGCAAGCGCCCTACCCACTGTACTATCACTCCAGCCCCTATTTTTAAAGTTTTTAATCTTTATATTCTATTTGTTATTTCATCCTTCTCAAACTCTGTTCTCCCTTAGAGCAAAATTGGAACTTAAAATACAACAAAATTCTGCTTGCTAGATATTCTTAAAAAGACATTAAAGAATGTCTGGGCAAAAGCTCAATAAGTTCTACTAGAGCCCATCATTAGTTCACAGGATTTATATAGATATTTTTGCTACGATAACTTTAGTCTTACAGAACCATATACAAAATCGCATATTATTTTCATTAATTAGTTAAATATATAAGAATATAAAATGGGGACTGGAGCAATAGCACAGCGGGTAGGGCGTTTGCCTTGCATGTGGCCGACCCAGGTTCGATTCTCAGCATCCCATATAACATATATTATATATATATATATACATATATATATTGCTTTTTGGGTCACTGTCACTGTCATCCCGTTGCTCATCGATTTGTTCGAGCGGGCACCAGTAACGTCTCTCATTGAGAGACTTATTGTTACTGTTTTTGGCATATCCAATATGCCCGGGTAGCTTGCCAGGCTCTGCCGTGCGGGCTCCATACTCTCAGTAGCTTGCCGGGCTCTCCTAGAGGGGCGGAGGAATCGAACTCAGGTCGGCCGCATGAAAGGCAAAAGCCCAACCGCTGTGCTATCGCTCCATAAAATACATATATATTATATCATGAATCACGAATCACGAAATCCCATTAATCGTCGATTTCTCGAGCGGGCTCGGTAACCTCTCCATTTGTCCTTTCCCTGAGATCTTTGAAGTCTCTCTCGACTCGGCCCTCCCAAAGATGTCACACTGGAGGCTCTTTCAGGGTTAGGGGAATGAGATCCAGCTTGTTACTGGATTTAGCATATGAATACACCATGGGAAGCTTGCAAGGCTGTCCCATGTGGGCAGGAAACTCTCAGAAGCTTGCTAGTTTCTCCCAGAGGGAGAAGTAGGCTACAAGATATACTACTTCTGGGAGCTTGCTTTTCAGTCTCTCTGGATGTCAGCCGTTGATGGGATTACACACACCTGGGTTCCTCTGCCGGTACCTTCATGCGTGAGGCCTGTCCAGTCCTGTGGAGAGGGGCCTCAAGCATGGCTGTAGCTAGGTTCCGGTGGTCTTTGGCCGCCGGGAGCTCCGCTCCGGGTGGGGAGGGAAGCTGGAGCCCATCCCCTCCGAGGGGCCCCGGGGAAGACAGCCAGGCGTGCAGGCCAGAGACTCTCTTACATATATTATATATAATATATTATGTAGTATATATATCATAATATTATATATATAATGAGTCATTGCTAAAGGATAGACATGAAACTGTAAGAGAGAAAAGTTGATTTAACATGTAGAGAAATTGATTTAACGTGTGATTTAACATGTAGCAATGGTCGATTGAGATAGAAAGCATTGAAATGCAAGTTGAGAAATTCAGTTTTATTTGTTTATATTTGATCTGTGGGCTGGAGCGATAGCACAGCGGGTAGGATATTTGCCTTGCACGCGGTCGACCAAAGTTGATTCCTCTATACCTCTCAGAGAGCCTGGCAAGCTACCCGAGGCGTATTTGTTTTTTTTGTTTTTGTTTTTGTTTTTTTGCTTTTTGGGTCACACCCAGCGATGCTCAGGGGTTACTCCTGGCTTTGCACTCAAGAATTACTCCTGGCGGTGCTTGGAGGACCATATGGGATGCCGGGGATCGAACCCGGGTCGGCCGAGTGCAAGGTAAACGCCCTACCCGCTGTGCTATGGCTCCGCCCCCCCCAGGCGTATTTGATATGCCAAAAACAGTAACAAGTCTCACAATGGAGACATTACTGGTGCCTGCTCGAGCAAATCGATGAACAATGGGATGACAGTGCTACATTTGATGTGTATTTTAGTGGAGCTATAGCACAGCAGGTAGGGCGTTTGCCTTGCATGCGGCCGACCCGGGTTTGATTCCTTCATCCCTCTCAGAGAGCCTGGCAAGCTACTGAGAGTATTCCTCCCTCACGGCAGAGCCTGGCAAGCTATCCGTGGCGTATTAGCTATACCAAAAACAGTAACAACAAGTCTCACAATGGAGACGTTACTGGTGTCTGCTCGGGCAAATCGATGAGCAACAGGATGACAGTGCTACAGTGCTACATTTGATGTGTATTTTAGTGGTAGTGGTGTCACCAGCTCCATGCTCAGGATGTCACACTCTGAATCTGAACTTCCTGTGCAAAGCATGTGCTTAGCCTGTTGAGCTATTTCTCCAGGTCAACTTAGGGGAGTTGACCGCTAGATCCAGCTTATCTCTCTACAGCTGGAGATAAGCTAGATCCAGCTTATCTCTCTACAGCTCTGGGAGCTGGAGTAAGTCATACAGGCACCAGTTTCCTATGGCCGAGCAACGAGCATGATAATCTCCTCTGCCTACTTTACACCAGCTGGAGAATGTTGACCTATATCACAGGTCACTATTATTGTTTTAATTGTTCAAGGAACGCGTTTGTGGACAGTGCAGTCTTGTCTGTTGCTGTGCAAACTTGCAGCCTGGGTCCATCATTAGGTCACTCCTGATGGTTTTGTCTCTGGATCTGGTCTGGCCCAGCCCGGCAGCGACTGCAGGAACCATCCCTGTCTCATATCATGACCCAGTCTGCCCAGCAGAGGGCAGCAGGCTCCAGCCCGAAGCTTTTGGCACTTCTCCCAGTGGCCGTGGTTCCTTGGGAGGAAAATAGATGAGGTCAGTCTCCCGGATAGTGAACACCATATCAAACATTCATTCGTTTCAAATAGCATTTTGCCTATTCTGCGTCCACAGAGAATAATTTAGTCTTTCTTTAACCTCACTTTAATAATTTCACTGAGTGTCCAGAAGGCCGAGCTGTACCCCCTAGCTATGTTTAACCCAGACTTTGGATGTCACAAAATATGCATTTTTAAATAAACAATTTTTGCCCTTTTGTGGGACCGCACCCGGTGGTGTCCAGGGATTATTCCTGACTGCTCAGGCATCACTCCTGTCTTGCTTGGGGGGCCATAGAAGGCACTGGAGATTGAACCCAAGGTCAGTCACGTGCCAGGCAAGCACTTGACCTGCTGCACAATCTCTCCAGCCTTAAATAATTTTTTAGCAAGAAGAAAGTTGTCCAGGCAAGACTGTTTTTTTTTTAAATGTATTTAATATGCTTCCTTAGATCCAAAGAATGCCTCCTAACACTGTCTAACCATGTCTGTCCTGGTCATTCTGAGCAAAAACTCTCTGGCCAGCTATTCCTTTATTACTCAAGTGTGTTTAAAAATATCCCTGTGCCTTAATAGCTCATTAGAATCATAGCAGCTAATATCATACATGTTCTGGGTAGTATCAGAAGGTGTGTTTCTGTGTGTTTTCACGGAAGGTCGATAGCCACTACCCCATTTTACAGATCTATTTTCTCTTCTGTAACTGCTGTGCTTTTCAGCTTAAAACATACAGAGACCATCGAGGTTGAGAGACCGGAGGGCAGGGACTGTTTCCCCTTTGAATAAGTGATGAAGAGCATTTCTAACTCAGATGCCTTGCTGCCATCTTTGCTACAGAGATGGCGTAGGAAGAGTCTCAATTCTGGTTTTTAAATTCCTTCTGCCTTTTGTCCGTTCACTTACTTGAGTCCTCTTGGAAAACAAAATCTACTGTTTCCCATTTAGGCCCTCTCCTGCCAGCCTTGAGTCAGAGCCTCTTTCCATTCCAGCTAAACCTCTTCCTGTTCTTCGGAATTGCATCATATTCCTGGCCTAACGGAGCCCCACACCCCCACACTGGCCCTGTGGAGCGCAGAGCCCTCTTTATTGGTCTGGTGTCTCTGGAACAAGTCACTCACTTCCTGACTTCCAGCCCGGCTGCCTTGGCCTCTGGAAAACATATTCCTTGGATTCTGTGTGTTTGTTTATAAATCTCCTTCACTTCAGCTCTGTCCTGGAACACGCGTGACTTACCAAGTAGGAACAGTGTGGAAGGGTGTGAAGGAGAAGGAATGGCCTGGCATCTCCTTCAGGGAGGGGCCTCTCAGGCGGCTTCTCCTCCCCACCCCTCTTTTTCACTCTCTGGCCAGTAACCTGGCTGAGCCCCTGCTATGCCAGAGAGGTTTCCACTGAGGGTGGGAAGGCATTCTCCCTCCTTCATTCCTGATAGCTAGACACATTTTTTTTCTTTTATTTTGGAGCCACACCTAGCAGTGCTAATGGCTTACTTCTGGCTCTGTGCTCGGGATCATTCCAGGCAGGTTTGGGGGATCATATGGGGTGCTGAGGTCAAATCCAGGTCAACTGCATGCAAGGGAAGAGCCTTCCCTGCTGGACTCTGTCTGGCCTGGCTATACAAGTCTTTTATCTCGCCACACTCTGAGCTATACCCCACACTATTGGCCTCCTTGTCACACGCACCATTTTCCTTGGATGATTTCCACTCAGTATGATTCCCCACTGCCCTGACCTTAGTCATCAATCTTCAGTATCCCTTGCAAGCTCCTCTCTCTCTACCAATTTTTCAGCATCTGTCCTCTAGCAGCCTCTTCTTCTGCACATTCTGATAAACTTCTGCAAATTCTCTGATAAATCTCATGCCTTTCTATGACTTATTTTTCTTTTCCTTTCTATGGCTTTAGATCTATATGCCAAGACCATGCTTACTCAACTCTCCATTTTTGTTTCTGTTATTTTGGTTTGGGGACGAGACCCAGAAGTTCTCAATGCTTACTCCTGACACTGCTCTGCTCAAGGCTCACTCCTGGTGGTGCTCATAGAACCGTATGATATGCTGGGGCTTGAACCCTGGTCAGAGTCTTACCCACTGTACTCTCTTGGCCCTTTATTAAAGCACTGTGATTTACAGTCATTCATAACTGAGTCTTAGGCATACAATGTACCACTACCAATCTCACCACCAGTGTCAACTTTCCTCCATCAATGCCCATCCTCAGGTTCCCTCCCACCTCGTAGTCTGCCTTCTTGACAGGCATATTTTAAAGTTTGGGTGTAGTAGTTTGGATCTCATTATTTCAGTGTTGACTCTGTGATTTGGACATATAGCTACACACTCCTCTACACCAGCAATGTACCCAATGTGCTGTTCTATTGACATATCCAGATATAAACCACAATAGCCATCCTGCTGCTCCAGCCAGGGGCAGATTCATCCTTGATGACTCTGCTTATGGTTTACATTCAACCAATAACCAAGTCAAATCTACTTCGCATTTTATACCGGCGCGCGCTCCGCTGAGATTCGACCCGAGTGGTCACACTTTTGTGTGGCTGCTCCACTGCTGATCGACCATGATCCGAAGGCCAGCTAGACTACTTTTGGTTCCAGCAACTGCTTGCAGCCATGTCTCCAGACTGTGAACTAAGCCATAGCTCCACGCCGGCCGAGGAGAGGAATGACCCTTCTTTCTCGGTTTTTTTTTTCCCCTTTTCGGGGAGAAGCGGTGTAGCATCCACCATATTATGAGGACTATTAAGCAGGTATGAACTTGGTGGTACGGGAAGGAGAAAAAAAAATTATGAACTTGAAACAGTGGGATGCGTGGGCAGTCTCGGGCTGGGGGCGATACCGGCATGCATTTCGCCGAGATTCGACCCGGGTGGCCACATTTTTGTGTGGCCGCTCTGCTGCTGATCGACCATGATCTGGAGGCCAGTGAGACTACTTTTGGTCCCAGCAACTGCTTGAAGCCATGTCTCTAGACTGTGAACTAAGCCATTGCCCCATGCTGCCCCAGGAAGGGAAATGATGCAATTTCTAACATAAATGTCCCTGGACTTAATTGCTAAAATACTAAAATACAGAAATCCTAAACCATGCGGCCACTATTGAGGCTGCACGACTTCATATCTCTTCATTCTCAGCAATTGGAAAACTAATTATCAAATGCTTCGTTGTCAGTAGGGCTGTTTTTGGGGGGGAAAAGTCCAACAACAACAGTGAGTTTTGTGTTGAAATATGGAATGTAACCAAGGTAAAGAGAAAGTGAAGTGAAGTGAAATTTATCAGCTTTGCAGGCGGGGGTAGGGGGGTGGAAGTGTGGGAGGTATACTGGGTTTTCGGTGGTGGAATATGGGCATTGGTGACGGGACGGGTGTTTGAGCATTGTATAACTGAGACATAAGCCTGAGAACTTTGTAACTTTCCACATGGTGATTCAATAAAATAAATAATTTTTTAAAAATCTACTTACCTTTTTGTTTGTTTTTTAGTTTGTGCCTCCTGAGTATTTCTCAAACAGTCTGGAGACTTGTCCAGGTCATTCTTGACAAACCAGGGTGGAGGTTGGGTGCTAGGGCACTCCAGGACAATGGTGCTTGAGTCCAGCTGTGCCAAGGCTACTTCAGTATGTTCAGTAATGCTTGGGTCCTTGCACATGCAAAACATGTACCTCTGGGGGAGGGGGGCAGAGATAGTACAAGGATAAGACTTTTGCCTTGCACACGGTCAAACTGGGTTCAACCCCTGGCACTGCATATAATCCCTGGTCCCTTGAACCATTGTTAGGACTGATCCCTGAGTGCAGAGCCAAGAGCAAGCCCTGACCCTTCCAAAAAATAATAAAAGTTTAAAAACCTCTATTTCCTAACCCCTTACTTCTTTATTAAAAACAAAAACAAACAAACAAAAAACTAAATGAAACAGGCCCCAGGCTCCTGGCTCAGCCCCTCTGCTCTGTACCTGACCTAAGTTATCTCTGAACTTTTGCAAGGCATTGCCAATTTGCTCTGTCTAATTTTACTTCCCCGGATAAGTTTCCACTGGCTGCCAGGAAGTCTTTTTCAAATATAAGACTGATAAAATTGCCCCCTGCTTAAAATCATTTCCTGGCTAAAATCATATCCTAAGTTAGGATGGAGTTTCAAGCTTCTTAGCTTGACTCAAAAGAGCTTCATCACCTGCCTTCTTCTTTTCTGCCTGTGAGCCCATGTTGTGGGCTCCAAGCTTTCAAACACACTCTCTTTTGCTTAGGTCTCCCTTATTCTCTTTCCTTGGCCTGGCACACTCTTGTTATTGGGCCTTGAATACACCAGTTTAAATTCCACCCCCAAGTTGTCATTTACCTAAATCTTGTCTTCATACGGTGTGTGTGTGTGTGTGTGTGTGTGTGTGTGTGTGTGTGTGTGTTCCACTCCATTTTGTGCTCTGTGCTCAGGAGTCACTCAGGACTTTTACTCAGGTCCCAGTGATGCTGAGGGGACCATAGTTAATGCTGGGGATAGAACCTATCTCAGCAGCATGCAAAGCAAGCACGTTAATCCCTATACTGTTTCTTCAGTCCTTCATTTACCTCAGTCTTGAATAAAAACAGAACTCTTAAAGTTACTGTTTAATAAATTCCTCTTTTTTTTGGGTGAGTGAATGGGGGTCACATCAGGTGGTGCTCAGGGCTTACTCCTGGCTCTGTACTCCGAGCTTACTCCTGGAAGTGCCTGGGGGACCATCTGGGGTGTTGGGCAATTGAACCCAGATTGGACACATGGAAGGCAAAGGCCTACCCGCTATTTTTCAGCCCCATTGTTTAATAAATTCTTGAACTTTTTGTCAGAGCAGTGTTATCTCATCCTATACATTTCTTAGTCCCTGAAAAATATAGTCTAGAATACATTTTAGTAAAAATGTATTTGAACTTGCTAGCATATTAGACCTGACTTTGACAAGAGTTGTCTGTGAAATAGAACATAATTTTTAAACAATTACTGGAATGTTTTCTTGATGGCCAATCATCATGACATTCTCTTTGGAACTTTCCCCTCATTTCCAGTGGGCTTCTTTCTCGCTCCTTTCTTGCCTCTCCACTCTCAACCCTTACCCTCTGGTTGCCTGCTCTTGGCTTTGAATGGGTCCTGTCTCCATGCTGTGGAGCCACTGTGAGGCTGTGGTTAACTACAGCTGCTCAGACTGAAACAGGAAAGCCTTGAATCGAAAGCAAAGCAGAGGAAGCACAAACCGATACCCACCACAAAGCTGCTGAGTGCCCAGCATGACCCAAGCCGCACCCTCTGATGAGGAGTGTTGTGGAGGAGTCAGAAGCCACAGAGTTTAAGAAATCCGCTGCCCTGCCTGGCCTCCACTTCCCCTGATCCTCTCTGGAGCACCCTGAGCATCACCAGAAACTGGCTGAGCAGGTGGATAATGGCAGGAAAGTCACCCAAGGTAGAGGTGGCTGGGAAATGCCTGGGATGAAGGCCCATGGGACATTCATCTTATACTCCCTGCGGCTCTGTGAACACAAAGACCCGGTCAGTGTTCTTAAGGAGATCGCAAGGTGGCGGTCAAAGACCCCAGACTTCCATGAATTTCCTTTTGCTACTTTCCTCAAAGACCCCCTCTATAGGGGCTGGAGAGATAGCACAGCGGGTAGGGCGTTTGCCTTGCACGCGGCCGACCCGGGTTCAAATCCCAGCATCCCATATGGTCCCCTGAGCACGGCCAGGGGTAATTCCTGAGTGCAGAGCCAGGAGTAACCCCTGTGCATCGCCAGGTGTGACCCAAAAAGCAAAAAAAAAAAAAAAAAAAAAAGACTGCCTCTATAGTGCCCGAAAACAGATGATTGGCTAAAGAAACTCTGGTATATCTATACAATGGAATACTACGTAGCTGTCAGAAAACATGAAGTCATGAAATTTGCATATAAGTGGATCAACATGGAAAGTATCATGCTGAGTGAAATGAGTCAGAAAGAAAGAGACAGACATAGAAAGATTGCACTCATATGTGGAATATAAAGTAGCTGAGAGGTACAAGCTTACAATATTGCGATTTCTGGCAGATATCTCTCTGGACTTAGTTACTAAAATACTAAAATACAGAAATCCAAAACTGTGTGGCTGCTAGTGCGGCCTCCTGACCTCATATCTCTTTATTCTCAGCAATGGAAAACAAATTATCAAATGCTTTCTTTTCAGCAGGTCGACTTTAGGGGGGAGAAACTCCAAATCAATAATAGTGAATTTTTTGTTGAAATATTGAATGTAATCAAAGTAAAGTGAAAATAAAGTGAAATTTACCAGTTACACATGTGGGGTGGGGGACTGGTGAGGTAGAGGGAAGGGGGGAGGTATACCGTGATTCTTGGTGGTGGAATATGTGCACTGGTGAAGGGATAGGTGTTTGAGCATTGTATGACTGAGACTTAAACCTGAAAGCTTTGTAACTTTCCACATGGTGATTCAATAAAAGAATAAAATTAAAAAAAATAAAAAAAAAGACTGCCTCTATAGTAGCCAAATGTTTTTGGAAGGATGAGAGGGCAGAGAGCTCAGCCAGCTGGACAGGCGGTTTCATACAAGGGTCCAAGGATGAGGTGCTGCTCGGACAGGGAGGTGCTGGGGGCACCCAGGCCACTCTGACAGTGCCATCATCCCTGAGGGCCACACCCGATGGTGCTTGGCGCCCAGAGAAGCTTGGCAGACCATGTGGTGCTGCAGTTGAATGCAGGTAGTTTTCTGTACTATCTCCCAACCCCAGAACTTCCAGATTTCAAAATTGAAAATAAAGCCCTATGAGATTCAGTTAGGCACCTTCAACATCGCATTAGGGTATTTGGTTTTTTCAGATTCTCTCCTCACTTCAGGAGAGGAAAAGGGAAAAAGAAGAAACATGGGAACATCGGGGATGGATTTCACCTGTGTTATGACCTTTCCCATATGAAACTCTACACTTGTTTCCTTTGTTTTTCACAGCCGAATTATAGGCAAGAAGGTAAAGTATGGGAAAGGGAATACAGTGAAAAACATCTTGAACTCAAAGTTTCCTGGTGGTTTGTGCACAGAATCTGGATTATGAGCTCTGGACCTTTGTTGGATAGCTGGAGAGTCAGAGCGTGGAGGGCAGCTGGGGTCCAGGGCCCCCTGGAGGAGAGCTGGCATCCTGGGTGTGGATACTGGTGTCTTCAGAATGCCAGCTCACACTCCAAATAATACAACAGGAACTCTGGCGAGTTCCGCGGGGATGGCGAGAGAACTGGCTGTCAACCCCAAACCACGAGCGACACATTGGCCTTTCCACACAGCACTTTTCTGTTCTGTAAGGGACAGACACTGATTCCAGGGTCCCTGGAAAGTAGGTGAAGCACACCCACAGATCCCCTCTTTTCCTTACTCTCTCCCATCAATGTTAATTCTCTCTCTCTCTCTCTCTCTCTCTCTCTCTCTCTCTCTCTCTCTCTCTCTTTTGCTTTTAAGGTCACACTCGGCAATGCACAGGGGTTACTCCTGGCTCATGCACTCAGGAATTACTCCTGGCGGTGCTCAGGGGACCATGTGGGATGTTGGGAATCGAACCTGGGTCGGCTGCATACAAGGCAAACGCCCTACCTGCTGTGCTGTCGCTCCAGCCCCTGTCTTTGTCTCTTCAACCAAGAAAATGTTTCTCAAGGTCTAGATCTGGAATTATGTTTAAATGGAGGAAATCCAGGTGCTTTGATAGAAGGCAAGGGAAAGAATAATTCCGGAATCAAAAGTTCTTCTTTCCTCACTAGGCCAGAGCTACAGGTGGTTAAAATGTGGCACCTCTTTTAACGCCCATACCAGCAGTGATTCGGATGGGATCTACTAAGGGAGAAAGAGAACAGAATTTGTAGATAGATGACTGTTTTGAGATCACACACTCTCTCTCCCTCCATGTTTTTTCTTCAGCTAGGAAGAGAGATGCCAGGGATTAGACCCAGGTCGTCCCTGAGTTACCCGCTGCACTGTCTCTCCAGTTCAGGATAGATTTATATACTTAACAGTATAGTGAGATTTGGACAGGAACTGAGTGTTGAAAGTAGGTTAAGAATATGCCTGATAAAATTTCAGTATCTGTATTGCAACTGAAATGCCCAAAAGGGGAGAGAGAATGGGAGAGTGGGGTGAAGAGGAAATGCCTGCTATAGAGGTGTAGGGTTGGGGGGCAGGAGGGAAACTGGGGACATGTTGGTGGGAAATGTACACTGGTGAAGGCACGAGTGTTGGAACATTCACTGTCACTGTCACTGTCATCCCGTTGCTCATTAATTTGCTCGAGCAGGCACCAGTAATGTCTCCATCATGAAACTTGTTACTGTTTTTGGCATATCGAATACTCCATGGTAGCTTGCCAGGCTCTGCCGTGCAGGCAGGATACTCTCGGTAGCTTGCCGGGCTCTCCAAAAGAGCATGCAAGGCAAACACCCTACAGGCTGTGCTCCAGCCCTGTTGAAACATCATATGACTAAAACCCTATTACGAACAACTTTAGAACTGTGCACCTCTCTGTGATTCTATTAAAAAAAACTACATTTTTAAAAATAGATGAACTTAATAAAAATTGAAGGAAAAGAAAGGAAACAAACCAACAAATTAAAAAAAGAGTGTAGTGAGAGATTTTAAATAAGTCACTTCATTCCTAAGCTTTGATTCTTTTGTCTGGGAGGTGCAGGGTGAGAAATGTGAGAGGTTTGTGTGAAGATTAAAATTAAATTAAAATCAAATGTGCAATAGTGGCATGTACGCAGCAGCCCTCTTTGCAGATGTGAATTATTGTATCATCCTCTAATGACTGTACAGATGAGTAAGGCCCAGTTGCAGCTGCCCTGTCTGTCTCCTCTGCAGTCTGTGTGAGAGCTGTGAGGAGATGCCTCTTGACTAGGCCGTGTCAGACTCACAAGGAAGAGGGCAGTGATGGTGTGATTCATATCTTAACATGCTCTGAGCCTTTGAGGGAATGGCGCATATGTGTGTGAGCATGTGTGTGGGTGGGCGTGGGTGTGCCATCTAGATACAGTGAGTTACTACCAGTTACCATGCCCTGTATGGTATACTAACCAGTAGTAACTGGAGAGCCAAGAGAAAAATTTAAATGTACAAATTAAAATTATATAGTTATGGATCTATATTTAGATCAAAAGAGCAGTTTCTCCCAAAGTTAATCCTAGCTGTGTTTTTTGCTTTTTGGTGTTTTTTTTTTTTGCTTTTTGTGTCACACCCAGAGATGCGCAGGGGTTACTCCTGGCTCATGCACTCAGGAATTTCCCCTGGCAGTGCTCAGGGGACCATATAGGATGCTGGGAATCAAACCCGGGTAGACCGCGTGCAAGGCAAATGCCCTACCCAACCCGCTGGGCTCTCACTCCAGCCCCACCCTAGCTGTATTTATGAGTAGGATCTGTGTTTTCTCTTTTCTGATCATTGTCACAATGGAGACGTTATTGGTGCCTGCTTGAGCAAATTGATGAACAAGGGGATGACAGTGCTACAGTGCTACAGTGTTATGTTATAATTACAAAATTGCATTCTAATTTTGGATTGGTTCCTATTTGGCAACAGCATCATGATTCCTTTTACAGCTGCCTATGACACTCACACACCTTACCAAATCATTCCAGTAAGCTCCCCACAGCTCTATACACTCAGCAAGTCTGTGAAGATTATCCTCTTTGTTACTCTCTTTGCAGTTTGTTTCCCCCCACGTGGCTCTCCGCCCTTGAGATGGAAGTTGAAGCCATCCTGTGTGTCTTTCCAACCACTCTGGCATGACTTTTGCCTTCCTTTTCGAGAATGTCTATACCTGTTCCTTATCGAGCATCTTTGTCCGTGTCTCCCAGCCCCCTCTATCCTCTAGCTCTTATTACTAGCAGCGCGAAGGCCAACCTCATTGCATGCTCCTCTACACACTTACATGGACACATTTTTTCAGAGAACAACTTAGTGTCTTTTTTCAGTAACATATTAGAAACTACCTTTAAGTAGACTATAGACCTAACATGATGGCCACTCAATACCTCTACTGCAAACCACAACACCCCACAGAGAGAGAGAGAGAGAGAGAGAGAGAGAGAGAGAGAGAGAGAGAGAGAGAGAGAGAGAGAGAGAGAGAGCGCAAAAGGGAATGCCCTGCCACAGAGGCAGGATGGGGTGGGAGAGGATGGGGGTGGTGGGAGGGATACTGGGATTATTGGTGGTGGAGGATGGGCACTGGTGGAGGGATGGGCACTTGACCATTTTATGACTGAAATGCAAGCACGAAAGTTTGTAAGTCTGTAACTGTACCTCACGGTGATTTACTATTAAAAAAAATTTTAAATGCAATTTAAAAAACAAACTACTTTTAAGAATAGCCTTATTGAAAGCCAGAGATATGATTTTATTGAGGGGTGAAGCATTTGCCATGCATGCTGCTGACCCCAGTTCGAATCCCCAGCACCACCTACCGTCCTGAGTACTGACAGGGGTCTCTCCTGAGCACAGATCCAAGAGTAGTACTAGGCACTGCTGGTCGTGTGTATCATTCCCCCCCCCCAAAAAAACAACCAAACATTGTTATTGGAATATTTTTATTCACAGCAAAGCTTACATGTCTAAAGTTGTACATCCATCACCTTAAATTCAGAATATTTGAATATCCCAGAAAAGAAAAAACCTGCTACTAATTAATAATCAAAAACACTTGCTACTAATTAGTAATCACTCACCATTTCCACTTTTCTCACCCACCCTTTTGTATCTCTTAACCAGTGCTCAACTTTCTGTTTCTCTGTCAGAGCCTACTCTAACCATTATAAATATAATAACATTAAATAAATGTGATCACTTAATGAGTAATGAACTTTCACCTAGCATAACATTTTTGAAATTCAGCCATAGTAGATCATGTATCTATCTGAATTTCATTCCATTTCATTGTCAAATAATATTCCATTGCATGGCTATACCACCTTTTTAAAAAACTTTTTCATCAGTTGATGGACTTTGGGGTTGCTTCTGGATTTGGGACTCATACAAATAAAACTAGTGTGAACATTTACATACAAGTTTTTGTATGTACTTATGTCTTCATTTGTCTCAGGCAAATACCTGAGATTGGAATTTCTAGGCCATGTGTCAACTCTGCTTTTTAGTATCTGAAAGGACTACCAAGTACTGCATATATAAAACAAAATAGAAATTCTATTGCTAAAAAGAGAATATTGTTATCATTAAAAATAATTAAATCAATAAAGGGCTGCCAAGCTGTTTCCCAAAATAGTCTGCAGCATTTCACATCCCCATCAGCAGAGTCAAGTCTGAGGGCTCCAGTTTCACCACATCCTCCCCCAGATTTGTTACTGTCTGTTTTTTATTTTTTTATTTTTAAATTAAAAATTTTTTTTATTGATTCACCGTGAGGTGCAGTAATAAAGCTTTAACGTTTGAGTTCCGATCATACAGTCATCAAACACTCATCCCTTCACCAGTGCACATTTTCCACCACCAAAATCCCCAGTATCCCCCCCTCCCCATTCCACACCTCTCCCTGCCTGTATGGCAGACAATTTGCACAATACTATCTCTTTCTCTACTTTGGTTACCTTCAATATTTTGAGACCAGTCCCATCACCACTCACACCTGCTGAAAAGGCAATGCTAGACAATGTGTTTTATGTTGCTTGTTATGGATGCAATATAATGTTGTCTCGCGACCACACACTCTAGGAATTCTAAAATTTTAATACTTAGGGTCTGAAGAGGTCACTGAAGCAAGTTGCTCGGGTCTGAGGTTCGTTTGTGTGCTTTGCTTTTTAATTATACTACTCTAATGGGCGAGTAGTGGTATCTCTTTGCAATTTTGATTTTCCATTTACATAATGACTTTTCATGTGCTTCTTAGGCATATGTATATTCTCTTTAGGGGAAAAATGTGCATTTTTACTGTAAAAAAGATAGCCTGTCCTTTATTATTGAATTGCAAGGTTTTAATAGCCTAGATACAAGTCAAATATGTAACTTGGAATTTTTTTTCTCTTTGTTTGGGTTGTCCTTTCATTTCACCCAAGGTGTCCCTGGAAACACAAAACATTTACATTTTGATGAAGTTCAATTGATCTTTTTTCCTTTTTGTCTGTGTGTTTGGTGGCATATTTGAGAAATCTTAGCCTGACCCAATGTCTCAAAGACTTACACATTTTGTCCTAAAAGTTTTCTAGTTCCATTTCATTCATTTAGTTCTATAATCCACTCAGCACTCAGTTTATTTGTGTGTGATATTTGGTAGAAATTTAAATTAATCCTAAGTATGTGGATACCCTGCTATCCTAGTATCATTTGTTGAAAAGATCATTCTTTCCCTGTTGGTCCTTTGAGAAAAAGTAATTGGCTTTAGCTGGTAGGGTTTGTTTGTGAATTCTTCATTTTCTGCCACTGTCTGTGCTTATGCCGGTACCATACTGCCTTAGTTACTGTCGCTTTTTACTCAGTTTTGAAATTAGGTTTGTCGGAAACTTTATTGTTTTTCAAGATTATCTGGTTCTCCTGAGTCTCCCGTATTTTCTATGAGGATTGACAGAAATGAACAAATTGATCTTCGTATTTATGAGAAAGCCTCCACTTTTAATAAATGGTAAGAAAATCTTCCTATTTAAGACCAGACTGGGTAAGGAGGACTTAGTCCGTACACTTTGGAAATGTGGAAAGTGGTGAGTGAGGGGGCGGGGGAGGGGCATGGTTGGGGGGACCTTGAAAGGGAGACAAGCTCAGGGAGGGAAGAATAAAGGAGCAAAAAGTTTGGTTAAACTCACCACCCTGGGAAGAGGAATGTTTGCTAAGAGAAGGCAGTTTGATTTAGCACCAGGGGACCTTGTGAGAGAGAGTTGAAATTGTTAAGTTCATTGATCTCCCTAGAAGAAAATGAAAAGGTCTCTGAGTAAGCAGTATTCTTAGCTTGTTGATTCTTTCTGAGGAAATTCTCAGCTTAATAAGAGGAACAGCTGGCCCTTTCTCAGTATTGTAAAGCAAGAAAATAAATGAATGAAGAAATTCCTTCTTGTCTTTTCTTACTTCCCTCAGGGACATCTTTGTCCATCTTTGTTATACTTCCCTTTACCAGTCCCTGAAAGGAGAGGAGGACAGGTTTTCTCTCTCATTTCACCCCCCAGATAAAGAGAAAACCATGGTGGGAGAGAGGAGCAGAGAAGTTGGAGAGAGAAGAATGGAATATCTTTGGGGCTGGCGATCAGCTGACAGGGCATTTTTGCCTTGCACATGGTCGACCAGGGTTTGATTCCTGGCATTCCATATGGTCTCCGAGTACCAACAAAAGCGACTCCTAAGTGCAAAGCCAGGAGTAACCTCTGAGTACATGTGACTAAAAGAAAAAAGAAAAAGAAAAAAAAAGAATAGATCTTTGAGGAATGTTAATGGAGGCTACTATTTAAAATGAGCTGGATCCATAGCACAGCAGGTAAGGCGTTTGTCTTGCACATGGCTGACCCAGGTTTGATTCCTCTGCCCCTCTTGGAGAGCCCAGCAAGCTACTGAGAGTATCTCGCTACATGGCAGAGCCTGGCAAGCTACCCGTGGCATATTTGATATGCCAAAAACAGTAACAAGTCTCACAATGGAGACGGTACTGGTGCCTGCTCGAGCAAATCGATGAACAACGGGACGACAGTGCTACTATTTAAAATGATTATCTGTAAGAAAAAAACAAAATAAAAAAAATAAAATGATTATATGTAGAAAGAGTCACAATAATAATCACAGATGGTGGATTATCAGACTGACTCCACAGTCATACTAGACTGACTCTGTCACCTTTCACGGCCTCCTCTACCACTCTGGGCCAAGTCCCGTCAGTTCTCCTAGAATGACTACAGGGGCTTTTCATCCAGTATTTCCACTTTCACACTTGTTCCCCAGACCCTAATCTCCTCTCAGCGTTCATCAGGAATCATTAGACAATGTCACTGTATTAGTCCCCTACTTAAAAGCATCCATGGCTCCCCTGTCCATCAGGATAAAAGCTGATGCCCCTGCTTCATCAGGCCCCTGCAGCTTGGATATCATCTAATTCCATTTTTTTAAAAATTTTTATTAAATCACCATGTGGAAAGTTACAAAGTTCTCAGGTTTATATGTCAGTTATACAATATTCAAACACCCATCCCTTCACCAGTGCCCATATTCCACCACCAGAAACCCCAGTATACCCCCCGCCCCCACCTCCTACCCCCTACTGTATAACTAATGAATTTCACTTCATTTTTTCTTTACCTTGATTACATTCCATAATTCAACACAAAACTCACTATAGTTGACATAACTCTCTCTCTCTCTCTTTTTTTTTCTTTTTCCTTTTCCCCCTCATCCCCCTTCCTGCGCCTCATAGTATGGTGTATACCACGCCGCGTCGGCCAGCGTGGGGCTTTTGCTTAGTTCACAGTCCAGAGGTGGCTGCTACATTAAAAACCTTCAATGTTTCAGATAAAGGTATCTTCAAAGGTGACACAGAACTAAGCAATCTAGTAAAAACAGAGATCAACAAATGGGACTACATTAAACTAAAAAGCTTCTGCACCGCAAGAGATACAGTGACCAGAATCCAAAGACTATCCACAGAATGGGAAAGGATATTTACACAATACCCATCAGATAAGGGGTTGATATCAATGGTATATAAAGCACTGGTTGAACTCTACAAAAAGAAAACATCCAACCCCATCAAAAAATGGGGCGAAGAAATGAACAGAAACTTTACCAAAGAAGAAATACGAATGGCCAAAAGGCACATGAAAAAGTGCTCTGTATCACTAATCATCAGAGAGATGCAGATCAAAACAACCACAAGATACCACCTCACACCACAGAGACTAGCGCACATCCAAAAGAACAAAAGCAACTGCTGTTGGAGAGGATGTGGGGAGAAAGGGACCCTTCTACACTGCTGGTGGGAATGCCAACTGGTTCAGCCCTTCTGGAAAACAATATGGACGATTCTCAAAAAACTAGAGGTTGAGCTCCCATTTGACCCAGCAATACCACTGCTGGGAATATATCCCAGAGAGGCAAAAAAGTATAATCGAAATGGCATATGCACATGTATGTTCATCGCAGCACTGTTTACAATAGCCAGAATCTGGAAAAAACCCGAATGCCCTAGAACGGATGACTGGTTGAGGAAACTTTGGTACATCTATACAATGGAATACTATGCAGCTGTTAGAAAAAAGGAGGTCACAAATTTTTTATTTAAGTGGATCGGCATGAAAAGTTTCATGCTAAGTGAAATGAGTCAGAAAGAGAGAGACAGACATAGAAAGATTGCACTCATCTATGACATATAGAATAACAGAGTGGGAGACTAACACCCAAGAACTGTAGAAACAACTACCAGGAGGTTGACTCCATGGCTAGGAGGCTGGCCTCACATTCTGGGGAAAGGGCAACTCAGAGAAGGGATCACCAACTATAATGTAGTCGAAGGCCATGTGGGAGAAGGGAGTTGCGGGCTGAATGAGGGCTAGAGACTGAGCACAGTGGCCACTCAACACCTTTATTGCAAACCACAATAGCTAATTAGAGGGAGAGAACAGAAGGGAATGCCCTGCCACAGTGACAGGGTGGGGTGGGGGGAGATGGGATTGGGGAGGATGGGAGGGATGCTGGGTTTACTGGTGGTGGAGTATGGGCACTGGTGAAGGGATGGGTTCCCGAACTTTGTATGGGGGAAGCATAAGCACAGATGTGTATAAATCCGTAACTGTACCCTCATGGTGATTCATTAATTAAAAATAAATAAATTTATTAAAAAAAAACCTTCAATGTTTCAACAAAAACTTACTGTTATTATTTGGAGTTTCCTCCCCAAGTCGGACCTGTTCAAATGGAACCGTTTCACATTGCTGACAATTATAAATGTTAAGTCGCACGGACGCAGCAGCGTCTGCGCGGTTTTGGATTTCTGTATAAAGTCCAGGGATAATTCTGCCAGAAAATACATAGCCCAGCTCACAGTCCCAGTGCATTGCTGTAAGAAGTCTCTGAATTCAAAGTCTTTAGGCGCAGAGGGTCCGATTCGCGCTCAGCGGCTCCGGGTTTATCTGGGCCGAGGGCGTGCCGGTTACACCCCCTTCCCATGAGTTCCTGGGAGCCACCAAAGTAAAATCCGAATACCTGTGGGTCTGGAGTCACAGAAGATGGCGCCTGCCACATGGGTGCCGCCAGCCCGCCGCTTTCCGTGCAGGAAGACAGGGTGGGGAGGAAAAAAAATCCACCCCCGGCAGCACAGAGTTGTAGCCCAGTTTGGTGTCCCAGTGCATCGCTCTTGGATGCTGCGCTGGATGCCCGAATGTGTTACATCTTTGGAATCAAAGTCTTTAGGCGCAGAGGGTCCAATTCGCACTCAGCGGCTCCGGGTTTATCTGGGCCGAGGGCCTAATTCCATTTTTTTTCTTGCATTTTGTCAGGCCTTCTCCTGCCTGACCTTGAACCCACCCTTCCCTCTTCTCCAGGTGCCCATTTGTCTTGTTTTATTACCGTCTGTTCAGAGTTCACAGACGAGGCCTTGTGCCTCTGACCATGGGACCTGCTCAGCCCAGCACTCCATGTCCTGCTCTGGTCCCCTCCACTGCACTCCTGCCTCGTCTGAGTGTTGGTTTGGGTTGTTTTGATTCTCTCCCACAGCCTCTGGGCTCCACAAGGGCAGGGTTTTGTGTGCGTTCCTCAGTACTGTATCCTCAGGGTTCTGATTAAGTCCTAATCTCTCAGGGTCTGCTTCTTTATCTAAAGGAAGGGGCTGAATTTTGTAATTTAGCTTCCATCAGTGCTTCAGCACTCTTAATTCAGAAAGACAGGCGCCGCCACCTGGTTTTGCCCCGCTTCAGCCCAGCCTCGCTCAAACATGAAGTCCAGATGTTTCTAATCGTTGCTCTCAAAGAATCTATTCTTCGGGTAGGGGAGGCCAAAAGCAAGTGGAAAGTTGAGGGAAGGCAGCAAGCGGATGAGATTTCCTTCTCCCCTCTCTTAAAGAGCCGCATTCATAGCGTTCGAAGTGAAAAGGAAAAGCCAAGCCAAAGAAATGTCCACCTCTGGGGTTTGGATCAACGCTGGGCGTTTCAGCGCGTCCAAACAGCCGACGTCAGCGCTTTTCCAGGCGGCCAGAACCTCGCGCCCACGTGGCTTGGCGCCCGGCGAGAGGGGCCGGCGGGGCTGCGGCCTGCGGCTTTGTCCTCAGCATCCCGGCGAGATGCGGCCGGGAGGATGCCTGTCTGCGGGCCGGGCCCCGGCTTTGTCCTCAGCATCCCGGGGAGTGCGGCCTGGAGGATGCCTGGCTGCGGGCGGGCCCCGACTCCGCAGGGGCGCGGGGCGGGCGGGGGGTGGTGGTGGAGGGAGGCGAGGCGAGCCCGGCTGCGGGTCGCCCTCCAGCAGCGCCCGCGGGGCTCCAGCGCCGACCCTCCCGCTCTGCGGGCCGGGAAGGGCCTTCTGGAAACGACACAAAATAAACCAAGAGACAGGACGTCTTTGTCACGCCCCTCGGTGCGAGCGCGGGCGCGCTGAATGAACGTGGGGGCGGCTGGACGAGAAGACCCCGCAGTGCCCACGGGCCGCCCCGCACCCAGCCGGAGCCCCGCGCGCGCACGGAGCGGGCAGGGCCTCGCGCTTCCCACCGCGCGCTCTCAGGTCGCTGCACCCTGCAGCGAAAGGGGCTGGAAATAGAGAAGTTCACTCTCAGGTTCTCTTTCTGCACTTTTGCTTTTTTCGCCGACTGCGCAGGCCTCGGAGGCGCTCCAAGCACACTCAGCAATCCCGGATGTTAAAACCCACTTTAGACTCTCTTGCGTTGTTGGTTTTGAATCTGGTGCTGCTGGTGGGGCAGGGGAGGGTGTCGGGTTTGGATGGGGGCTACCCTTGGCGGTACTCAGGGCTGCCACTGGCTCTGAGCTCAGGATTCCTCCTGGCAGTGCTTGGGGACCACCTGGGGTGCCGGAGATGGGGCCCGGGTTGACAGCGAGCAAGGCTGGCGCCCTCCCTCTCTGTTATTATTCCCACCCCTTTACTTTTTCCAGGAATCTATCTGATTCACTGTTGAAAAACGGCGGATTCCATACCGACAGTGTAACTGAAGGCCTGATGCGTTGACCCATTACCTTCCTGTCTCTTTTCCCTTGATTTCTTTCTCTCTCTGTCCTCTCTAAATACTGGGTCAAGGGTGATCTAGGCCCTTTACTACAGTACAGTTCCTCATCTGGTAGTCTATATCCCACAGATAAGTGACGTCATCCTGTGTTTGTCTTTCTTCCTCTGGTGAACTTCAATCAACATCCTATCTTCCAGCTCCAAGCAGGTTGCAGCAAATCGCATGATTTCATCATTCCTTGTAGCTCCACAGCGGGGACGGGGACGATGTGGGTGGGGGGGTGAGGGCCTTGTGAGAGAGGGAATATAGGATGACATTAACTTACTTTGATGGTGGGATTGGTGTTGAAATATTATTTGCTTAAAACTCAATGATCAATAACTTTGTAAATCACAGTTCTTTAATAAAAAAATTTAAAAGGAAAAGATTTTTTTTAAAGGAAGAAAAAGAAAAAAAGAGGATTCCAAAGGGGCGATACTAAAGATTATTCATTGAGTTGTAGCAAGAAAACATGTGAATCCTTGTGGGAGCTGGAGAGACAGTACAGCCGGGAAGACACCTACCTTGCAATGGCTGACCCAGGTTTAATGTCCCTCAGTCCCTCCAGGAGTAATCCCTGAGTACAGAGCCCAAAGTAAGCCCTGAGCACTGCTGAGTGTGGCCCCCAAACAAACAAGAACATGTACATACTTGTTTACTTATTTCTATTTATTAAAAAATTTAAATATAAAAATATGATCTTTGCCCATTTTAAAAGATGAATACTTCTATAATTTGTGTACTAATGTACAATATAGATCCATAAGTCATCTCTATAAAACTGTATAGCCTCTAATTATATACAATTATTCAGATTGTATGCTAATGGAGCATGGAGTGGCCAGATGAAAGTTCACAGGATACAGCTTTGGAAAGAATGCTCCTTGGCGGCTTCATGGACATCCTGCTTTGATTTGCAGCCCCCCCTCATCGTCATTATCTTACACTAAATGATCTTCCCCTGAATACATAATCTTGGTTTTTTTCCTTTGGGGGGGCTGCCACCCAGCGAAGATCAGGGGCAATTCTTTGCTCTGCGCTCAGAAATTACTCCTGGCAGCATTCAAGGGATCATATGGGGATAGAACGCAGGGTTGGGTGCATTCTGACAAGCACCCTACCCACTGGACTGTCTCTCTAGCCCAAATACATGAATTTTTAAGAATTATCATTTAGGTAACTTGGTTACAATCATGTTACACTTATGGTATTAATGTACAAGGTTATTGTACTACCACCCCACCCTGCCCACCCCCACCAAATGCCAATACCTTCTATCCCTGACACTATGTCATCTTTAGTCTAAATAAAGAATTCCCGGGGCTGGAGTGATAGCACAGCGGGAAGGGCCTTTGCCTTGCACGAGGCTGACCAAGGTTCGATTTCCAGCATCCCATATGGTCCCCCAAGCACTGCCAGGAGTAATTCCTGAGTGCAAAGACAGGAGTAACCCCTGTGCATCACTGGGTGTGATCCCAAAAGCAAAAAAAAAAAAATTCCCTACATGGTTCCCCCCATTACTTGGCAATATGAGTTTTATAATCTAAGGTTGAAGGTTCGGCATTTTTTGGTTCAAAACAAAAATCTTGTTTTGTCTGTAGAGCATGGATGAGGGAAATCACTTAGCATTTGTCCTACCTCTCTGGCTACTTTGATTAACATGATACCTCCCAATTCCATTCACATTGCAGAGAACTGCACGGGTCTTTTTTTTTTCTTTTTGGGTCACACCTGGCTATGCACAGGGGTTACTCCTGGCTCTGCACTGAGGAATCACTTCTGGCGGTGCTCAGGAGACCATATGGGATGCTGGGAATCGAACCCGGGTCGGCCATGTGCAAGGCAAAATGCCCTACCCGCTGTGCTATTGCTCTTGCCCTACATTGGCATGTTTTTAAACTAAGCACCACCCTTCCTCTTATTCTCCCTCTTAAAGCTGCAGGAAGAAAGAGCATGTGACACAATGAGTAAGATCTGGGAGAAAGCCCCAGCTCTGCTGCTCTCTGGGTCCTCTCAAGTTCTGAAGCAGTCTTGAATGCAAATGAAGTTGGCCATTTTCTGCATGAGATGACTTACAATTTACAATTTGAATGACACTGTGAAATCCACTGAATAAAAAATGTCACCATACTATCAGGCTTTCCATATGACATGACAAACTCCTACAGACATGGAGAGTACATGCAGACTTACCAACTTGCCACCAACTCACAGGCATGCAGTCACCACAAATTTTAGTTTTGCCCATGACATACAGATTGAGATGACAATTATATAGTGTATGAGGATTATATTACCTGCATCTATAAATAAATATAAATATACATGTATAAATCCACAGGAAGAATGGAGAAATTTTCACTATGCTTTTAAACAACTAACAAGTAAGAAATTGAAGAGATGAGAGTAGAAATTTTATCATTTTATTTAAACTTTTATATATGGTTTATTTTTAAATAGAAAGTAATTCCTTAGTGTAGAGACAGGAGTAACCCTGAATATCACTGGATATAACCCATATAGAAAACAAAAACAAAAACAAAATCAACCAGAAAATCAAAACAAAACAAAATCAAAAAAAGAAGAGGCTCTACCAGACGTAAATCTTTATCTTTACACTGACCCTTTGTTGAAGAACCTATGATACACAAAGATTCTATAGTAAACGGGCGTGGACTGACAGTTCTTAATCACGTATCAGAAACTCACTGGGGAATCTGGCACAAGTTGGTTTTGTTCAAACTTAAATTGAGCTTGAATTTATCTGCAATAAAACAAAGTAGTTATTCTACATGACCTACAGAATCTTGATTGTTCTCTCCCGAAGTCTATAATTTAGAATACAGCACCTGCAAAGTTCCAACCTAGTTATTTCTAATGGGAGCCAGAACAGAATTTCATACTCTTCAAAGGCAAAGTGGATATTGGGAAGCTCCGATCTTTTCTATCCTTTTATTTCTCATGCCCTACTCCAACTATATAAACCAGAATCCTTTGGCATTTCACACCTGTGGACCAGCAACTGTTCCCTCTTACCAGTGTATGAACCAGCATTTATAACCAAGGTGATAAACCAGTCATTGTCAACCTTTATATATTGGCAGATTAGCACCAGTTTGAGAACTCGTGGCTGAAGAACACTGATCAAAATTTTCTGTACTTGGGACATTTTCCCACGTTATGGGCCTTGACAGTAATCAAAGTTAGTCTCCCAATCTGTCACTGTATCACTGTCATCCCCTTGCTCACCGATTTGCTCGAGCTGGCACCAGTAACGTCTCCATTGTGAGATTTGTTGTTACTGTTTTTGGCATATTGAATACGCCATGGGTAGCTTGCCAGGCTCTGCCGTGAGGGTGAGATACTCTCTGTAGTTTGCCGGGCTCTCCGAGAGGGGCGGAGGAATCGAACCCTAGAAGCTGAAAATGTCAGACACTTGTCTTCCATCCTCCTTAGCAGCTGTATGTAGACAAGGATTTGCATTGAACTTTGATTCAGGAATAATGACCTTAGTTGCAAAGACTGCTGGATCTGTTCTGCAAAGAGTAGGGTTAATTGCAAGAACCACTTCTAGTCCCCAGATGCTTCAGCAGTGCTCTTCTTAATACAGGGATTAGCATCAGGACATGGAGGTCTACTGTATCCATGCAGTATCTTCACCGGGTTGTTCTACAGAACAACTTTGGGTATAATCAGTTATGAAGCCTCTACATCTGGGACCCTTGTTCATCTGAAAGAGCCAGTGAACTACACAATACTTGTTAAATCACTATACTCTCTGTTTAAATTATCAAGCATTTGTTTCTGTTGTTTGCAACCCAAACCCCTAATGTGTCACTTGTTTATTTATTTATTTCCTTTTGTTCTTGTTGCTGTTGTGATGACCAGGGCTTGAACATTTGGTTGTTGTGCACGCCATCTGACATTTGACCTGAATTTGGCATTTGAGGTCATTCCAGGAACCAAATTTACTGCCTCATTCCTGCAAAGCAGGTGTTCTACCACAACGTTATTCTCAGACCCCTGTATAATTACTTGGGAAAACAGACACACAAACAACATGCACTCAGTTAAAAAACAAAAAGATTTAAAAAATGTGCTTAAGACCCCCCCAAAAAAGTAAAGAAATACCTCACAAAGAAAACCAAGTCTCTTTCCCTTTCTTGATTTCTTATTTTCGTAGTTCCCCTCTTTAGAGGTAACCATAATTGTTGGTTTAAAATGTATTCCTCCAGAGATATTTTTGTGTGTGTATAAGAATATGCGTGCATTTTAGAAAACAACTCTTGGAGATAGAGAGATAGAAAGGCGGGTAAGGCATTTGCCTTGCACATGGACGACCTGGGTTCAATCCCTAGCACCCCGAGCCCCTCCAGGAGTGATCCCTGAGTATTGAGTAAGGAGTAAGCTCTGAATGCAGTTGAGTGTGGCCCCCAAAATCTAAAACAACAAGAAAAAAGAAAGTAAACTACTTTGGAAGCCATCAGACGGGATGTGTGAGATAGCCCAAAGGGTCAAAGGGCACGCTTTGCATATGCTGGGCCCCACCTTTGATCCGGAGCACCACAGACTCCTTCAGCACCTCAGGGAGTTGACCCTGATGGCCCTCTGTCTGTGAGACCTGGGCAGTGCTATGTCACCAAGTCCAACCCCGAATTGTAGGGTCACATCGCCAGGCTGAATAACTTCAGGGGTGGCCCTGGGGTCTCCTGAGCACTATTTGGAAGGTCCACCCACACATGAAAAACAAAGCCACTGGCTACACCAATGGAGTCACTCAATATATTCTATTCTATAACTGGCTTGTAAATGTCACAAAACATATCAGAGGTAATTCCATGTAAGTAAACCTCATCTATAAACATCTTTCTTTTCAACAACTGCTAAACAGTTCATTAAGGGGCTATACTATGACTGTGTAACTGACCTTCTATAATGAACTGTTGTGTTACTTGCCATTTTGATGACTATAAATAAGGCTATAAAGAAGTATCCTTGTAAATATGTCTTCAGTATCACTAAATGTATGGGATAAGAATATTAACAGGACACATTTTCTGGCTGTAAAGGTGCCACACTGGAATTTGATGAGACTATACCAATTTTTAATATTTATTTAATGCTTATTAGTCTTCCTGAATTCTTATATTCTTAACTCATTAATGAGTATTTTCAGTGTTTTGCCATTCTGACAGGTAAAAAATGGTTTCTTATTATTTTAATTTTTAATTCCTTAAGCCACAAGTAAAGTCCTACTTTTTTATATATATATTTAAAAACCAATTGTACTAATTTACCTAGGATTTTATGCATGCTCTTTGCCTTTTGTTTTCTGATGGTTTTGTTTTGTTTTGAATCCTTTCAAAAGAAATCTGTTTCTTAAAACAGGCTAATTCCTTTTCATATATGTTGCAAATATTTTTTTTACCAATTTGACTTTTGATCTTCTGAATTTATTTAACTTTATTGTTTCATTGTCTGAGTTTATTTTATTTTTATCTTCAGCCTTGCAGAAGCATTTAATTTTCATGGAGTTTAATTTGTCCATATTTTGGGTTACGGCTTCTGAATTTGCTTCAGATGGTTTTTGGTTGGGAAGTTTCTCATGGTTTCAACACTGAAACTACTAATTTGAAAACAACATGAGATTTCTGGTTAAAAAGACAGCAGAATAAACACAGGAGTTGTGTTCCACCCCCTCCTGCAACTCAACCAGAAGTTAATGTTCGATTAAGTAATATATTCACATCATTCTAAACCAAAAAATGTGTAAAGGCACAGAGCAAACATTTCTCTTACCCGTGTCTGCCTTGGCCCAGGTTCTGCTTCTTCGAGGGCAGATACAAGCATTGTGATTAGCTTTTGATGCACGTTTTTGGTTTCTTTCTACTTATGGAAATATGTCAGAATTTAGGTAAGTGTTTTTTTTTTATTAGAGTAAATCTACAAGGACAAAGAGACCATGAAAGGGATAAAAGCTTGGGTATGGATGAATAAGTAATAAATGAATCAAGAGATCTAAGAACATGAAATCTCAGGCAACAGATGAGAAAGCTTGAACAACTTGCTGTGCATTGTACAATCCCCCACCTGCTCAGTAATTAATGTTACATACCAGGTAGTTTGGGGAGGATTTTGCAAATAATATTGTGACTAAAAATAGTTGGCTGAATTGAAAGTCTGTTCAAGAAGCAGTGAGCTTCCTGGAGTCTCTCTTCCCCTTGACTGTGGGTTGGGGTAGTGGGGGGATACTAGCCTCCGGCTTTTTCTTATCTGTTCACTTTAGGAAGGTAGGTCTCCAGGGTAGTATGGAGGGACTCTTTCTTTCAAAAATTGGGGCAGTAAATCCATTTGGTAATCTTTGCCTTATGCAGGTTGTAGGACCCTGACATCTGGCCAAGAAATCAGGTACACCTTCTCTGGGATCTGACCCACGGGACAGAACTGTCATAAAGCTAATACAGAAACAACAAATTTCTGAGAGAAAAAGAAAAAAACTTGATATCCCCAGGAGAGAAGAAGAGGAGGATGCAAACATAAATGACAACAGAGGATGACATATCTCAAAGGAATGTGTCAAAGGAATACTTACAGAACAAAGATTTGGAAAATAGAAGGTAAAGCCAAAGGATAAGAAGTGGAAAACTGAAGAGAGAAGAGCAAAAGTAATTGGGAGATCACTGTTTTCTTGTTGTTCATTGATTTGCTCGAGCGGACACCAGTAACGTTCCCATTGTGAAAGTTGTTACTGTTTTTGGCATATCGAATACACCATGGGCAGCTTGTTGCCGGGCTTTCCAAGAGGAACAGAGGAATCAAACCTGGATCGGCTGCATGCAAGGCAAAACCCTACCCGCTGTGCTATCGCAATTCCAGGAAACATGGGTGCGGGGGCAGGGACGTGAAGCAAGGAAACCAATATATTCACAAGTTATTGTGGACTTTATTCCTTTGGTGAACTCCAGGAGTCGAGTGTAGGAATGATGCCCTAAAGTTATTCCCACTCATGAGAGAGGAAATTGGGCTACTTTTCTGCTAACTCCTGTCTCAGAGAAGTATTCCTCCTGGGAGGAGAAAGCACAGCTTATGGCATCTTCCTGCGCCTTTTCTTAGCAGACTACTGGAGGATATGCTCCACAAAAGCAATGGAAGAAGTCAAGAAAGAGGAAGAGGAGGAGCCCAGGGAAAAAGAGCGTGCAAGGCAAGAGGGTGAGAGGGATTCCCCAGGATGTGGTGAAGAAAGAGCCAAGACGACAACAGGCATATCGAATATTGATGTGTCCTCTGTGCAACAGGACAGTGCAGTTGCTTAGGCAGGAGCAGGGCTCAAGGCTTTGGAAAAACTTTCTAAAAACCTCCTAAAACGTCCAGAAATTGATGGAAGACCACATTTATTTGAGCATATGAAGAGGAGACCTAAATAACTGGAAGTTAGCAGGGATTAACTTAGTGACATGTGTGTAGAAAAACTTGGGAAATGACAAATGGAATGGAGAAAGCAAAGTGCTTTTGCTGAAAGCAATTTATTATACTCAATTGTCAATACCAGTCACACACCATATATGGGACTAGTATTTTGGTCAAAATAGCAGAAACGTGAAAATTCAATTTCAGAATGATAGAGGTATCTGCCAGGAAGATGATTCAGTGCTTAAAAAGCTTGCATGACAAGTCTGAGGTCAAGGTCACAAGGTCAAACCACCCCAGTGCTGGCTGCATATTCTGAGGCAACCCTAACAGTACCACTGTCGGATCCCAGAGGAGAGTGGAGAAGTAATAATGATGCAGGCATATAAGCTCAGGAAATATCTATACATGTCTATATGTGTGGTATGAGAAGGGGTGAAAGTTAAACTCCCATTTTCCACAGTGAAAGTCAACAGAGAAAATAAGGAAGTGACTGTCAAGAGATATGGTACTTCCCCTACCCCTCAAAAATTAGTTAAAATATTATAAGTGATTTTCTCTGAGGAGTAAGAAGTGGGGTGAGGTGACAGCAGAGATATGACTGCTATTTTCCATAATTAGTAACATAAAAATCCCTGAGTCTTTAAACAATATTTGCATTTAAGTTTGATTAAAAAACAATAAAGGCAGTAATTTACATGTTTTCTTCTGCTGGATAAAAAAGGAAGAAGGGAGAATAGAAAATATGCATCATTCTAACCAATATGGGAGCTGACTTTTTAAATAAAACTTTCTTTGGCAGAACAAAAGTCATGAGCAATCTGGGAATTAAGACTTCACATTTTTGATTTGTTTTGGGGACACATTGGCTCTGTGTTCAGGGATCACTCCTGGAAGGTCTCAGGGGGCCTCTGGGATGCCAGGGATTAAAACTGGGTCACCACATGCAAGGCAGGCACTCTCTCTACTATACTATCACTCTGGCCCCAAGACTTCAATATATATATATATATATACATATATAAATATATATGTATATATATATATACACACACACACACACACATTTTGCTTTTTTGGGCCACACCCAGTGATGCACAGGGGTTACTCCTGGCTCATGCACTCAGGAATTACTCCTGGCGGTGCTCAGGGGACAACATGGGATGCTGGAACTCGAACCCGGGTCAGCCTCGTCCAAGGCAAACACCCTACCCGCTGTTGCTCCAGACCCGACTTCAAAATATTTTTAAAATTCTTGCTATTAAATTGTCCTGTAATCTGGAGTACCCCTACGAGGGCTTTGACCCAAAGAAATGGTCAAGGAAAAATAAAACATCAGGATTACATGACAGGGACTATTAATAGCAGTAAAGTACTCCTGAAATAACTTCCTGTTTATGAATATAAATTTCTTGAAATTTCACCTTTTTTTTTCTTTAGGTGCTGGAGATTATGCTTGGTGACCTATGTGGGGTGCAGGGAATTGAACCATGGCAGGCTAATTGCAAGGCAAACACCTTAACCACTGTCAGATTTCTCTGGCACAATAGTTTTAATTTAAAACTGTGAAAATATTTTAAACAATATTTTGATAAATCATATCTATGAAATCATATTGTTTAGACCAATGATCCTATAAAGACCTCAGTCTCCCACTTTCTAGTTGCAGATAATACGCCCATGAAAATGAAACTTTTGGAAAACAGACCCAGTTATATTTTCTATTCCCATCCTCAGTGTCTCCCCTCTAGATTCTCTCAGCCTAGAGAAAATGCTCTAAGAGTCCCCATCTATAATAAAAATCAAGAAGCTCTCTCTTTCGCTATCACCCCGTGTTCTCTTTTCCTTCATCATGATTGTTCTCAGAAAAATGTTAACTTCCTTTTCTTCTTTACTTCCTCAACACATGCTCTGTCTCAGCCTCATGCAATCTAGCTTTCACACCCACCAGTGCTCTGAACCTGCTACTTCAGCATTTCACAGGATTCTAGGTGCTAAGTCCTTCGTCCTGCTCAAACCCCGTCTTCCTCAACCTCTCCAAGCCTCTGTCTTCCGAGCCTTCCTCTCACTCTCACTCCAGCTCTGTCTCTCGGCTCTCTGTCAGCTGAGACCCCCACAGAGACCCCCTGGCTTCCTGCAGGATAAGGCCTCCACCTCTGCCTCCAGCCTCCCTTTCTCCTCCCCCTTGCTCACAGCACTGCCACTACACTGATGTTTCTCTCAGTTCCCCTCCTGCTCAGAGCTGCTCTCTCTGGTTGCCTTTACCTGGGATGCTCCTCTCCACCCTACAGCCCACCCCACCAGCTGGCTATTTCCAAACCGACTCTCAGGTCTCTGCAAACTATGACTTCCTCTAAGAGCCCCACCCTGAGGGACTCCTTCCCCATAATAACCAGAAAACCAAAGCTACAAAAAAAACCCAAAAAAACCTAACAAACACAAACAAAAACCCACCCACAGCTTCCCCCACTCCTCCACCTTATTTGTTTGTTTTGGTTTTATTTTTTGGGGGGGGGGCACACTCCGCAGTGCTCAGGGTTTACTCCTGATTCTTAGCTAAGGGATCGATCCTGGAGGTCCGGGGGACCACGTGGGTTTCTGGGGATTGAACCAAGGCTCAGCTCCATGCAAGGCCAGCATCCCACCCACTGTCTTATCCCTTCACCCCTACCCTATTTTAAACTTAGAGATGTTTTTACCCCCTTCATATTATTTATATGGTTTCTACTTAGAGGTTTTAGTAGGCTGTGTTTATTTACTTAAGTGTATACCAGAGTGTAAGTTCCATGAGAAAAATAATCATGTTACTTTTGTTTTTCACTATATATTTAGCATTCAACACAGTCGCTGAAATGAAAGCCAAAATGCATTTGTTAAATAAATGAATAAATGGTTTTTACTGGACCACGCAATCCAATAAGTGTTTTGCATATATTTTCATTTTTCTTCTTTCAACACCCCTATTCATGGGTGCATCTTAGGCCTACTTGCAGATGAGGAAACCGAAACAGAAAGACTGACTAATAATGCCACAATCTGACAGAAACATGAGAGTCAGAGTTAGGTTTTTAAAATACATTTCTCTGACTTATACAGGACTTTTTAATATAGTGCTGCCTAATTGACAGATCTTCTGCATTTAGCTTCCAAAATTTCCCTGGTATTTATGGCCCCTTGTCAGCTTCTGTGGGTGTCTTTCTGTCCCTCAAGATCTCACTAGAGCTGGATGATGCTCTGTGGGGAGGGGCTGAGTTTTAGATGAGACTGGAGCAACTTGTAGCTTTCCTACTTGAGCACATTTCTCATAACTCTTCAAAACTCTGTGACGTGGGCAGTCAGGATGCAGGAGCAGAACATGCTCCTGCCCCTTCTAGACGCTTCTCATTTCCTGCCTGCTCGTCCAGCCCACACGACTTGACACCTCTCCCCCTTGCGGTGTCCCATTCAGGCCTTCATTCCCTGCCCACAAGAGCCCTCTGCGTTTTCCACTCCCTGTGCCTAATAAAACATGCCTCCTTCCTAGAAAACAGCTACAATGGAGTGGTAAGTAAAAGAAGCACACAATGTTGCATTAAAAATCACTGTGAGTTGAACAGTGTCTGTCCCTCCAAATTCATACATGGAAGTCCTAGCCAGCAGTCCCTCAGAATAACCCTAAGTGGAGATTCCACTCTTGTCAATGTTCTGTTCAAGATGAGATCATAGGGACTGGAGCGATAGCACAACAGGTAGGGCATTTGCCTTGCACGCAGCCGACCCGGATTCGATTCCCAGCATCCCATATGGTTCCCCAAACACTGCTAGGAGTAATTCCTGAGTGCATGAGCCAGGAGTAAACTGTGTGATTTGCTGGGTGTGACCAAAAAGTAACAAAAAACAAAGCAGATGAGATAATACTGGGGTAAGGCCCAAGAGGACTATCTTCCTTAGAAAGAAAAATGTGTGGAAAGACCAAGTTGCACACAGGAGAAGATGGTATGCAAATAAAGGCAGAGATAGGAACGAGGCAGCAAAGTTCAAGGATTCTCAAAGATTGCCAGAAAGGCACCAGAACCGAGGGGACAAATCTGCACCCTACTCTCCCTAACAGCTCTCAAGGAGGAGACTCAACCGTCTTTCACTGTGACTGTCATGGTCACTGTCATCCTGTTGCTCATCAAGTTGCTTAAGCAGGCACCAGTAACGTCTCCATTGTGAGACTTGTTGTGACTGTTTTTGGCACATCGAATATGCCATGGGTAGCTTGCCAGGCTCTGCCATGCGGGATACTCTCGGTAGCTTGCTGGGCTCTCCGAGAGGGGCGGAGAAATCTAACCCGGGTCAGCCATGTGCAAAGTGAACGCCCATTTTCCAGAGTTCTTCGAGGGTTAATTACTGTCCTTTGAGCCATGCCATTTGTAGCAAATGGTTGTGGCAGCACTAGAAAACTAATAGAAATGGTGAAATCTTAATCTGGCAAACAGAACAGACTCATCTATGTAATGGGTCATTCGTCTCTTAACTCAGACACAGAGAAAACTAAAGGAAACACAACTTTAAAAGTTCACAGCTGTTCTTTGGAAGGGTGGGCAATGGATAATTTTCCTGTGTATTTATTTATGTTTTGTACCTTAGGATATTTTCTAATCCTTTTATATCTTTACATATACATGATACATAATATTATTGTAGAGATAAACCTCCAAGCTACAATTTCCTCCATGTCATTTGAGAATAGCTTGTGGATCTGCCAGCGTGCTTGTGGGGATTAGCATGCTTGGCATAGTTGGGCTCCCTCGGGGAGGGAGCACTCCGGAGAACTCTAGCAGAACACAATAGCCCGTGTGCTGCTAGTGTCGTGAAGCGATTGCTCAGTTCCTGAAAGAAGGCTTCGGTAAGACTGCCAAGTGGCAGGTGGCTGGTCCCTCTGACCCTGGACCTCTGTGATTGTGTAGCGTGAGAGCTAAGGGAGCTGGCTGCACACCTGAGGTGTGGGGATATCGTCTAAGAAACCCACGAGAGACTGGAAAGTTGATTGGAGCGAGAGAGGTTAAATGGAAATAATAACCCATTTGGGGTAGCATTTCTCAGTTTATCTAAGGGCCAGAAGGGACAATTGTACAGAAAAGAAGGGCCAAGAAAAGGCTGGCTGCATAGCCAGGAAGCCGAAGAATTTCTTCACCCTGTCTCCTAATTTCTTCTTCGAAAACTCTCCAGGGCTTTTATTACTTACTTTTAAAAACTTGCCAGAGTTCATGGGAAGATGTTCTTTCTTGACGAGGGGGTGTTTCTCAAACATTTCTCTTTCTGACCATATCTGTGATTAGATGTTCTTTTCTGGAAACTGTTTAGGTAGATGCCCCGAAAACAAGGCCTTGGCCTCTGACTTATCTCTATAGGGAGGGTAAATTATCTTGAATTGTGAACGTAGCCATCTGTGGCATAGAGTAATTCTTGATCTCCAAAAATTTTGGATTGTTTTGCTTCTTTGTACTCTGCTATATTTTCTCTGGCCTCAGTCTAAATCCCAGCAATTTAGGAGAGAAATTTATTCACTGCAAATGATACTCATTTAAGGATCTCATCTCAATCCTCCTTCATGGGAGATCACTTTTACCCAGTCCCTTCTCCAAACTCACATTTGTCCGTCCATTCCTGATTTATGTAGCAGTGTGGGAGAAATAGTAAGTAATATAACAGTATCACTGTATCACTGTCATCCCGTTGTTCATCGATTTACTCAAGTGAGCACCAGTAACGTCTCCATTCATCCCAGCCCTGAGATTTTAGCAGCCTCTCCTTGTCTTTCCCAATGATCGGTGGCTCTTTCAGGGTCAGGGGAATGAGACCTGTTATTGTTACTGTATTTGGTATATCAAATATGCCACAAGGAGCTTGCCAGGCTCTGCGTTGTAGGCGGATATTCTCTATAGCTCGCCCGGCTCTCTGAGCCGGATGGAGAACATATATCAAAGAATACAAGCAAGTATGTTAAAACCAAACACATGTGTGCTGCTTTAGGCACATCAGTGGGGTAGACTATAAGAGGTTGCTTTGTTTTATATAGTTCTGGATCTTGGCCATTGATGAGTTTACATGGCACAGGGGGTGGGCAGTTTGTGGGTGTGGCTGCCAAGCTACTGGAAAATGGGGGCAGTGGCAAGGTACCAGAGGTTTTTGGCTGCCAGGGCTCTGCTTGGGGCGTGGAGGGAAAGGTGAAGACAGCCTGGTGTGGGGACAGGAGATTCTGCATCCAATACAACAGTAAGTTATGAAAATGACAGAAAAATTGCATGAAATTATTATTTTAGCTATGTAAAACTAGAATCACATTAACCACACACAGACAAAAAAAAAAGGGGGAAATAGCCCAGAAGAAAACCAACCAAATAATTAATAATGGTTATGTTAGCTATTATCATTGCACATTTTAAAATTCATTTTTCTATTTGTGGGGCCACACCTGGTGGTGATCAGGGGCCATTCCTGGCTGTCTGCTCAGAAGTGACCCCTCGCCATTGTGAGGGGAACATGCAGCACATGAACTTGGCCCTGTGCATACAAAGGGAGCGCCTGACCCCTGTGCTAACTCCCCAGTCTCCCGATTTCCTCTTAATGCAATGGAAAATACTTTTACAATCAAGAAACAGACTTACTAAGATAAGGTAAATAGCAGAATGAGTAACCAATTTTGATAAAATAGGAAAGTGAGCTGTAGAAAGATTTTCTGGAAGTAAACAGCCATAGTTTTTTAACTCAATATGTGTGAGCTGATGGAGAACCATGGAACCATGGGTCACCCCTGTCTACAGAGAGAATGACCAAAAGGAAGAAATCTGGGCATTTGGAAGGAGCTGGAAACTTGGAGACTGTGAAAAGACTGTGTAAGAGTTACCAAACATGAGGGTTTCTGGGAAGAGCTTTGAGCATGGCTTGCTGAGACTCTGATAGTTTGTTTTTAAAAGTCCTATTGAGAAGAGTCTCTTCCACCTCTCACTGAATTAGCTATGCTCCTTGGAACCAGGGACGTCTTTCTGCTGTAGCAGCAATAGGATCAAAGCACGTGTTAGAAAGAGAAGTGAAAAACACCAGATGTGAGCAAAACCACAAGGGGAATTTTAGACAGGCAGCACGCACCAGATTACCCAATTTGGAATGTGGCCCAGGCCGCAGCACAGACTGACCCTCTAAGGAGCAGGCTGGAGGGACAGAGGTTATTGATCCTGATTTAAACTAAATGCTGCTAAGTTGACCTGTGACTTTGCACAAGTCATTGACCTCCTACAAATCACTTTCACCATCTGCAAAATGGAAGGACTGGCTCATTTTCTCTCAGGCTTAGTCAAATGGAGGACACAGTGAAAATGAGAGGCAAGGAGACATCAGATATTGATGGTAAATTGTATTTGAGTATAAGAATGCCAGAACATATACATATTTCTGTAGACAGTAATATTTTGTGGAAGGAGGTGTGTGTAAAACAAGGTATTAAAATTTATGACAGCGTAAGGGAGAGCTAGGACAGCAGGTAGGGCACTTGGCTTGCACTTGACTGACTCACGTTCAATTCTGGACACCTTCTACAGTCCCCCGAGCACAACCAGCAGTGATACCTGGGCACACAGCCAGTGGTAATCCCTGAGCACTACTACATCCTCAAGACAAAAAGAAATTTAATTGACAAAATTTTATGACATCAATCTGTCACTGTCACTGTTATCCTATTGCTCATTGATTTGCTCGAGTGGGCACCAGTAATGTCTCCATTGTGAGACTTGTTATTACTGTTTTTGGCATATCGAATACGCCACAGGGAGCTTGCCAGGCTCTGCCGTGGGGGCAAGATACTCTCAATAGCTGGCTGGGCTCTCGGAGAGGTGTGGAATACACAAAATAAATTACCTACTTGGGGACAAGTAGAGGAGTGTAGTAGGGTTTTTTTTTTTTATCGACAGCTCTTTTTCTTTTTTTTCCTTTTTGGGTCACACCCGGCAATGCACAGGGGTTACTCCTGGCTCTGCACTCAGGAATTACTCCTAGCGGTGCTCAGGGGACCATATGGGATGCTGGGAATCGAACCCGGGTCGGCTGCGTGCAAGGCAAACACCCTACCAGCTGTGCTATTTGCGCCAGCCCCTGTAGCCACAGCTCTTTAGGGCTTCCAAAGTCCCTAGATAAACTAAAGCTTACTTCCTAATTCGTAGTTTGTGCTAAATACATGTTAGAATGGAATAGAGCATACATTTCCAGTTACAGCTTTCTTTACCACCTGGTCCTGTGTTGTAAATTACACTGTAGTTTTATTTTATTGTTTTATTATTTTAAAAATTATTTATTTATTCTTTTTGCTTTTGGGGTCACACTCAGCGATGCACAGGGGTTACTCCTGGCTCATGCACTCAGGAATTATTCCTGGCACTGCTCAGGGGGCCATATAGGATGCTGGGAATCGAACCCAGGTTGGCCACCTGAGTGGCAAATGCCCTCCCCACTGTGCTATCACTCCAGCCCCTACACTGTAGTTTTATACTTTGTCTTTTACATCTGTAAAATAGGGATAACTAGTATCTATCTCAAAAGACTTGTTATGAAGACTCAATAAAGTAACATACCTAAAGAGTTAGCAAAGTCTGAGGGAAATGATGTTAATTGTTAACATCTTTCCAAAATATGAAAGTAGACTTTAAAATTTTCCACATCTCTAGGGCTGGAGAGACAGTAAAGCAGGTAAGGCATTTTGCCTTGCATGTGGCCAACTCAGGTTTTTTAAATTTTTTTTTCAACTCAGGTTTAAAAAATTTTTTTTAATTGAATCACCATTAGATACAGTTACAAAGATTTCATGATTGAGTTTCAGTCATATAATGATCAAACACCCATTCCTCCACCAGTGAGCATTTTCCACCACCATTGTCCTCAGTATCCCTCCCACTACCCACATCCCATCCCACCCCCTGCCTCTGTGGCAGCCACCAACTCAGGTTTTATCCTGTCACCATCTATGGTCTCCTAAGTCCTGCCAGAAGTGAGCCCAGAGTACAGAAATAAGAGTAATCCCTGAGAACCAATGGGAGTGGCCCCCAAACAAAACAGAAAACATTCTGCTCATCTTCATTTGTCTCAGTTTTCTTCAAGTTTTGGATCACATTGCACTTTCATTCATGAATACTTTGTTTCTTATTCGTCTATGTTGGACACTGCTCCCTCAAGAATTCATTTGTTATTGTTTTTATTCCCTTCCTGTGCCTTCACTGTTATTGTTTTGATAACCAGGGTTGCACACATTTCTGGTTGTGTGCTTGCACATTATGCCGAGGTGCTCACCCAGCGCTTGATGTGATTTTCAGTCCATTATCTGCAGGTATTGCTCACTGGGAGCCATACTCTAGCTGAGACACACATTTTATGGTTATGTGCTAGCCAGAGGTCACACTTCAATGTTTTTTTTTTATTTTTGGGTAACATCCGGCGATGCACAGGGGTTACTCCTGGCTCTGCAATCAGGAATTACTCCTGGTAGTGCTCAGGGGACCATATGGGATGCTGGGAATTGAGCCCAGGTTGGCCGCCTGCAAGGCTCCAGCCCCTCACACTTCAATTTTTGTTGGTTGTAGTGTGACTGAAAATTGTTTGTGGTAATTGTGATCAGAGTCAGCCAAGCTACCGGTTCAAACAATAGAGCTGCCAGCTTCATACTCAGTGCACGTGGGAGACTGGGGCTTGAACTCAGGACCACATGATTGCAAAGCAATGCTCTAAGAACACTGAACTCTGGGTCCCTCTTACCAGACTTATCTTTATTTTTTGGGGGGAGAGGTAGTTTTATGTCACACTTAGTGGTGCTCAGGTGATTCCTGGATCTGTGTTCAGAATTGAAACTTGGTAGTGCTTGGGAACCATACACTGTGCCAAGGGTTAGACCAAGATTGGCTGCATGCAAGTACAGGATTAAGTACCTTGATCCACTATGAGTTGGGCCAATCATAATCAAAGTCAAAGTGAGGAGGAATAAATAAATAACTTTTGTGGTGGCTTGGGGAGGGTTCTCTCCCCCCAAAGCTTTCATTTTTTCCTATTCACACAAATTTTGATTAAGTTACCTTCAAATCAGAAGTCTATGAAGCATCCTTAAACCCTTTTTGTTCTCCGGCACCTTGGCTTCTCATCTTCCACAATATCCTCTTACTCAAGGGAGATACCCTATGAAAGATAAAAAGCACAATTTTCTCCTCTCTAGTACAATTCATCAGCCAGTGCAGTCTCCAGTCAGAAAAGGGGATTATCTTGGAGTCACTGAGCTTTGTTGTCTTTAGAACTAAGATGTGGAAAGGCATCATAGCTACCTTGTGACTCCAGCTTCCCAACAATGATGAGAAGTTGGAAGAGAAAAGAAACGTGTACTAGATCCAGAAAAGTGGCAGCCGGAGTCCTAGGACTCATGTATTCAAAAGTTTCTCTCAATGGCAATACAAAACAAAACCAAAATCTTCAAGTTTACTAACAGAGAGAGCTGTGACGGTTTGAGCTATGAGTGGGTAATAGAGACTAGCAGTGAAATGCCAGAGGACACTTTTCTGGAAGAGCCTATGTGATGTGACTCCATTCTGGCACCTGTAGAGCAGCACAGAAGACTCAGAAAACACATTCTTTCCTGAACAGTTGACTACTTGGTCTGTGTTCTTACCATTAACACCTTCAAACCTCTTAGCCTTTTATTGTTGCTGTTGTTTATTTGGGGACACCAGGCAGTACTCAGGGGTTCATCCTGGTTCTTGCTCAAAAGGTTTCACCAACAGTGCTTGAAGACCACAATCAATGCCCAGGATTCAAATCAGGGTGGGAAATATGCAAGGCAAATGCCTTAACCTTGTACTTCTCCACACCCACTTAGCATTTTTTCATCCCTTTGCCATTTCATCTTTTGGGATGTATCTACACACAATTTCAAGAGTCCATAAGATTCAATTCTATAGAAATGTTTGAGCTGCTATTACCAAGGCTTACTGAGGATAACATAAAGATGAGCAAAATAGGGGGCTGGAGCTATAGCACAGCGGGTAGGGCGTTTGCCTTGCACGCGGTCGACCCGGGTTCGAATCCCAGCATCCCATATGGTCCCCTGAGCACTGCCAGGGTGATTCCTAAGTGCAGAGCCAGGAGTAACCTCTGTGCATTGCCGGGTGTGACCCAAAAAGCAAAAAAAAAAAAAAAAAAAAAAAAAGATGAGCTCAAGGAGCTGATATCATATGATCTTGGTAGATTGAAATTGTTGATTGACCTTTCACCCAATGATTGTTAAGTTTTCCTGATTATCTTCCCTATCAGCCTTCTTTAGTCTCTTTATTTACTTCACGTATTTATTGAGTGCCTAGTACATGTTTGGCACTGGAAGGGCCTAAAATTACAACCAAAACAAACAAACATATGTTAACTACAGTGTAAAGAAATTAGACTCCATGATTCAACTTCAAAAGTCATAGTAACAGGGGCCGGAGCGATAGCACAGCGGGTAGGGCGTTTGCCTTGCACGCGGCCGACCCGGTTTCGATCCCCGGCATCCCATATGGTCCCCCGGGCACTGCCAGGGGTAATTCCTGAGTGCAAAGCCAGGAGTAACCCCTGAGCATCGCTGGGTGTGACCCAAAAAGCAAAAAAAAAAAAAAGTCATAGTAACAGTATTTCTTTCTCTCCTTCTGGAGTGTGGTAGGCTCCACTTTACTTCCCTCTTCTTGCTATAAGTTACAGATGAATTCTTATTCAAGTCCAATTTCAAAAGCACCCAAAACAAGAATAGATGGACAAAACTTTATTACAATGTAAATAATGGCTACCGCCATGTTTTATGCTTGCTGTGAATCTCATCCTTGTCCTTCTCAGAAGTCAAGCACTCCTCAATCCAGGCTCTAGATGGTTCTATACGGGTTTTGGCTCTCTGGGAATAGATAGATGTAGGAGCCAGGGAGGTAGCACAAGTGGTAGCTCATATGCCTAGCATCTCGGGGCCATGGATTCAAACCTGGTACCCCAGCCAGATCCCTGCCATGGCCTGCAAGCGCTCCTGGCTTCAGCCCCACTGGCCACAAGTGCCAAGCTCTGCCAGAGTGGCCCCAGTGAAAAAATAATAAATGTGAGATTTGGTTTGTTCATGAGCAGTAATCAATAACAGAAAGCACTCATGAAGTATCTAAGGAAGGATAAGGAAAGAGCTTCTAAAGACACTTTTTTTTTCTAATTAGAAGAAATAAGATGACAACAAGCATCACCTTTCCACAGATGGAAATCAACTACTTATAACAGTGGTTGTATGGTTGATGGACTGGCTGACTGTCTCCTCCGGGCTCTGCCCACTTAGCATAAGACCCGAGAGTTGCAAGGAACGACTCACTCTAACAAACACAGCCAACTATTCATTAGCCAGGCTCATAGAGCTGCCTATTACTGAAATAGGAAGTACAAACATAAAATTAGAAATCTTGGTTCAAATTTCAGCTCAGTTCCTCTTTACCACTCGGACTCGTGGCAATTCTTTAGTGTCTCTGCTCCTTTATTTTCTCAACTGCATCACAGAGATAAAAACTCCTACCTAGTAACTTTTTTTTTTTAAAGAAATAAGTAAAGTGACATCATTGAAAGGGACTTGGCAAAGTATAGGCACCCCCTAAATACTCCTTTCTTCTTTTCATTTTACAGATAAGGAACCAAAGTTTTAAGAACTGATGTAATTGGCCTGAGGGCCCACAATTAACCGGTATCATACCTGGACTGGAGCCCCTGGCTTGCAGACTCTGGGTTCAGCTCACTTTCTGTTGTTCTTCTAATGAGTTGGGCAAAGAACATGGATTTTATTTCTGATTTTCTAAAGCTTGAGGGGGATGAAATTAAGAAAGAGAGGAGGAGATTACTGCAGGCTGAGAAGTGGAGGGAGATTTACTTTTCTGGTTTTGCATGACTTTCCCGAGTTTACATTGCTCCAGCACACACCCACTCAAGGGGAAGGGATGTGGCAAAGAGTAGCCAACACAGGATTGAGGATTGTGCCACTTCACTCCACGGGAGAGTCAACAGCATGTCACCAGTGAAGGGGCTGTGACACAGTGCCTTCTATTCCTCCTGCACAAGAATTCTTGGGGTCTCCTCGGGAGACCTCAGAACTGGAGTCATTTCACGTAAATTGCACGCATAAGTTGTACACACCTTTGTCAGAGTTGAAACCTTGCTAATGCAGAGAAGTGTAAATTAAAAAGATATGTATGGAAAGTAGCTTGTAACCTAAAAATTATTTCAGTGTATAAAATGGCTGCTAGAGAGGGCCCTGGCCTGACACAGGAGGCCTGAGTGCATTTCCTGGCTCTGCCACAAAAGAGGGAGTTAACTGCTCTGGGCACCTGTTTTGTCAAGTGTAAAATACCATTAAGTAGCCATTTGCTAAATATTGAATGTAAAACACTAGCCAACTTTTATTTTTTTTTATCCTTCAAAGAACATGAGATATAAAATAACCTTGTGTTCAGGGTGCAGAAGTAGAGATATTGTGGACAGGCCAACATCTAGCTTGTTAGTTGAAGAACCTAACAAAACCCAAAGTGTATTTTTCACCGAGAAATAGACGACCTATAGATTGTGTTTGGAGAGGAGGAGGTAGAGGATTTGGGAGTTGATGGATATTAAAACTTAAAACACTTTAAAGGAGTTTAAGCCTGTGTTAATTAAAACCATTCATAGGGAGTATATCCTTAGGAGGTTCCTATAATCAAGTCACTCTCAGTTCATTGACTTTCTTATTCATTGCCCCTCATCTCATCTGTGAGCATCAAGCCACAGTTATATCTTTCACCTCATTTATTTTTGGTGTCAGTTCTCTTCCTATGCTGCTGTGTTTCGTGGGAGACCAGTACTACCTTTTGCCAAGCTGGGGAGTGTAAGCGTATAACGCATTCACACACACTTAAGCATGCCCACGAACACTGACACACATGCACATGTATCATCACATATGCGTGTAGGTATGTGCATATTTATATCAGTTTGCTATGCACACATTGGTTTCAGAAACAAAAAATTTGGGTCTCCCTGCACAGTCAGGAGTAATCCCTAAGTGAAGAACTGGGAGAAAGCTGGGTGTGTCACCTAAAAAATAGGTAAGACAGAAATGAATAATTTAAGAATTTCATTATTATGACGTCACATATATCATGTATAAATAATTTTTCAGAACTGGGGTTTGGAGTGAAAAATGTCATGAAAATTGTGAAAGTCAAAAGACATGTACTGGGGCCGGAGTGATAGCACAGCGGGTAGGGCGTTCGCCTTGCACGCGGCCGACCCGGGTTTGATCCCCGGCATCCCATATGGTCCCCCAAGCACCGCCAGGAGTGATTCCTGAGTGCAAAGCCAGGAGTAACCCTTGAGCATCACTGGGTGTACCCAAAAAGCAAAAAAAAAAAAAAAAAGACATGTACCAACAAGAACACTAAGATATTTAGAAATCTCTGTTTCCACTGTGAATTCTGCTTCCCTAAGCTCTTGCATTCCCTTAGCTCCTTCAGGCATCTGAAAGCCCCTTCCCTGTGGTGACCAGTAAGCTGGACATAGCCTTAATGTGTCTTTATTGACCAGAGCTTTCACTTTGTTATCTGCTTTCGTGTTCAGGCTGCAGTGGCCATCAGACTATAAACTTTGGAGGTTCAAGGTCACATCTGTGGAATTCTTCGTTTGGTGGTTGACACTACTTGCAATTAGCTCTTTGGCAATGACATTTTTCATTCTCTCTACTGTTTTTTACGCTTGATTTGCTCGGGAGGCAGGGGGAAAAAAAGTCTTCGAGCCTTATTTCAATATGTAAATCCTAGAATTGTTAGGTCAGTTCACAACTGAATGTATTATGCACTTGTAGAACACCGTGGCAATATTATCTCAGTTTTGCATTAATCCTTCATGGTTCTAAAGCCTATCTATGCTAATGTCGCTCTCAACCGCCAAAGAATCCTTTGAGAAGGGTAAAAAGGGATCAAAGTATTACTGAGCTCATGATGGTTGTAAGGATTAAATGGAATAAACTACAAAAAAGAATTTCTCTTGCAGGGAGGGAAGGGTGGCTCAGAATAAAACTTAATGGTGTGTTTGCATATTATTAACCCATATCACTGGTGAGGAACCACGCTCAGAGGAGCTAAGTCACATTCTCAGGTTGCACATTAAGTGTTACCTTTCAATTAAGAATATCAATTTCCAGATTCCAACTCCATTTCTAGGAAACTATTGGCTGATACTGTAACCATAGAGGGCAGAGGCAGAGCCTCAGAGGAAGTGCGCACATTGAGAGTTTTGTAGTGAATGCATAGGCAGAAGTACTTAAGGATGAAGTTCTGCTAAAGGGGAGGGCCAGGCTCAGGTCATGTACCACAAGCCACTGTAGTACTCAGTTTTGGTTCTGTGAATATTTTGTCTTCCCTCAGTGCCTCCATACACATTGTACTTCTTCATCCTCATCTTCCCCCTACCCCAACCTTTCACCTCAATAATGCCTATGTCTCCAAGTCCAACCAAGTAATTCTTCAAGGAGGTTTTTCTGCATGCCACTGACCACAGCAACAGACCTTGGGCGGGAGCTGGGGGAGGGTGGGTGGTGCTTGTGGTCCTGCAGCTCAACTGCTGGCTTCACACATGCAAGAAATGAGCCCTATCTCCAAGCTATGTCCCTAGACCTGGAACATCTTTTCAGAATGTCTGTTCAATAGCTACTGGCCCAACTAGCAAATTGTAATCAATGAAAAATCATTCATGTTATCTTGTTGGCGGATGTATATAGCCCCAGCACCTATAAGGTGTGTGGCACACTTGTTAAATGCAGAGCTGTCACTGGCGAATAATAACAATTGATGGAAGAAAAAAGACTCAGAAGACATGAATACAGAATTGAGAAATGCTTTACCGTCTTGCCAGAGAATCATCTGCATTGGCCCTCTGGGCTGGAGCCAGTCAATATGCCAGCCTGGTTGGGTGGGAACAAGGGGATGCTGGCAGGACACCGAGAGCAGCTGAGATGACTCCAAACACTGCAGAAAGGCAAAGGCAAGGAGAAGTGATTGAAAAGAGAGAGTAGCAGAGCTGCGTCTGCGGAGACGGCTCAGAGGGCTAATGCAACATGTTTTCTATGCAGGAGACCCAGGTTCAATTTGGGCACCTCATGGTCCTCTCCCACCCCAAGACCCAGCACCACTGATTGAACCCTCTTTCCTTCCCCACCCTACTCCAACAACAACAAAAAAAAAAAAAAAGGAAAGAGAAAGAGCTGGGACCTTGTGCAGTTAAATGAATAGGGGCCGAGAAGGAGCCGTTTCTCAGCCTCTTGCCATCTACCATTTCCCAGAGCGAGATCGGGAATTCCTACTCTCATCCACGACTGAGCTCCGAGCAGTCGAGGTACTATACTGATAAAACCTGCTCCAAAAAAAGTGGGAAGGAAAGGAAGTCTCCAGCTGACTGATGCATTTCCAGCCCAGCCCTGCGGACAGCCCTGGGTGCTGTACTTCCTGCAGATGTGCCCACCTCTTGCAGGAAGGTGGCGGGCCCGGAGACCCCCGCCCTCCAGCTCCCTTTCTCCTCTTGGCCTCCTCGGCGCGGGCGCCTGCGGGGGAGCAGGATGCAGGGCCACTTGTTTATGTTCCCCGCCCCCCAGCAGCCCGCCCCCGGCCCGGCCCTGGGAAGCCCCGAGTTCCCACACTCACTGAGGCAGGAAGGTCACCATGGACACCTCATCTGTCTGGGGGGCTGACTAGCTGCAGATAAGGAGCAGCTGCTGTGTTCATGCCGAGCCCCTCCCAGCTGCCTGGCGGGAACCTGCACACGCCGCAGCCTAAGCGGGCAAGCACACCTGAGGCCTAGGGGTGTGTGTATGAGTGTGTGTGTGTGTGTGTGTGTGTGTGTGTGTGTGTGTGTGTGTGTGTGTGTGTGTCTGTCTGTCTGCGCTGGGGGCTCAGCAAAACCTGGTCGCTGCTTGACATGATGGAAGAAGGAGAACCTTAAGCCAGAGTCTCAATCAATAAAAACAAAAATAAAAAAGCACAAAAAAGAGGCTTACACTGGCCCACCCGAACCTATCATCCAAATCTACACTTGCAGCAGTCCCTCCCCTTTCTCTCTTTTTTGTTTGGAGGATGCAGTGATGTTTATTTCAATATCACCCTATTTCTTCCAAAGCAAATCAATGTCTTGATCCATTATTTAATCTTCATCCATGAGTACATCTCATACCTATATAATTGAAAAATACTGATTTTAGTGCCAATTCCTGACTTCTTAAATCATGAAGAGAAATTAACTAATAAGCATCTAGGAAATACTTACATGCTAATAGCAGAAGTTACAAGAATGAATGTTTTAGTGTCTTTTTTAAATTTAAATTATTATTTTTTATTTTATGCTTTTTAAAATTAATTTATTCTTTCATTGAATCACCATGTGGAAAGTTACAAAGCTTTCAGGTTTAAGTCTAAGTTATACAATGCTCGAACACCCATCCCTTCACCAGTGCACATATTCCACCACCAAGAATCACAGTATACCTCCCTCCCCCCCTCCCCTTTCTCTTACCTTCCTGTCCCAACACCTGTGAGGAAGCAGAACAGATGTCCTGTGTCCATTTTGCAGATGGGTAAGCAGCCTCAGGATATTTCAGAGACACACCTCTAATCAGTGAAAGAAAAGCGTTTTTTTCCCACCACCATTACACACCCAAGCCTCAAGTAGAGGTTTATATCCTAGATACAAATGTATGCAAGAGAGCTCATGGTCTCTGCTTTATTTTGGCAGGGATAGACTGGGTTTAGGAGACCAGTGTGTCACACTCAAGAACACTTTCTGGACTATACAAGAGTGGGAGGTTCATTGTTGGTCTCCCAGACTTGTGATGCTGCTCAGGCCCAGGAGTGCTGGGGAACTGCAGGATCACATCCGGAAGTGCTCTCAGGACTGTGCAGAGCCAGAGAGGAGACCTGGGATCTCTTTGTGCCTAGCTGGCATGAGCTCTGGCCCACTAGGCAGCTCCATCATCTTAGCCCACTTTTAATCAGACTCTGAGGCGGGAGGTTAGTGAGATACACTCACTGTTCAGCGGTGAAGTTTCCGTTGTGAATCCTCTTTTTAGCAGTCAAGTGATTTTTGGACTTGATTTCTTTATTTGCTTCCAGGAGTGTAAAATGCAGTTCATTTTGCCGAAACATAAAACTGCTTTAGGGTTAAGAATAACTGTACTGGTAAGGAGAGAGCTCAATATGTGTAAGGCTTCATCCCAGGCATTACCTCCCAGCCACATGAGCCACTGAGCACCCTGGCTGAGCTCTTAGCCAGGAGTAACTCTAGGGCATTGGCCATCAGGTTTGCCTAAAATCCCAAAAAGACACCCAAATGGTAATAAAGCATCTGGAAAAAGTGTTCAGCCCCACTTATTACTAGAAAATGCAAATAAAAATGATAATGAGGTACCCCATACCAATGAGATGAGCACATTTATGAGAGTGGAAAGAAAACAAGGGGAAAAGGGGAAACTCATTCAATGCTGGTGGGAATTTCACTTGGTTTAGCCTCTCTAGAAAACATTAGAGAAATTTATCAAAAAAGGGAGGAGGGGGACAAGAGCAATGGTACAGAGGGTCGGGTGTTTGCCTTGCATGCAGCCAATCCAGGTTCAATCTTCGGCATCCCATATGGTCCCCCCAAACACGGCCAGGAGTAATTCCTGAGTGCAGAGTTAGGAGTAACCTCTGAGCATCACTGGGTGTGACCCAAAAAGCAAAATAGAAAGAGAGAAAGAAAGAAAGAGAGAGAGAGAAAGAGAAGAAAGAGAGGAAGGAAGGAAGGAAGAAAGAGAGGAAGGAAGGAAAGAAGGAAGGAAGGAAGGAAGGAAGGAAGGAAGGAAGGAAGGAAGGAAGGAAGGAAGGAAGGAAGGAAGGAAGGAAGGAAGGAAGGAAGGAAGGAAGGAAGGAAAGGGGCCAGTGTGATAGTACTGTGAGTTAGGGGTTTGCCTTGCATGTGACTGACCCAGGTTTGATCCCTGGCATCCCAGATGGTCCCCTAAGCACCTCGAGGATCACTGTATTCCTGAGTGCAGAGCTAGGAGTAATGCCTGAGTATCACCAGATGTGACCCCCCCCAAAAAAAAAGAGTTCCTTTCTGATCCAGCAATTCCATTTTTTGGCATTTAGTCCCCAAATACAAATAAATTAATCCGAACAGGTGTTACACACCTCTGTCCATTGTAGTACTTTGTACAATAGTCAGGATATGTAAACAACCAAAATACCCCAGGAAAAATGAATAGATAAAGAAGCTGTGGCATATGTACGCATGGGGTACCTGAAGTTATAAGAAAATGTGAAACCTTGAAGTGTGCTTAACTTAGGTGGAATCGGAAGGTGTCATGTTAAGCGAAATAAATCAGAGGAGAAGGGTGAGTACAGAATGACCTCACTTATTTGAGGTATAAACAGAAACAAATCTAGGGAATACACCATCAAAGGATAATAAAACCTTGCTCCTTGACTACTGAACTGAAAATATCAAAAAAAGGGAGAGGGAGGAGGAATGAAGAGGCCGGCTGAAGTAATATGAAGTCACTGGTTTTGGGCACTTTGGTGGTGGTTAAGTATCATAATTGCACATCAGAAACATTCGATATGCCACTTTTATAAGCATTTGATCTAAACCACAGTTTTTTTTTAAAAAAAAAAACATTGTTAAAGGACAGTGGTGGAGAGTTTTTGGCACTTCCTTGGTAGTGGAGGTGCAGTTAACTTTGTACACACCAAAAGCATAAATTTTAACACTATGTAACCAACTCACCTCAACAACAATAAAAATGCATTTAAAAATAAAAAGGGAAGAGAATGGAAGTATCAGCACTTCAGTTCCTTGAGTCACAGCATTTTCAACCAATTCTATGAGAGTCATAGAATTTTTGCTACCCTATTTTTCATATGCACTGTGTTACTTTGCCTTATAGATGAGGGAATACTACCATGACTCAGTAAACAATTACAGTTAGGACTCCAAGCCAGGCTATCTGACACCAGAGCCAAGTACTTTGTTTCTGCTACATATCAACTATACAACTTTGTTTATTATCTGTAATAGTCAATAACTTTATGAAGGGGAGCTGGAGCGATAACACAGTGAGTAGGGCAAGTTACCTTGCACGCGGCCGACCTGGGTTCATTTCCCAGCATCCCATATGATCCCCTGAGCATTGACAGAAGTAATTCCTGAGTGCAGAGCCAGGAGTAACCCCTATGCATTGCTGGGTGTGACCCAAAAAAAAAAAAAGTTTCATGAAGAATTGGGCCAAGGGTCGATTAATTCATAATGAAGTGGAGTGAACTACCTGAATTAAATAGACCTCTCCATTAAAAGACCTCTCCACTTAAAAAGTATGTTCAGTTTCGTATACCATGATTTTGAATTTCCCACCACTAGAGTCATTCCTTTCAAGGAGGAGGAAGACACGTGGAGAGCATTTGGCAATGTCTAGAGAAAACTTTGGTTGTCACTGTTGTGGAATGTTACTGCCATCAGTGGGTAGACAGGCTGGGAATGTTGCTAAATACTGCACAATGCTTAGGAAAGTTCCCACAACAAAGAAATATTCTTACCAAAATGTAATATTGGATATTGATATATATTTTTGAGTAAAGACTATTTTGGTCTTTAGCAGTCCTTCTAGTATGTAAATGGCAAAGTAATGCTATTTAACATCTATACTCATCCATTTGTTCTTATCTATTGTCATGGGCAATATCATCTCTGCCAAGTGGAGATAGTTATGGTCTGAATGAATTGGATTTTGTGGAGGAGTTAGAAAAATGAAGCATAATTTTGGCTAAATTGTGTTACCAGAAGCTGGAGAAATAGTACAGTGGGTAGGATGCTTGCTTTGCACACTGCCAGACCAAGTTCAATTCTTTGCATCTCATATGATACCCTAAGCATCGCCAGGAGTAATTAATTCCTGAGTTCATAGCCAGAAGTAACCCCTGAGCATTGTCAGGTATGAGCCCCCACCCCCAAATTATGCTATCTACTCTAAATTGCTGACGTCCCTCCGCTATATAAATAAATCACAGAAATGCCATTTCCTTTCAGTATGCAACTCTCTGAATATCTCTCTCTTAGTTGAGTCAGCTTTTGTTGTGTTCCATTTCTTTATCTATATACCAAACAATTTAATTTTTTTGATCCCTGGAAACTCCTATAGTTGCTGTAGTCAATTTATTAAAATTTAACTGTACTGTAATGGAAGGAGGGGAGTCTAGCACAGGGGGAGGACGGGACAATGCTGGAGGGACGGAGACACGCGGGTGCAGAGTGTGGTGCTGGAGGGGGTTATGTATGAAACCTTCCATTACCACAGTAGGTTAAACCATGGTGCCTAAAATAAAATTAAGAAATAAAGATTTTTAAAAATTTTTATTTTATTTTTTATTTTATCCTCTGCTATATTATTACATAGCTCAAGAAAACAGCATACAAATACTGTTGAACTAAGGAAGGGTTAAAAGCTTGTAAGAGTCAGACCCTAAAAATTAACTACTAAAAATTAAAAAAATTTTACTTTCACCAAAAGAAGAATCATTAAATGTCAAGTATTTGTGATTATTTTTGACTTATACATCTCTTTTATTTTGCTGGAGAGCACATTATTACTGATTGACTTCATATAACCTTGTATTAGCTTTAAAGATTCTATCCTAAAAGAAGCAATATCAGTGAGTTTTTAGGTTATGTTCTGATATAAGTGACAAATGATGCTAGCAACAACAGTAATTCTTATTCATATTACATATATGTTATAAATTGGCTATGTTATTCCTGAGTTCATCATAACTCAATGAGAAAGTCGAGCCATAGAAAGGAAGTAAGACATACGTTTATTTCTTGGTGATGGCTGTAGGGATCATGATGGGTCGTGGGACTCTAACCCATTTCACAAATGATTCAAAAACTAAGGTTGCATTTATACTCTAAAACTACGTTCCAAAGTGTCAGTTAAGATCATGCAAGACCGACTACAGTTTTTACTATGTTTAAAATAAGATATGGTTTATAGACATGCATCAATAAGCTACAGTTACAGGCATCAGTTACAGACATGCTTCACACAGGAGTAAATTGTCTCTTTACATATGCCAGAATCAGGGAACATTTTTTGCCATAACAGACCCTGGATTGTAAATCGCAAGGTCTGTTAGGGATTTGCCCCAGAGTCTCAGGGATCTACACAACCAGCACAGATGACTGCTCTCAAATTTTTAGGATCTGACTCTTACAAACTTTTAACCCTTCCTTAGTTCAACAGTATTTGTATGCTGTTTTCTTGAGCTATGTAATAATATACCAGAGGATAGCAAATAACTTAAATCAGTATATAACAGCTGCTGCCCCACTTCATTTTTTTAAATTCATATTTATTTTGAAAAGAGTAGACTCTCTTTGGGACATGGTGGTGTCATAGCAGAGGAAAAGAGCAATGGTAGAACCTCATAATGATTCATGGTTTCTGCCCAGAACTTCTTAAACTACTCCGGCATATGTCACACATACTCAAATTCAAAAGGTCAATAATCTAGCCAGATGTGTACATTCCTCTAGTGGGTGCCATATGCAAGAATGTGGCAATGCTGAACAATAATATTATCCCTGATAGGATAATATTTTATTTTTGCCACAAAAATTGTAAATTTTTTCAGGTATGGGCCTTGGCCTTGGAAAACTACCTTTAAAAGAAAATTTTGAATAAGATTTTTTATGTTTTATTTAATCAAGGAAAAAGATAATAGAGTAAAATAATTAAAAAGACAAACATTTCAGATTCTAATAATTTTTTTTATTGAATCATCATGTGAAAAGTTATAAAGCTTTCAGGTCTAAGTCTCAGTCATACAACAATCAAACACCCATCCCTTCACCAGTGCACATGTTCCACCACCAAGAACCCCAGTATACCTCCCATCCCACCTCCCCACCCCTCCTGTGTGGCTGATGATTTTCACTTTATCTCTCTGTACTTTGATTACATTCAATATTTCAACAGAAAACTCACTTATTATTTGGAATTTTCCCCCAACAATCAGACCTTCAGAAAAGGCATCATTTGATAATTTGTTTTCCATTGCTGAGAATAAAGAGAATATGAGGTTTTGGATTTCTGGTATTTTAGTAATTAAGTCCAGAGAAATTTCTGCCAGAAGTCGCATCACTGCAAGCTCGTACCTCTGTTTTGTGGGCTCTAAAAGATAGCAGTCGACACACCGCTGCCACCGCTGCAAAAAAAAGACCAAGAGAGGAAAAACCTTTCCCCTCCTGTGGTGGTATGGGGCCATAGCTTCATTCACAGTCCAGTCATTTCTGCAAGAAGCCGCTGGGTTCTGAAATTAGTTAGTGGGCCTCCTGGATCGTGGGCGTTCAGGGACAGAGGGGCCATTTGTGTGGGGCCGCTCGGAGTCTCTTCTCTCAGTTTCTAATAATTTGATAAGAAACAGAATTGTATGGCAAATGTTTAGGAGAAACCAGGAGTCAAGAATGACTTCTAAGACTGGTGGACAATCACGTAAAATACTGGTAGGGAATAAAGAATAAAAAAAGATTTAGAAGGACAAAGGACCAACTTTATTCTTGACCCAATTAATATTAAGTGCCTTTGAAACATTCATGTTTTATATGTAGTTGGAAGATATGTGAGTATGGCTCCTCACAGAGTACTGAGCTAGAAATAAAGATATGAGATTTAATAGCATATAATTTTAAAAAATCAAGATTATGTTTTGATGTTTAATGTGCTGGCTACTTTGTAAATCAACTTACATCTATTTTATTTTTTAATTCTCATTACTTCTCATAAATTATTTATCTTTATTCTGAGAGTATCCTGCCCGCACAGCAGAGACTGGCAAGCTACCTGTGGCATATTCAATATGCCAAAAACAGTAACAACAAGTCTCACAGTGGAAACATTACTGGTGCCCACTCGAGCAAATTGATGAGCAATGGGATGACAGTGACAGTGAGACAGTGATATGAAGAGAAAGATAAAAGTGTATGAAAATAAAGTATATATCTAAGCCTAAAGAAATTCACAGAAACAGAACAAAAATTTATCTAAGTCTCAGGACATTTTTTTGGACCCAATTGTTCTGTCTCTACAATCTGCATTTTAGCTAACTATCCTCTTAGTTGAAATTATAATAGCAAAAGTCCAGCCTTTAGAGAAAGAATGAGAAGAATTACTGTATAAAGACAATGCGTCAAAAGTCAGAGCTCTTAAGGACCAGGGCTGGGAAAGGAACTTTGGTGTTGGCAGTTAGATCTATCCCCTAACAATATGTCTAACCTAACTAAAACATCTGTAACCTACCACACACCCTACTAGGAACCCAAGAAACTTTTTAAAAAATGAATCACAGATGTTTAGTCACCTGCTGACTCTGACAATCCCAGCCTATTGCTGGTTTTTCTCTTTGAACTCTGCCTCTAGAGAATGCCTTGACTTTTTGACCTATCTAGGTAGGTCTTTGTTTCTGGGTTTTGGTAACCTGATTTTAGACTCTGTACCTGTGTCTACTTGTCTGAGTTCTGCACTGTTCTATTAGCTTAGGAAACCCAGCCTTACACCACATCCCCACTTGTGGTTACTAGCTACTCCCACCTTGATAGAGTGAGGTCAGACACTGTCCTTAATCTGCAAGTTTGCATCCTCTTCATTCTCTGTAACTCATCTTCCAGGAGGGAAGTGAGGAGTTGTGGTGTCAGACTGCTGTAGATGCTTTATAGATGTAGCAAATACTGATAGTGGGGTTTCTGACTTTGAGATCACAGCTAGCTGAATAGATCTTGTCAAGCCATGTACTGTCTGTTGTCAGAGTAGGCTCTCTGTTTTAAGGTGATCCTTGCCAGTTGAATTCTTTTAATTCCAACTTTAGCAGGGTGCTGGATAGCTTTCAAACTGTAGCCTGAAAGTTGACACTTCTTGGTGGGCTTCTACAGCTATGGTGGACTGACAAGAAACCTTGATGTCCGTTGACTGGCAAGAACTTTAATGTACATGAGATAGCCAGCTACAGTATTTGATAGGGTCAAGTATCAAGATTTGCCTTAAGAAAAGGGATATATATGAAATAATTTCTCTCATAACTAGAACTTAAAGATACAAAGCAAGTTAGCAACAAAGAGTTAAAGGCAACACAAAAGAATTGAACCACACAACTGAGTTTTTGTGTTGTAGGGGAGTTGAAATGGAGGGGCATTAAGGTCCTTGGGAGGAGGTGGTGGGCACATTGGTGATGGGAATAGTGTTGTAATCATGTATACGGGAACCATCATTAATAGTATTGTAAATCATAGAACCTTGATTAATTAAAAAAGTTTTGGGGCTGGAGCAATAGCACAGCGGGTAGGGTGTTTGCCTTGCACATGGCCAACCTGGGTTTGATTCCCAGAATCCCATATGGTCCCCCGAGTACCACCAGGGGTGATTCCTGAGTGCAGAGCCAGGAGTTACCCCTGAGAATCGCTGGGTGCGACCTAAAAGCAAAAAAAAATCAATTAAAAAAGTTTTTAAAAAATCACAATACGAGGCTGGATAAATAGCCCAGCAGGTAGTGTGTTTGCCTTGCACGCAGCTGACCCGGGTTCTATTCCCAGCATCCCATATGGCCCCCTGAGCACCACCAGTGGGTAATTCTTGGAGTAATCCCTATGCATTGCCAGGTGTGACCAAAAAAGCAAAAAATAAAATAAAATAAAAATAAAAATATGGGGAGGGAGGACAAGATTGGGCTACAACTAGTGGTACTTAAGGATTACAGTTGACAACAAACACATTTTCAGTAAAATTATGTGATAAGGTATTAAGGATGCATTTATAATAAAACTTATTTTGGTGTCTTGTGTTTTATCTAGCAACTGTATGGCCACTACCACCTTACTACTGAGTCAGTTGGAATTAATAAGCCTTGAGATCCACTGTGTTCCTGTCTCCAAAGGGACAAGAGATGGAAAAAAAGCAGAGAACTGAGATTATGCTGACCACTGGGGCTGTGATCCTGTTTGTTCTTCTGTGCCCAAGAGCCAGCTCTCCTGATTCATGAAAAAGGATCTTCTGAAAACCTTGTTTGCCTTTATCTGTTGCATTTGGGAGACAAAGAGTAAAAGATGGTTTTTTCAAGGAGTGTGTATGAAGTTTGTAGAGATCTTGTTGTCCCTTGACCTATATAAACATTACAAAAGCAGTATATTCAAGATTGTCTAGGATATAGTTTTGGAAGCTCTTGGATAATGTTCCAAAATACTTTTGAGCACTTCTACATGTATCCTGTCCAATAATGACCTACATACTCCTCTAGTCTAGCAGATCAGGGGTATCTGAGATAGTAGCCTCTCCAAATCAATATCTAGAAATGTGTGGCTCTTTTGGACCAAGTTTTCTATAGCTAGATGTCTATAATTCTGGAGTGAGAACTTTCTTGGTTGCTTGCAAACAGCTACTAATTCCAAGATATGTTTGACGCTGTTAATTTCTGTGCTGCTAACCTACTACTGACCTCATAAAAATAGGAAATTGGCCTGATGTGTTGAAGTTAACACTTCAGTTCAAGCAACCCAAGACTCCTCCATTCACCTCTGCTGCATTGCCATACTTATTAGTAAGCACTTACTGCATGTCAGGCATTGTTCTAAGAACTTTCTCTATGCTCAGTAAATTAATTCTCCTAACAGCCTTAAGAGTTGTGTACAGCTATTACTGCTATTTTACAGATGAGGAAACTAAGATGGAGATAATGTACTTCCTTTAAGTTCACCTAGATAAAAAAAAATACTAAGAAGTGAAAGCTGGGACCTGAATATAGGCAATCCAGTTCAGAATGTGTTCTTGATCTTATGTGCCATTGGTAAGCAGCCTGAATCCACAATTGTTCAATCACTCACTGTTTTGTGGTGGGATTGATGCCACTAATACTGTAGAGGAGTCACTCAGACCAATAGCTCTGTCTCTCCGTTACACCAATTCAAGAAGCAGAATGGCTTTCCGGCAGGTCTCTTCAAGGCTTATAGGGTCTAATGCCTCATAGTTATCTCAGAGCCAGTAGACAGAAGAAGCAGAACAAATCTGAAAGCTTAGTCCATGTCATGCAAGGTGTCTCATGTCAACCTAGGTATACTATCAATCCAGCCTCCAGAATCAGAGCAGACGTTCTGTTGTAGTAAGCCCGAGTGGAAGAAAAAGCAGAGAAATGAGCACCTCGAAGATTCTAGTTTGAGCATCTCAGTCATTAAATTCAATAAAAACACTAATTTGAAGAGATTTGGGCACATCTATGTTCATTGTAGAGCTATTTCCAATTATCAAAACCTGCAAACACAAAGACCCAATGACAGATGAGAAAAGAAGTTGTGGCGTCTATATACACAACAAATTACTAATCTGTTGTAAGAGAAGGTGAAATCTTGGTTTTAGCTACAACATACATGGAACTGGAGATGTTGTTTTAAGAAAAATAAGTCAAAATGGAAATGACAACAAATGGATGATATCACTCATATGTAGTATATAAAGAAAAAAAGCAAGGTTGGGGCTGGAGAGATAGCACAGCGGGTAGGGCATTTGCCTTGCACGCGGCCGACCCGGGTTCAAATCCCAGCATCCCATATGGTCCCCTGAGCACGGCCAGGGGTAATTCCTGAGTGCAGAGCCAGGAGTAACCCCTGTGCATCGCCAGGTGTGACCCAAAAAGAAAAAAAAAAAAGCAAGGTTACAGACAATGTCCAATGAAACAAACCTTGATACTATAGCCACAGAATTGAGGTCATTGTGCAAGGTGTGTGGGTGTAGGGGAAGTGTCCTATGGGAGGTGGTGAAAGGATATAGGTACTTTGGTGGTGGTTATGGTGTGGTCATATTTTGCCTTAAAACACAAGCATTTCCACTTCCTAATCCATAATTACCTCAATTAAAAATTATAATATACATTCCAATTACCTTTTTTTTTTTTGCTTTTTGGGTCACACCTGGCGATGCACAGGGGTTACTCCTGGCTTTGCACTCAGGAATTACCCCTGGCTGTGCTCAGGGGACCATATGGGATGCTGGGATTTGAACCCGGGTCGGCCGAGTGCAAGGCAAACGCCCTACCCACTGTGCTATCTCTCCAGTCCCCCAATTACCTTTATGATATCTGATGTGGTCCCAATCCAGATTCAGAGACTCTTGGGAGTAACTCAGATAGGCATAGCCAGGAGGGCCTGCAAGTGAGTTGGACAATACACACCCTATCAGGAAGGCCTGAGTGCAGCATCAGCCTAGCTGCTTCTCTGTTCTGCTACCAATCCATGAATGTGGTCCCTCTGGCATAACATGCTCTGGTATAATACCACAACAGAACCTCAGTGTCAGGCAAAGATGACTCAATTTTGACAAGCAGTTGGGACTCCTGGTCCTCACGCATCTCCAGGCCACCTATCTCTGGTCAACTCCTCTTGTGCAGTCTTGACACTCTCTTTCCATTTACGACTTTGTAAAGATGGTATGCTTCCTTCTTTTCACTGCTCCTTCATCCATGCCAACTTGACAGGTAAAAGAGAGCTTTTGTTTTGATTGCCCGTCAGAATCTTTGGACCTAAAAATTCAGACAATGTCTCACCATCCCTATTGAGTTACAAGAGTAGTACTCATGGAATGTCTTCTATCTCCTTATGTAGGTGACCAATCTAGAGGCTAAAGCAATTGATGCAGGTTTTCTTTCATAATCTATTATTCTCTTCCCAGAACTGCTTTCTTGAACAATAGCAGTATTTATTTTTACTATTTTTTTAATAATGTAGGAGTACTGCTATTTATTCAGCCATTGATTAAGCTGATTGAATTGGGCATGAACTCCACATTACTTTTTTTTTATTCTATTATGAATGTTAACTTTATTTTATTATTTTATTACTATTTCCCCCCCCTTTTTATTTATTTATTTATTTATTTATTTATTTATTTTTTGCTTTTTGGATCACACCTGGCAATGCACAGGGGTTACTTCTGGCTCTGCACTCAGGAACTACCCCTGGCAGTGCTCAGGGGACCACATGGAATGCTGGGAATCGAACCTGGGTCGGCCATGTGCAAGGCAAACGCCCTACACGCTGTGCTACCGCTCCAGCGCCACCCCCCCATTTTGATTCACTGTGAGATACAGCTACAAAGCTTTCATGTTTGAGCTTCGGTCATATAATCATCAAACACCCATCCCTTTACCAGTGCACACTTTCCACCACCAAAATCCCCAGCATTCCCCACCCCCTCATTCCAACCTTTCCCGTGCTTGTGTGGCAGACAATTTCTCCCATACTCTACTTTGTTTACATTCAATATTTCAACACCACTCTTACCACCACTCAAACCTGCCGAAAAGGCAATGCTAGATAATTTGTTTTGTATTGCTTGTTATGGACAGAATATAATGTCTGGGAAATTCTGTGTCATTCTCTTCTGGGAGCTTTAGTTTATAGTCTCTGGGTCTTGGCCACTGATGAGATTACATGGCACTGGGGGCAGTTCATGGGCATGACTGCCAAGCTTCTGGACCTGGGGAGGAGGCCCAGTCCTGATCCAAACAGGCTTGGAGATCTCAGTCACAGGTTCCCACATATCTGGGTTTCCTGCTGGTCTGCTCTCTGGTGAGGGTCATCCTGTTTTGGATGAGGATCGTCTGAGCATGTGGAGAGTGGGCATGGTGGGTGGTTGGGTTCTGGAGGTTTTCAGTTGCTGGGGTTCTGTTTGGGGCAGGGAAGGAAACTCAACCCACCCCCCTCTGACATGCCCCAGAGAAGACAGTGTGGTGTAGGGTCAGGGCATTCTGCGGCACGCTCTTCTGGGAGCTTTAGTTTATAGTCTCTGGGTCTTGGCCACTGATGAGATTACATGGTGCCAGGGGCAGTTTGTGGTTATGACTGCCAAACTACTGGAAAACTGGGGACCTGGGGGGAGGAGGCTGAGTCCTGATCCAAATGAGCCTGGGGCTCTCAGTCATGGGTTCCCACCTACCTCTGCGCTACAGGCCCTATCTGAATCTTTTCATCTCTTTCAAGATTTATGGGTCTCTGAAATAAGGCCAATAGCTTGTATCTGAGCCGGAGGTGGTTTGTGGGTGTGTCTCCCACATACCTAACTTTTGGCCGCTTAATTCTTGGTGAACTTGGCCCCAAGTTGTTGGGGTCTGGACAAAGGCACAATAGCAATTTTGGGGTATCTGGAAGTCTAAAGGCATCATCAGGCTGCTGATGCACTCACCCCATGGTACAGTTGTACCTGCTGGTGGCACCATACCCCTTTTCTACTATTTTTTGTATCCCTTCTTATTTTTTTAATGTAGGAATATTGCTATTTATTCAGCCATTGATCAAACTCATTGAATTGGGCATGAACTCCACGTTCCTTTTTTAAAAAAAAATTAAATTGGATATCTGTGAGATAGACCATTACAAAGCTGCTCATAATTGGGTTTCAGTCATACAATGATACAGCACTCATCTCTCCACCAGTGTACATTTACCATCACCAATATCCTGTTTCCTCACCACCATACCCCAGCCTCCCTTTATGAGAGGTACTCTCCTTCTCACTCTCTTTCTCCCTTTCCTTTAGTGCATTATGGTTTGCAATACAGGTGCTAAGAGGTCATGTGTTTGTTCAGGGCATTCGATATTTTTATTGGGACAGTAAAGCTGGAGTAGCTTTTAAATTCAGTGGCCGCTTTGGGGTGGATGTGACTGCCGAGGCTTCCAGAAGTACAGGGAGGTAGAAGGAGGTAGCCCATCCTGACTCCAAGAAAGCCCGAAGATTTCAGTCACAAAACCAGCATACCAGAATTGTCAACAGATTATACCTTGCTGAGGTCTGTTCTGAGGCGGTGGAGTCAGGCCAGGGACATGGCGGTGATTTTGGATTGTGGAAGCAAGTGGCTGCCAGTGGCTCTGCCTGGGCAGGCACAGGCTGTCCCCCTTCTTGATGCTACTGAGTATCCTCTGGCTAGACAGTACTGGGGAAATATGCAGCAATTCAACAAAACTCCAAAAAGTATACCAAATCTGGGCTGGAGCAACCTTTGGGGAGAAGGCTTGCATATAGGGTGCCATCTAATTATCCTCATCACACCTAATGTGAAAGGTAAACATTCATAATTACAACAGCTATTATTTATTATACACTGACCATGGGCCAGGTACAATGCTAAATGCTTTGTTTATATTTTCTCAAATAATCTTCACAACAGTGCAATGAAGAGGACATATTTATTTTACTTTTTGGGTTACATCTGGTGTGAACATCAGGGACTACTTCTGGCTCTGCACTCAGGCATCACTCCTGGCAGTGCTCAGGGGATCACATGACTGCTGGAAATCGACCTGGGTTGTCCACATGCAAGACAAGCACCTTACCTGCTGTACTATTGCTCCATTCCCAAAGAGGATGCTATTTTACCTTCGTTTTATGGCTGAGAAAACTGACTTGTCAAAGGCAATAATAAGTAGTAATTTGGAGAGAAAAGTTTGAAGCTTGGTTAATATAGAGTCTGGGCATTCAGTCATTTTTTCCATAAAAAGGTAAGTTTAATGTTTATAAAAATAATTGAAATTGAATATGAATCCAGCAATGACAAGGAGAAGAGGAAAATAAAGTCACCTTAACACCATAGTCATAGATAAACAGACTTTCTCTATGCCCAATCTCCTAGATTATTCTGTTCTCTTTGCTCAATTCTCTGTCTATAAAGCCAAGGTTAAGAGGGCATAAACTTGAACTACCTTCCTAAAATGGAGAAAACTCCTGATACCATGCTTGACTTCAGCAACTGGACCATGAGAAGGAGTAAAGCCACAAGGAATGCTGTTAATCTGGCCCCTTGAAACAGAGATTAACTAAAACGCTGAAGGGTTTATAATCACTTTCCTGTTTCATTCACTGACAGATCTCAGACATCTAGAACTATATTCAGTTTATTGTAGCACTGCACTGTTGTCCCGTTGTTCATCGATTTGCTTGAGTGGGCTCCAGTAACAAGTCTCACAATGGAGATGTTATTGGTGCCCTTTCTAGTTTATTAAGTACCCAAAATGATTATCACGGAACTCTGGGAAGTTGAGGCTTGCCCTTAGTAAGCCTGAGCATCAGGAACGAGGCATTTTAATGGAATTAGATGACAGGATCTTTTTACAAATGGTGCACCATTTCCCAGCTACTGTAGGTTTTCCTCCCTTGAGCCTGTTTCAGCTAATGTTCTGCTTACTTTTTCTGTGCTTTCACCACTGCTTGATTGCTGTTTATTAATAAATTCTGCTTTCTTATCATACTGCTCTGCTTCCTCATAGTTTTGGTTTATATAACCCTCATGACCTCTACTCCATTATACAGCATCCTTTCAACTTTAATTTCTCTGGCTAACTGCCCACTTTATCTCCATGTCTCCTAATTCAATTCCATAAAGAGAGAATCTGATTGACCAAACTTTTGTGGTTTTCTTTTAATCCCTGGCTTTGGGAGGGGAAATCTTAATATCAGGGACCAGTCCCTGGCCCAATCAAGAGTCATCCCTAGGTAAAGAATAATTTAGCTGTGCTTCTCAGAGCAGGGGGCTGTGGGTGGGGTAGTTTCACCTCAAAGAGGAAGTTGGGTGTGGTACGCACTTTGTTGACATATCGAGTATAGGCGTGCCCTAGTACCCCACCTCTCATGGCTGAATAAGTGTCTTGTTGGTTAGGACTTTTTCTTCACCAGGCATGCCTAGGGACGCTCAGCCACAAACAGCTGGTCACTTATTGAATTTGGAATTCCTCTTTCACCTTGTGCACTTCCCTCTGGGACTGCCTTGGCTTGTCAACTTGTTACCTGTTTGGAGTTGGCTTGCTTCTGGACTCCCACTTCAACTTAGGTGAGTTGGTTTCTAAGTAGACTGCTTGACTCTAGGAGATGGTGGATACTTGGATTCCGCTGTGGTTTGGGATCACGCTTTCAGTTTGCCTAAAATGGCCTTGCTTCTTGCCCACCAGGCTCTTCCTTTTGACTAATACTCAAATCCATGCTATCATTTCCCTGAAGGAATTTTCCTTCTCAACACCCAGCCCCCACCCCCAACCCCAACACATTCCCGAGGGAATGGCATTAAGAAATAATTGGTGGCTTCAGTGTGAGAATCTTTGGAGGAATGGTGGGGGACAGAAACCAGATAGAAGTTGAGGAAGTGGAAATAAGTGAATATAAATCTAAACTTCTGCGACGTTTACATGAGCAGAAGGGGAAGAAAACAGCTCCATGTCAAGAGTTCTTTTTTCTTGACTTTGCTTCTGATAACATAATTTTTCAAAATATTTTGAAAAGAAAATTCAAAACTACCGACATAATTATGATTGCTACTAATTTTTGAGCACCTACTAAATTAAAGAATTATGCTAGGCACTTCCAAATAGTATTTCTGTCTGTTATGTCACACAAAATCTAGCAGGGCTAGGATTGAGGCAGACAGACACATCTATGATGTGAGCCAACATCCCCTTGTCTTGGGTAATAATTAGCAACCATTGATTTATAAGAGGGCTAATAGGCTAATTGGTAAAATTAGGGCTGATAGGAAAAATCTCAAATCTTAACTCTAGTAGGGTTTTAGTCATGCATAGAAATATCCTGGGGGCTAAAGAGGTAACTTAACATACTCTATGTACTTTAACATATGTAAAGTAGCCAATGCTTTACATATAGGCTACTAAGGTTTGACTCCTGAAACCCTGTGGTCCCCCAAACCCCAGTAGAGCAAGTCTGAGCACAGAGTCAGGAATAGCCTCTTGAGCAACGTAGGTGTGACCCTGACCCCACCCCCAAAATAAAAAACATGAACAAAAAGGACTATCCTTCCTCTATGGGAGTTTCAGAGTTAGGCAGATAGTTGACAAATGTGGGATACCCAGAGATTACTGTCCTTTAAGAAAGGAGTCTGCAGTGGTTAGGGAGGACTGTGGTCCTGGAAGGCCACTGTGAGTCTGACCATCATAGAGCAATGCCTAACACAGCTCTCCCTAGACCTTGTCTGCCCAGGAGAAGACAAAGAAGGGTCTGTGTGTAACAAAAGTGCCATTTTATGAAACAGTAGCACTGGTGGGCATATCAGCTGGTGGGTAACTGAGAGCAGTATGCCGGACAAGAGACTTTTCCCCTTTCACTGTAAAAACTGACAGGTATCCTGGAGGCTGTTCTCATTCATAAAACCAGTAACACAGAGCCAGAACAATTTTGTTAAACTTCTAAAAAAAAATAATGATAGTCTGACTTGAATCGTTCAGTAACACTTTACCTTGAGCATGAATGCTGACAAATATGGACTCCCTTACTTCCTGCTTTTCAAAAGCACCATTGTCTAGGGAACAGAGCAGGGCTCTGGGTGAGGCGCTGGTGTGAGCTTCTGGCTCTTGGTGCGCTGGTGTGAGCTTCTGGCTCTTGGTGGTGCTGTCAGAATAGGCCTTATGATGTCCAGCTAAGTTACCTGTCACAGTAAGTGATGGTCTGGCTGACTCAAGAACACAGCTAAAATCTGTACACTAATGACTTGGGGTTTTTTTTGCCTCAAAGAGCACCTTACTTAATGAGACCACCCTGTGTGAAATTGAATAGTTCCCTTGGAGTGTCATTTATCATAACTTTGCACAGCACTTATCACTATTGCACACACTGTCATTTTCTGAGTTGTCTTTCTTTAAAAAAAAATCAATCACATTTTTTTTAAAAAAAACCTTATGCTCTAGAACATAAGCTGCATGAACGCAGAATCCAGGCATGCATTTCTATTTTGTTTGCAAGAGCCTAGATCTTAACACAGAGTAGTCACTAAGTCAAATCATTTTCTGATTGTCTAAAATATTTAGAGGAGGATGAGAGTTCTTAAAAATTTTAATTTATCATCTGGATTTATAGTCTGGGAGAACATAGGGTATTTGCTTACATTTATAATAACACTAGACACATTCTATAGTGTAACTGGCGATTAGAACTAAAACAACATGCCTTTGGCCCCATGGATAATAAGGTTAGAATAAGAGCAAACCAGTATGTTAAGTAAGAAGACTATGTAGGAAATCTTGAGTTATAAGGCATGAGTTAATGAAAACCTTAATTGATTGGATAAAAATGGAATTTTTTCAGAAGAGGGGGAATAAAAAGTTTAAAAAATGCATTGTGTAACTGAGACTTAAGCCTGAAAGCTTTGTAACTTTCCACATGGTGATTCAATAAATAAATAAATAAATAAAATTTTTTAAAAAGTTTAAAAAATGCAATTAGAAATATTGAAATCTGAATTCAATGAAATATCAGATACCCATAAGAGCAAAATAAAGATTGTTCTAATATAGAGGTAATTGGTATCTTACATAAAGAGAAGATTGGGTAGCTGAAAGTGAAAAAAATCAGATCAAGTAAATTCAAGCCTTTGCATCTTGGAACCAATCCTCGGTCAAAGTATATTAATGTGTATTTCATATTTGGAATTTAACTGCAAAGCAGATGAGAACAAAATATTTTATGGTAAAAGAGTGGAAGTTGCATCATATATAGAGAAGTTTCTAGCAACAGTGTCCAGTGCATGAGTCAGGAAGCAGCACAAAGCTCTGGGGAGAGGTGGTTTCCAACCTCAAGACTGGGCTCTTGATCCTGGATTCCTGGACAATGAAGAGAGCCTCGAAAAAGACTTTACTTAGGAAAAGACACCACTGGAACTCAAATTATTTAAGAAGAACTGCCCACTCCACATTTCTCCTCATTCCTTCTCCAACAGCAGGTCTTGCAGACTATGCTGTGATCCTTTTTGGGGGCTGGAAGTAGAACCAGGAGCCAGCAACTGGAACAGAAGGTCACTTAAGGTGGTCAGCTACCCATGGTGTGAGGTAGGTAGGGAAATAGAAGATTAATGCATGCAAGTTATCTCAGGTGGTAAAATCCATCACAATTCACACTACAGATGCTATCGCAGTGAGGTGACAAACTCTTTGTTCATTTGGTCAATATTTACCAAGTGAACTTTATATTGTAGGCACCATGCCAGGCCCTGGGCTAGGTGTTGGGAATCAAACTGTGAATAAGCTTGTTTCCTGATTTCTCCCCTCCCTCTGGAGAGAGAATTGGAGTGAGGCTCTCACTGACACAAGGACTGGGCAGGCTGCTTGGCAGAAGGTAGGCATAGGGGTGCAGAGGGGTCAGGTTGGGGATAACACAACCTGCTGACAATCTATTTATACTGTACTCTGACTTTTTTCTTACTTTCTTTGCTCAACTTGGTATTGTTTAGTTATTTTGATAAGCCAGTTCCATGTTTTCTTGTAATTTCGAGACATGCAGTGATGACATTTGGTGGGAAAGTTGTTGATTTTCCTAAAATCAACCAGCAACCAGGCACTTTGAATTACTAAGATTACTAAGTATATTTCAAATTGCTCAGTAGAAGCATGAGAAAATAGAGGGAAGGGGAAAACCCACAACCCCTTATTGTGTGACTAAACCATAAATCACAGTAGGGCAACCACAGTAAGGTATATGGATTTTAAATCTAGAGAGATGGTCTCTCCCACAAACCTTTAAGACACAACCTATGGCAACCACTTAACACATGAAAGCAGCCAGGCAATGAACTTTCCAGATTAGGATATGTGGCCCCTTCTCTGAGTTTGCAATGAAACCTGCAAGATTAACTTGTAACTTCACTCTTATTCTCTCTCCCAGGCAAGAGTTTTACTCTTAATATCTGGAAGGGACTTGAAGGAATAGATTTGTTTTTGTTTTTGTTTTTTTTTGCTTTTTGGGTCACACCCGGCGATGCACAGGGGTTACTCCTGGCTCTGCACTCAGGAATTACTTCTGGCGGTGCTCAGGGGACCATGTGGGATGCTGGGATTTGAACCTGGGTCGGTCACGTGCAAGGCAAACGGCCTACCCGCTGTGCTATCACTCCAACCCCAAGATTTGATGTTATTAAGCAGCATGGAGGTGAACATTCAAATAATTATCTGCCAGATGGGATGTTTTCTCTAACCATCATGTTGTTTGATAATATTTTTAATATTCTATTTAATAATATAATAGATAGATATAGATAAGCAGAGGGAGGGAGATGGTCTAGATATGTCTAGATTACATATATTTGATTCCAGAAGCTGTAAGTCAAATGACATATTTGTATATTTATTTATACATATGTGTATAAATTGTTCTTCAGACCTCCCAAACATACTCAGGGTATGTTGGTTCTCTCCTGGAGGTTCTTAGACAACCGTCCAGGTAGTTCAGTGTGAGCCTGAGAATAGGGTGTTATTTGGCCTGTGGAGTGCTGGGGTCACCTCAGCAGTGCTCAGAGGCCTCTGGGCCTACACCTGAAGCTCAGGGGAGCCATGTGAACCAGGGGTTGAAAGCACAAGCCTTGACCCCTGTATTATCTCTCCATCCCACAAAACATACTAAATAAAATATACCTTGCACCTTCTGCCTAGACCTCCAGCAGGCATCGTCCATGGTTTGAACTAGATCATCTATATAGCTTAATATTTTAAGTTTAAAATTCACTGATGAATAATAAAAGTGTTACAACCATATCATAAGGATTTTAGAAAAGAAAATCACTTCCATTTTAGACTATGAAATAGAAATGTCCATATATTCACATTTGTACTCATGTATACACACATATATATATATATACCACATATATATTTATATATGTGGTACTAGGTATGTTACCTCTCTGGACTTCTTTGTGAATTCCTATCATGGAAATTCTGTGATTCCTTGATTTGCTAGGTATGGCCCCCAAACTGAAAACAAAAACAAAAACTATGGTTTAGTGCAGGCAGACAGTACAGGGTAAAGATGCATGTCATGCATGACGCTGACTCCAATCAATTCTCAAAGCCATACAGTCCCTCACACTCCACTGGTATAACCCCTGTGAATCCCAGAAGCACTGCATACTTGAGCTCTTGGATCAAACCACTGGTCTGGTTGGCATTCTCATGCCTCCTGAGCACTGCTGGGGAGCATCCCCAAAGAAAACTAAAAGAAAAGCAGGTGGGAAAATCCATGTTTAGAGAAATGGATTTCAAACTTCAGTTTGTCTCAACAAATGAATAGCTAATCACTCAGATCCATGAATTTGTATTTCAGAGAAATATAATGTTATCTAACTTAGTAACATACTTCAAATAACTCTGACTTAGTATATAATAGTCAGAAGGATTAAAAAAAAAGTTCAAAACAGTTTGCTAGGTTCAAATTGTCCCGCCCACATGGCAGAGCCTGGCAAGCTCCCCGTGGTGTATTCGATATGCCAAAGACAGTAACAATAACCAGTCTCATTCCCCTGACCTTGAGTCTCCAATCCTTGGGAAAGATAAATAAGGAGAGGCTGCTAAAATCTCAGGACTGGGACAAATGGAGATGTTATTGGTGCCTGCTCGAGTAAATCGATGAACAATGGAATGACAGTGATACCTTGCACCAGTCGAAAAGGGGAAATTGAGAAAGAACAAGAGGAGGAATCAACAAGAATGTCCACTTTTAAACTAATGTTGGCTATATAATTGTAGCTATGCCCTTAATTAAAAGGATGTCCATTGCTGCTTATATAATACACGTTCTACTTATATAATATAAATGTGGATACCAGAGACAAAATATTTAGAAGTCACGTAAAAAATCATCTAACTCTGTGGTCAGTATTATTTCTGTTTTAATCCTGTACATCCCATTAGCAATTTGGGCCATTCACTGAAATAAAAAGTTTAAAAACGAAATCAGTTGCTATAATTCAATCTTAACAATTGTTAATTTGCATGCCTACTCTTTGACAGACATGTTCTTAATCACTTAACATGTGTTAATTCATGCAAATTTGCAAAACCTTATGAGGTATCTTTTATTGTTTTCACTTTCCAGAGGAGGCTATTGAGTGAGGTTTAGAAGTCAGTACTTTGTTCAAGATCTCATTCCTCAGCTCTTGACAGTCAAAATTCAAACCTGGACACTTGCCTCCAGAGGTCAACCTATACAGTCATGCTACACTGATTCTGCAGTCCTAGTCGTCCTAGCGTGTATCTCCAAACAAAAGTTTTAGTAAAACAAACTGACATGTTTAAATATTCGGGAGTCACTTGTGAGGAGGCTATTACCCTATGACATCTGCTAACTCCGTTTCTAAAAGCAACAAGATTCGTTTCTTATTAATCACCTTTTCAGCTCTCTTTTTGCACAGGAGGTAGTTGTTTGGATAGAAATAAAATTAAGTGTAGAGTTACTCTAGTGAGAACAAATGGTGTAGGGTCATTCTTTCATAGGCCAAGCCAGTACTCCAGAAGCTTGTTTGTAACCATCCTAGTTGCTAGTATGTACAGGAAACCTATATACCTATGAAATAAATATTTTATAAAAACTAAAATTTGTTTGTACGCATTAACATTCTCCTCGATAGCAAAAGGTATCTTCCATTTCTTCTTATCTGCATTTTTCTTAAGTTACTACACATTTTACTCTAATTTTTTCCAAATTTAATATAAATCTAGCTTTTCACATTTGGTAGCTTTCAGGGAAAAAATGGGAGAAAAAGTGGATGGAAAAGCATGCAGGCTTATTTGGTATTGATTTGTATTATTTTAGCATTTTAGTAACTCATCATGCTTTTTTCTTAAGGTTTTGTTGGGTTTTTGATGAGAAACTCACCTAGACTCATTCAATTTTGTTTGTTTGTTTTGGGTCATACCTGGCAATGCTCAGTGGTTACTCTTGGCTCTGCACTCAGGCATCACTCCTGTTGGTGCTCAGGGGATGATATGGGGTGCCATGGATCAAACTCAGGTCGGTCGTGTGCAAGACAAGAGCCTTATTTGCTATACTATCACTCCAGCCCCCATGGAGACATCTCATTATTATATATTGCACAGGAATTTGCAGGGGGTGGCTCCCAAGCAGTGTTCAGGGAGTTCTGCGCCTCTTCCTGAGATATTGGGCAAAATAAGCTTGATGATTAATATCACAGCTCAGCAATGCAGAGCTATCCTACCTGTTGATACTTGGAGCTATGTCTCCATAGTGTTTTGGACAACTGGTGGCAGAAATTGAACCCACATCTTTGCTATATGTAAGGCATGCATCCCTGACCACTGAGCTACCGAGTTATGTCTCTGGCCCCTTCATAGTGTTTATGTTTTTAAGTCTATAATCATCTCATTGTAGACATTAAAAAAACAGCAAACATAAACTGTGTATTGGTAATATTTCTACTGGACATAATTTTTACTTTTTCCATAAAATTAAAGAAAGCTAAAATGATAGTTTCACTTTTCAGTTAATGCATTTTGCTTTAGATTTTGTTCTTTTAGCTCTTTCAATGGTATCATAGTGACCTGACCAGGAGACGTTTAATTCCGCCCAATCAGCAATCTTATACTCCTGAATATATTTTCTATGCATACCAACAAGTGAACATTAGATGTCATTGATGGTTTTAGGGGTAAATAAGCCCATGTGAATATGCCCCTTTCTCAAGTAGTCTTGGGGAGATGAACCAGCCACAGGTACTCCTTGCTTCTCTCCAGCAATAGAAGGGATGAGGGGCCATGGTCCTCTGCAGATGGAGCAGCTGCTGTACTACACTTCCTGATATTTAGATGATATGCTGAGGGGATGGAGAGATAGTATAAGGGCTTATGCATTTGCCTTGCATCCCGCTGATTCTGGTTTGAAAGCCTAGTACTGCATATGGTCCTCTGAGCACTGCTGAGGGTCACTCCTAAGCACAGAACCAGGAATAACCTATGTGCCTCTGTGTGGGCCCAAACTAATTAATAGATAAATAAATAAATAATGCCTTGACATCCAAGTTTACCCCATCAGCTTGTTTTCAAAGAACAAGCTAAGAGAAAGTAGTTAGTGCTTGACAAACTCAAAACCAAGGGATTATTGGCATGGAAGGCATCACTCCCCAACTGGAGTATGAGAGAAGACCTAAGAGATTTGGAAGGGAAGTGGCAATATGTATTACCACTACATATTTCATTTGTGCTCACTAGTAATTAATAAATGGACTTCTCCTCTTCTCAAGACTTGTCAGAAGGAAGTGCAACTTATTAGAATCCAAATTACTGTAGTAGATTTATAAGCCACTCTGAAAAATTGTGATTTTGCACAGATTTTATCAACTCTGCTTAGCCAAAGAAACCAGGGCATCATATATTGGTAGAATATAATTAAAGTGTGAATTGCCTTCTGTTTTTATGAATTAATATTACATTAATAAAATTAGTTAACGTGGGGTACAGCAGGTAAGGCACTTGCCTTACACATGACTGATTCATGTGTTTGATCCTGGGTACCACATATGGTCCCCCAAAGCCCACCAAGAATGATCCCTGAGTAGAGAGCCAGGAATAAGTCCTGGGCATTTTCTGGTGTGGCCCAAAAACAAAAACAAAAAAGAAGAAAGAAAGTAATTACATAATGTACATATTTGAGCTCAAACATAATGAATGCTACTTCTTAAGAAAAGGCAACTAAGACTTTAAAGTATTAAATACTTTAAAACCTCAAAGTTTCCAAATAAAATATTAAATAAATTTAATTTAATAAATTATATTCCATAGCAATGTAGAAAGACCTTGATAAAGAAATACATAGCAAATTGTTTTAGATGAAAGATAGTAAAATCATAACATCAATACTGGCCCCAAAAGGATGTTTTATAATAATAGTGTTTTAAGATTCAGAGAAACCTTTTCCTGTATTTTACTTGTTATTCATTCATTGTCAGTAGAAACTGATTTGGTTGCTAAATGATTCTGAATTTTAAATTCTGGTGATCGGGCTATTATTACACTGATGTAGCAGAAATGTCAGAGAACATATTAGCCAAGACACAAAAATTACAAAAGGGACACAGAGAATCTGAAGAAGGTGCTGTCTTCTACTGAGTGAACAAGGTCAGAGGAAGTTTAAGGTGAATACACTCATTTGCTTTTCTTCAAGCTTCTATTGTTTTCAAAAACGTATTTGTCTTTTTTTTTTTTTGCTTTTTGGGTCACACCCAGCAATGCTCAGGGGTTACTCCTGGCAGTGCTTGGGGGACCATATGGGATGCCGGGGATCGAACCCGGGTCGTCCGCGTGCAAGGCAAACGCCCTACCCGCTGTGCTATCGCTCCGGCCCCAATGTATTTGTCTTTTTAAAGACTTAGAATAATAATTACCACAGCTTTTCTTATTTTCTTTAAAAAGTAATAAGCATCTGGGAAGACAATCCTGTACCCTCTTAAACAGTAAGAACTCATCCCTTAACTGTTAAATAACTTAAGCAGAGCTACTGCCCACTCTTCAGAAAGTCGTTTACATAACCTTTGGGTCAACTTGTGCTTTATGGTGCACTAAACTCACCCCCAGAAGCTAGAGGCAGATTCGTATTACCAAATATTGACTGCAGACTTTTTGGAAACTCCCTTATAGAATTACAGACTGTTAAAGCAAAAGAGAACTGAAAGATGAGCTTGAAAAAGCTGCTATTTTGTAGACAACAGCAGAAGTTCAGAGTGATGTGGCTGATGGCTCGTTGAGTTAGGGCACGGGCTGATTGAGACCTCCTTTCCCTGGCTCTCAGACCCACCGTCCAGCCTGGACCCCACCGAGCTTCTCTTTACTGCTTGGCAGTATGTGCATCAAGGGCAACAGGAAGACAAAATGGAAAGAGACACAGAGACATAATAGTTAACGTCAAGGAACTCAAAATTTAATGGGAAAAATATTCAAACAATCCCCTCTCCACCACTGCCAAACCACCACCACAATGTTTTATGTTACTCTCTATCCAGTTACTAGAATGATCTTTCTAAAAATACAATTGGAACGTTTTATCTATGCCTGCTGAAGCCCTACAGTGATTCCTCATTAAGTAGTAGGTAAATCCCCTTTCTTCATCTTTGTTCTCTAACATTTTACCTAAGTACCTCTTGCTGACGCCCAAAATCAGTCACAGAAAACCCCTTGCTTTTCCCTAAACATGACACCTGTTTTATCTCACCAAGCATTTTCTCAAGCATCCTTCTATCTGGAAAACTTCCCTCTCATCATCTTCTGGGAAGTCTGTCTCCATTACATCTTATTGCTTTGGTTTCTCTTCTCAAAACTCCAATCTTCCAGATAGAACCATCTCTCTCTTTGTTTATTGCCCACTGTGTTCTTTTTATTACCCATACTTCTAACACTTGCAATGTTTTGTAACATTGATATATATATATATATATATATATATATATATATATATATTGCTTTTTTTTCAGGGCAGGGGGTAGAGCTCAGGGGTTACTCTTGAATCTGAATTCAGTAATCACTCCTGGCATGCTCAGGGGATATTATGGGGTGCTAATGCTCCCCAGGTTGGCCGCATAATCTACCTTCTGGCAAGTGATTTTTTTAAATCGTTAAACCAGAAGAATTTGAGTATATAAAGTTGGTCAAGGTATATGTGAAAAAAATCAGGGTCATACAACCAAAAAAATTTTTTAATTGCATTACAAGAAGCTAGAGAAAGAAGCACTGTGAAGATCAGTGTTCAAGGGTTTGAATGATTGACTCTGGCTATCAAGAGATAGGGTGGTGTTGCTACTGAGGAGAAATTGCTCCAGGAAAGGGTGAGATTGGCAGTTTGGAAACCAGGTATGATTTGCTGATCTGTGAGTTTGGAGAACAGAGAATAGATCTGGTAAGAAGTGATGAGGGCCTGAGACAAAGCAATGAAGATGTAGAAAAAAAGAATGATTGGATAAATACAACAGCAGTGAAACAGTGAATGTGTATGGTCAACAATGAGTAATGAGAAGAAAGATTCAAGAATGATTCCAAGAATTTGTCTTGAGTATTTAACTGAATGACAATGCACCATAAGGAATGTAGGAGAAAGAGGCTTTTGAAAAAACATTAGATTGAGTTTGTGATGTGGTTGAGAAATTCACATGAAGTTGTTGAAAAAGCGTTTTGAATTATGGGTTTCATGCTCAGGAGAGAGTTTAGCCCTATATTGATGATAACTGATCAGAGGGGGGTTGAGTGCATATGGAGATCATGTGAGAGTGAGGGAAGAAAATCTAGGATGAGGACCCTGGGAAAGGAGGAGGAGGAGAAAGAATGAGATAATAAAGACTAAACTGGAGTAAATCAGGAGCTAAGAACAAATCTAATGAACAGTCATGGAAAAAGAGAGTTTGTTCACGGGGAAGAATGAGTTAATGGTGTCTGAACTGAAGAAAGGATAAATATGATGAGGCCTGAAAAAAGGTTTTGAAAGAACCGTAATATAAAGCTACAAACATACTCATTGGGGGCTGGAGGAAGTCCAACATAATCCAGCCTCAGTGTTGAGTCAGTGAATCCAGGACAAAAGGTTCCTTCTTTTTCCTACTCTGATCTAGTTCATAAGCCTGGGGTTGAATTAAACTGTGACTTATGCTAAATGGCTTCATCTATTCAGGGCTAGCAAAGTTGAGGTGGTTGGGCTACCTCATTTCTTTGGGAACTGGATAAAGAATTAAGAGACTTTCACATTAATTTTCTTCTTAATCTGTATGAGTTAGGAAGGTGGCTGGCCAAAAAAAGTAGAAGAAAAGTATGAAAAGAAGTATTTACTCCTTTGTGCCAAATAGCAGTTTTAGGACTCTTCTATCATATAGACTCAGAATGTGGTCTATTGTATGATATTGAAATTAAGAGCATAGAAATTGAGAGAAAACTCCTAGAAATATCCAGAGGAAATTAGAAATACAGATTTACAGGAAGAACACAAGTAGACTCATCACCCCTGAGTGTGATATGGGGGTGAATTTGGGTGCTGCAGAATCCACACATTGAATCTTGTGGGGTGGGTCCTGTGCACTAGTCACGTGTGGAAGGCTCAGGTTCCAGAGAATAGCCATTTAGAAATATAAGGCAAATTGAAAGACAACAAATACCGCAATAAAACTACCATAGATAAATTTGAAATGCACTGTCCATTTGTGTTTTTTTTTTCTTTTTGGGTCATACCCAGCAATGCACAGGGATTACTCCTGGCTCATGCACTCAGGAATTACTCCTGGCGGTGCACGGGGGGATCCTATGGGATGTTGGGAATCAAACCCGGGCTGGCCTCATGTAAGGCAAACACCCTACCCCGCTGTGCTATCGCTCCAGCCCCCATTTGTAGGATTCTTGAGTGAGTTTGGCACAAGTTAGCAGACAGAGTTTGAAGAAGAACTAAAATTTTAGATATGAAGAAATAAGATATTAAGGTTAATTGATACTAAAAATGTTCAAAATGATTGTCTAAAAAATCTAGAATGCATATACCCAAGTTGATGTTTTACAAAAGTTGCTGCTTCATTAGCATGTCCCCAGAGTCTTGAGCAAACTTGGCAAGTGATAGGTACTAAATAACTAGCGGTTACAGCTAGTTATGGCTTAGTCGTTCTGACTATGACTTAGAGCACAGTGTACATAGTCAGAATGTAGAAGGCCACCATCAGAGAAGTGACTGGGAGGATTTAAAGATGGTCTAAATAAAATAGGAATTTCAGAAATACCAGGAAGAACCTTCAGTATTTCTCATCTCATTTATTTTCTAAGGTCGAGTTTAGAAATCTGGGGTCATCCTTGATCTTTGGCTCTTCCTCTGCTTTTGCCTCTGATGTTGTGTCTGAGTCCTAAATATCTCTTGATTCTGACCTCTCCTACCCACACAGCTTTAGTTCAAGCTGTAGCAACACACACGAACCTCCCCCGACCCCAGACTTTTGCAATAACTTCCTGCCCTAGGTTCTTCCCCACTCAACCTTTCTATTAAAATTAAAAACATGGCCTTTTTAATGCTTTTGTTTTAAACCATTAAATGACTCCAGATTTTGGGACTGGAGCAATAGTACAGTGGGGAGGGTATTTGACTTCCATGCAGCCAACCCAGGTTCAATCCCTGGTGTCCCTTTTGGTTTCCCGAGCACCACCAGAAGTAATTCCTGAGTGCAGAGCTTGGGTTAACTAACCCCTGAGCATCACTGGGTGTGACCCAAAAAGTAAAAAAAAAAAAGACTCCAGATTTTCTTCTAAGTTTATTGAAGTAACTTAAACCCCATGTATTGTGCCCCTGAGCCCAATAGAATACTTACATCATCTGGCATTTAGATCACTCCAATCTTTCCTTTTGCTTTTGATAATGTGATCCTTGAACTGTAGCAACATAAAAACTTCTTGTAACTCTGCTGAAGGGGATTCCATGGCAGTCTGGGCCTCTGTACCTTTTTTATGCTATTTCTTTTGCGTATTCGATATGCCAAAAACAATAACAAGTCTCACAATGGAGTGTTACTGGCGCCCGCTCGAGCAGATTGATGAACAATGGGACGACAGTGCTACAGTGCTATTTCTTTTGCCTAGAATATTATCCATTCTATCTCCTGTCTACTGCTTCTTCTGTATTACTTTCTTGTTGCTGCTGTAACAAATCACAACTAGTGGCTTTAAAAATCTTTGAACTTTTTGGAGATGTCTGAAAGAACTTTGGCACGCACGCACACACACAAATCAAGGTTTTGGTAGAGTTGCATACCTTCCAGAAGCTCTAGAAGAGAATCCCTTCTCCCCCAACTTTTATGATCTGTCCAGGCCATTTCTGACTTGTCATCATGTCTTTCATGTGTCTGATTCAATAATCTTAAACATCTTCTTCTCCACTTTGGCACAACTGCCTTCCTTTGTGTAAGAACCCCAGCGATTCTGTCTGTCAGACTACCTGAATGATCTCCATCTTCACTACTTCCCTGATTTTAAGCATATATATTAGTCTTCATTGTCATGTAAAGTAGCATATTTGCAGGTTTAGGACATGAACATTTTGGGGAGCTGTTATTGTGCTCCTGTACCATTCAGTCCATGGATCGCCCCAACCTCCACTCAGATACTACTTCTACTGTGAAACATCAATTCTCTGCTAATCCTTCCACTCAGGCTTAGTTACTCATGTTGGTGTCATGCATGTGCTCCCATCCCTGTATGGGTTAGTTTGTTTATATTGCATGTATTAATTATTTTTCAATATTTATTTGTTTATTTTATTTGGTCTGGTTTATTTGGAGTAAAGTGATATAGCACAGCAGGTATGACGTTTGCCTTGCACACGGCTGACCCGGGTTCTATTCCTCCACCCCTCTCGGAGAGCCTGGCAAGCTACCAAGAGTATCACGCCTGCATGGCAGAGCCTGGCAAGCTACCCGTGGCATATTCAATATGCCAAAAACAGTCACAACAAGTCTCACAATCGAGACATTACTGGTGCCCGCTCGAGTAAATCGATGAGCAATGGGATGATAGTGATTACAGTGATAGTGATATTTGGTCACCATGAAATGACAAAGTAATTCATGACTGGGTTTCAGTCATGATGTTTCAACATTGCTCCCTTCACTAGTGCCAACCCCACTTCCCAGCACCAATTTCCCCCCCACCTCCCACTCCCAGTCTGTTTCTACAAGAGGCACTTTTTTCTTTTCTTATTTTTAATATAAGTTTTTGCACTGTGGTTTACAGTACTGGTGCTGAACAGGTTTCATACATTCCACTTTATCCCCTTTCAGCACCACCTCCTCCTCCTGGCTGAAAGCTTCCTGCCATTGTAGATATTGTCCCCACCTGTCCCATCCCCCAGCCCCTTCAAGTGGCTTGTTTCTTACTGAAGACCAGTTCTCATGTTCTTTGTTTTTGTCATTTTTGGATATTTGTTATGCCACCATTATGTTTCTTTATATCCCACTATGGGAGAGCTCATTCTGTGTTGGTGTCTCTCCCTCTGACTAACTTCACTCGCATGATTCCTTCCCTCTAACTTCACTCAGCATGATTCTTTTCAGGTCCTTCCTTGTAGGACCAAATTTCTTGACTTTACCTTTTCAGTGGCTGAATAGTATTCCATTGTGTATATGTATCCTAGTTTCTTTACCCAGTCATCTATTCTTTGAAATTGGGTTGTTTCCAGATTTTGGCTACTGAGGACAGTGCTGCAAGGAACAGAGGGGTGCAAAATCTTTTCTCCATTTTGTTTTTTGGTCCTTGTGGTATGTTACAAGAAGTGGAGTTGCTGGGTCAGATGGAAACTCAATTCCTAGGTTTTAAGGAATGCCCATATTGTTTTCAAGAAGGGATGAGCCAGTGAGCATTCCCACCAACAATGGATAAGAGTTCCCCTCTCCCTACATCCATGCCAACACTGGTTGTTCTTGTTCTTTTTAATATATGCCAGTCTCTTTGGTATGAGATGATATCTCATTATTGTTTTGATTTGCATCCCTGATGATTAGTGATGCAGAGCATTTTTTCATGTGCCTTTTGGCCATTTGTATTTCTTCTTTGAGAATTTCTGTTCATCTCTTCTTATTTTTTTATGAGGTTGTATATTTTTGTATTGTAAAGTTCAGTGAGTTCTACCAGTGACTTCTATATCTTTGATATTAACCCCTTATTAGATGAGTGTTGAATGAATAATTTCTCCCATTCTATGCCTATTTTGTATTCTGGTAATCATTTATTATTTTGTTTTTCTCTGAGCAATTGAGAGGGCTATTTATTTACTTTGTATAGCCCTACTGAGAGGCTATCTATTTACTATTGTACAACACCTATTCGATAATTAAATTTACTAAATATATTTTTAAATGAATGTGAGAGACAGTGTGATGACCCATTTTTATGTTACCTAGACACATGGAGTTAAATGCTGACTTAAGCAACTGTGTGTCCTGAATTCTCTACTCTAATCTCACACCTACTTCCCCTTGAGTCACACGGACTTTCTACCTCTTCTTGAGCTTTTGTGCCTTTCTCTTCTTGTCTTTATGTTCTCTCCCAGCTTTTAAATTTTATGAATCCCTATTCATTTTTCACAACTTAAATCTTTTCTGGTTCCCTTTGAAACGCCTTTTATGATCGCCTCAGGACAAAATTCAGCTTCCTTATTTGGGTTGCTAACATATTTCACATTGTTTATGTTATTGTTGTTATAGACAAGTCTATCCTCTTTCAAGAGTGCATAAGGACATCTAGTTTTTTCTAATGAACTATTAATTACAAGTGCTAATCTTGCTATAAATGCTTATTTATTTATTTATGATAACTAAATAAAATTGGATTTAAGAATAGATGAGTCTGAAGAGTGTTTGGAAGTAAACTCAAGATAAAGGATAGCTTGGAAAAAGGTATGAATGACAGAGGAGATCTTGTAGAGATGTTCATAGAGTTCAAGGAAGCAGAGTGTCCTAGAAACCAGAATTAGAGTGACAGACCATTAATTAAAGAGGATAGTGTGGACTCAATGCCAATTAGAAGCTTACCTGGAAAATCAATGAGAAAGACCACTGAATCTGGTCTTTAAGAGGTGCTAATAAATTTAGGAAGCATAGCATCAGTAATGCTCAGTCAATAGACTGCTTCCTTTTATTTTTAGTTCTGGAGAGGAAAGATCTCCAGTAGATAACTGACTTGAGATTGTAAACCTGCTTGAATGCCTGAAAAAATAGACATGAAGCCTCTAGCACAGATTCAGCTCAGGTTGGAGGGCTTGGCTGATTCACAACATGGGGATATGTGAGTGATTCTCAAGGGGGCCAACTTGATGTGTTTCCCTATGAAATTTCAGAGTTTTTCTTCTTTTAATTAGTGGAAGCTCTGGGCTGGAATGATAGTGCAGCAGGTAGGGTGTTTGCCTTTTCCTCGGCCTTTGATTCCTCCTTTGAATCCGGTTTTGATTCCTCCACCCCTCCCGGAGAGCCTGGCAAGCTACCAAGAGTATCTCACATGCACTGCAAAGCTTGGTAAGTTATCCGTGGCGTATTCCATATGCCAAAAACAGTAACAAGTCTCACAATGGAGACGTTACTGGTTCCCACTCCAGCAAATCGATGAGCAACGGGATGACAGTGACAGTGACAGTCACTGCAGTCTTGGGGCTCTTTATGGCCAAAGGTGAAATGTTTCATATGGCCTTCGAAACTGAGTGCAGTGGGTCTTCCCTGAAATTTTTTTGAATATTGGCATTTTTCTGTTTGCAACATTTTCTGACATGGTGTACCAGTATTCTCCATGCTTTTTCCTGTCTTGAACCCTGCACTCTTGCCATCCACCAGAACTGCCTTCAGCAGCACTTTCCAACCTATGTCCTGCTTGGCTAACCTTTAAGACCAGCTGTCTTTCTTGATCCATACTACGCCCGCCCGATGTAGTCAAACTTCTCTACCTGCCACCTGCCTGTGCGTTTTTTTCCAGGTTGATTGTATCTAGCACGTAGTTCTGCAATCTGTCTCTGTAGTCTATTCTGATCTGATGGCTAGAATTCTCAACAGGAGTGAGAATGATTTTTAGGAGGATGAAAATAGTAGAAGTTTTAAATGTATACTTTATAATTATAGATAGAACATATAATATTATTTGAATTTGAAGATATATCTGTGTGGCATTAGCATATTATAGAGGAGGAGCAATTAAAAATGTCCGAAAAGTTTTGTTATTGGGCCACTATAGTGAGACAAAGGATTAAGGAACAGTGATCAGTGAAGAGATAACAATCCAATTACAAGAGAGAGTATAGTGAGGAAATGGGGGGGGGGTCTCCACAGCTGGTTCCTTTATTAAGCAGATTACAAAGAAGATTTTAATCTGATAAACAAAATTTTTTACATTTGTTGTGAGCCACAAGCTGTGTAAAGCCATTTCATTTGTTGGTAAAAGACTTCTACTTATTTTAGTTCCTGCAGGATGAACAACAGCAACATTTCCCAGAGAGACAGGAGCCCACCTATCTCCTCTGCTTCAGTAGTTTTTTTGTGCTGATTATGTGCTTGGAGGTAAAGCTTCCATCTAGTTTGGCAAACGAGAAAATAAAAACACAGCCCAGCTTGTGTTTGTAGAAGCTCCTTTCATGGCAGCCTTTCAGTGGGTTGGGCAATTTAAAAGATGCAATTGTAATCATGACTAACTCATTAAGAAGCTTGGGGGAAACCTGAACATCCTTAACCTACTTTTGAAAAGAGAAGCAAGGAAAATATAGGAGTAAGAATAATCCAAGGAAAACAATTTCACGTCATTGAACAATAATAGACTAGAATCTCATTAGCTGGGCTTGAGGTAGGTTAGGCCAAGAAAACAGAAGATTGCTTAAAGGGAGCCCAGCAATCACTTGTGTTTGCTTGTTCTTGTCGAGGATGACCTTTATTTATTGGTTTTGATATTTTAAATGCTTCTCTTTATTTTCTCAGAACATTCGTCGGGAATTTACTATGAAGTCTTTGTAGTCTAGGGTGTGTATTCATCTCAGATCATCTGTGCTGTGTCATCTCCTGTATTCCTCTCCTGTCCTTGAGTCCTGAAGATTCCTTCCCTCTTGCTTTCCTCCTCCTGTCTTAAGTAATGATGTTGTTGGGGTGGAAAACTGAAGAGGAAAGATGGGTGAGATACAGCATCCATTGAGAATGTATAGTCAACTGCTGGCAGCTTATCCAGAGCAAATCCTGTTTTATGTTTCTCATTGACTACATCACCCACTCTAAGTATGTAACTTTCCAATGGATGTATTGGCTGTGTTTATTCACAGTGCCAAGAGCACAACTGAACAGGAAAATATTCAGGGAAACCTACTCTTGAGATGTCCAGTTGACCAGAAATAAAGAGAAACATCCTTTTGTTGAATTTGGGTTTGGCATTGTTTTAGAAATAAACAATCATTTATATATTGTCAAACTGGTTGAGCCTGCAGTTAGAGTCTTATTCCTTATTTTTGGTCACTTTTGTACTCTAGAGGGATAAGGAAAGAAGGAAAGATTTTTAACTGTCTTTATCTCCTGGTTGCTCATTGATTTGCTCGAGCAGGCACCAGTAACGTCTCCATTGTGAGACTTGTTGTTACTGTTTTTGGCATATCGAATATACCACGGGTAGCTTGCCAGGTTTCTCCATGTGGGCGAGATACTCTTGGTAGCTTGCCAGGCTCTCCAAGAGGGGCAGAGGAATTGAACCCGGGTTGAGGCGTACAAGGCAAATGCCTTGCTGCTGTGCTATCACTCTCTCCTGGTAAATTATTTTACTACCCCACGGTTCCACGTGAGGCAAGTGCTCTCTGCTGCTGAGCTCTGTCCCCAGGCCACCAAGGGAAGGCTTCCTAAAAACATTTATTTGAGTGAGGGTCGGAGCCACAAGTAAATAGCTGACTTAAGGGGATAGGAAGGCATCTTTGTTTAGATGCATTCCGTTGAGAAGGATCATTGATTAGACGAGTGGAGATAATAGACATTGACAAATAATTAGAAAATTTTTCCAGTTCGGGATCATTTTCACAAAGTAACCTTAAACACTTTTGGGGGAGGTTTGGTTTATCGGGGGCACATCTGACAGAGCTGACAGCGCTCAGGGCTTACTCCTGACTCTGACTCAGGGATCACTCTTGGCTGGACTGTATGGGGCTCAGGGAATCAACCCAGGTAGCTTCATGCAAGGCAGGTTCCCTACCTTCCGTACAACCACAACTTCATATGTTTTAACCTTTCTTTTTTTTTTAAATGTGGAAATGGGGATTGATCTCATACAGGCAAAGCTTGTATTTTACCATTGAGGCATATTCCTTGCAACCCTACCTCCTTACACATCAAACTTCACCATTAAAACAATTCTTTGAATGTAGTGTATATTTGTAGACTGCCATGGGAATCAAGGAACCTTACATTTAATCCCTACTATGACACTGATTGGCTCTATAGCTTTTAACCTTTACAATCCCATGAAATGGTAACAATGGTGGAAAGCATATAGGCTTGGGAATTATTGCAAAATAGGTTAAGATTCTACCTCTACACTTAATAGCTTATTTATCTTGGATAAGTTATTCAACTTCTTTGAGCTCCGGTATCTTTGTTTGCTAAATGGAGATAAAGATATGTACTTTGCAGGAATGTTGTGAGGCTCTGTTGAGATTGTGTGTGTAAAATCACCTAACACATAGTCCCTGAGTAATGACTGCTTTCATAAGAATATCTGCACAAAGATGGGGGAAAAGAACTAGATAACCAAAAGCATGGGTATTCTGCGTGTATTAGCTGTGAAATACTTCCTTAACATTATGGTAACATTTGAGAATGAAGAGAATGCAGCCTGGCCACATAAAAGACGGGTCTGTTTTATTTCTGCAGGATCAGGTCACCACACCGATCATAATGTACAGGGAGGGAGAGAAGAGAAGGGAGAGAGGAGAGAGAAAGACAAATACAGAGAAGTTGAGAGAAGAGAGAGGGCAACAGGATAGAGGCCCAGAGAGTATAGAAAGCATCTTTCTCTCCAATGGCAGAGACTCTGGCATTTCTTCAGCAGTAGGTGATGGTGCACTCATCAAGCCAAGAAACTAAAGTGCTTTCTGCTCAGTCTCCACACATGTTGCCCCACAGTTCTGGATAAATGCCCCAGATACGGGATAAGTATTTTTGCAGAGAACAAGTAAAACAGTCACACAAATGAACTGGCCCACGGATTCGACAAATTATTGTCTTGTCAAAGAGAGAGTCATGGAAAATAAAAGCTAGTAACTCAGTATTTCCATTGGAGAATCAGGTGACATATTTGACTCTTGCTTATCAACCAGGTTTCTCCCGGTGTTTGCCCTCTCCTTCCCCCACCTGCCCCAAGCTGGGCTTCACGGACTTGGCTGCAAGTGCCTATCAAACCATTCATTATTGGGTGTGTGTGATGTTGCCAATATTCATCCAACACACCTATATGAAATGCCTTCTATGAGAATATTATGGTAGACTCAGGCCATGTACTAAGGTCCCAATGTGATAGTTTGCTCAACTGTTAACTTTTATACTGAGATCCAATGTAGAGGGGCTTAGGAAATGTTACAACAGAGCTGAGGAAGGCTTTATACAGGAGATGACCAACACTAAGATGGCCTTGGCTTAATATTCCCGGGGTCAAGATGAGGTTGAGAGTAAGGGCAGGCCAGACAAAGGGAAGTACATAGGCAGAGGTGACTATTACACTCACTGAGTTCAACATGTTCTGGGAAGAAGCCAACAAGTTGATGTGTCTGGAATAAAGCTATGCAATTGCAGATGATGTAAAGATAATGCCAGGAACTTTCTGTGGAGTTTGGGTTCTAAATAAAGGAATGGAAATGGTGGGAAAGTTCTAAGTATAGAGTGATCAGTTTATACTTGTATTTGGAATAGTTCTGTCAGCTTTACAGTAATGAGTAGACTGAAAGAAGGTATGACAGGAAGTTGAGTGACCAATTAAGAAACTGTCAATTGTGTCAAATACTGTAAGCTAGCCAAGGGCAATATAGACTGAAAGTTCACTAGATTTGATAACTGAAGATTTCTGATGAGGTCTAAAAGTTATTTCACTGAAAATAGAAGTTGCTGATTTTCTTTTTCATATGTAGGTAGAAGTCAAGTTATTGAGCCAGGGATTCTCAATGTGTTGTCTCCAGGCAAACATCAGTAATACTAGAAACTTGCTAAAAGATGCAAATGACCCATCCTTATGTCAGGTTCCACCTCCAAATTCTGAAGGTGGCACAACAGGTAGGGCATTTGCCTTGCATGCGGCCAACCCTGGTTCGATTCCTCCATCCCTCTCAGAGAGCCCGGCAAGCTACTGAGAGTATCCCACCTGCATGGCCGAGCCTGGCAAGCTACCCATGGTGTATTCAATATGCCAAAAACAGTAACAACAAGTCTCACAATGGAGACGTTACTGGTGCCTGCTTGAGCAAATCAATGAGCAACGGGATGACAATGCTACAGTGCTACATGTTCTTGATGATTCTGTGCTTCTTAAAGTTTGGGAACAATATAAATTTTTCTCCATCCCTAAGCAATTCTTACTAGAAACTGAACTGTTCCAATAATTGGACATCTGGTATTCCCTAAATTATGATTAATATGATTTCTTTTATTAGTGCATGCTGATTTTATATATAGTTTAGGACAGGAAATTCTGATGTCATTGTTCAAGGTCTAACTCGAGTACTCCCTCTCTTTTTATGTATAATTTTGCACTTATTTCTCTTTTTTCTTTTGTTACTTGGCTACATCTGGTGGCCAAGCACTTCTCAGTGCTTACTTCTAGTTCTGTGCTCAGAGATCATTCCTGGCAGACTCAGGGGACAATATGGTTTATCAGGAGTAAAACCTGGGTTAGCCCATGCAAGGAGAGTGCCCTATCTGCTGTATTACCTTACCCCCTAGTTTTGCATATATTTCTATTATGACATTAATTTTATTGTACTATTTTCTTTGATCTATTTATCTTCCCCATTAACTTAAAGTTCTTTAAGAGTAGAAACTGCCTTGTTCATCTCTGTTTCCTTGTGGTTTTACAAAGCAGATGCTCGATAAATGTAGGAAAAGGAACACAACAAATAAACTTGTTTTTAAAGAAGTTTGGGAGTGAAATGAGAGAGACATTTGTCTGATTTTACAATAAAAAGTTCATGTATGTGGTCAGGCTGGGACAAGGCAGGGGCTGAGGGGTCAAAGCCAGTAGAAAAGGAGACAAAAGGTAAGTGACATGGGGGTGAATAATAAATTGCAAGATCATCTTAGAAAAAGCAGAATGGGTCAAAAGCAGTGGTCAACGGAAAAGAATTTTTATTTGTTTTTGAAACAAAGCAAATAATTTTTCTGGGACATAAGGGCTGGAGGTAAAAGGGGTTTGGAAGAGTTCAATTGTGAAATGAATGGAGAGAAATTGGCATTCTTAGACAGCCGGCCAGTATAGGACAGGGGAGGGCTAAGGAAGTTTTTACAGTGGAGATGATATTCAATTTAGGAGATATCTTCTGAGGTATGTGAGTGTTCTGCTGGGAAGGAAACTGTACAGAAAAATAGAAAGAAAGCTGTGGAGTGTGGTAAAGGGTGTGAGGGTGGGGTGGGGGGTAACACTGGGAGAGCACAGCAGGGGATTCTTTTAGTCTGATCTGTTTGAGATGTGAATTCCCAATGCATTCACCCCTTTCCCTTCATCAGTAGAAACTGTATGCGTAGACTGCCTGCAAGAACTATCTTGCAATAAGATGGACTTCCTATACTAGATTCCAGTACTAGTATAGGAAGCATTCTAGCTCTAGATTATGAATGTTGTAATATAATGTAGATGTTAATAATGAGCCACCGAATAATAGGAAAGGTGCTTACCTTGCATACAAGCAACCCAGGTTCAATCCCTGGCACCACATATGGTGCCAAGCTTCGTCATGTGTGAGCCCTAAGTAGAAAGTCAGGGGTAAGCCCTGTGCACTGCTGGATGTGGCCCACTCCATTGCAAACAAATCTCCACAATTTCACAGATGACAACTAAATACCAACAAGTATTTATGACATATAAATTAGCTGAAAATTCCAGTTATAAAAGGTGTGTAAGTCTAGATTTTTGAAAGTGATATGAAGAAACAATTGAACGTACCAAGATGTTTTCACTTGTTATATTGTAGGCACTTTCCCTTTAATTTTAAACATATATTTAAATTAGAATATTTAATTGCATATGTTAATCAATTTAATGTACATTAATTCTAAATATACCTTTATAGTTTAAAGATCTAGCAATAAATTAGAATTTTCCCATATACTTTACCTTTTATTGTGTGCACTTGGAAGAGACTATTTCAAAAATACAAAGTTGTTGAAGCAACCTGAAGACTTGTCTGACCTTCTTTTATTTGGGGGACATGATCAGATTCAAAGAAGTTCTTGAGTTTTCCCCATCACTGGAGACTGACTAGCAAGAGACTGGGCATTAGGCTGTAATAGAAGCAGATGAGCAAGTCCTATCTCACAGTAAACTTGGGAGATTAGGTTTATAATAAATTACTAGAGAACCATGTATCTTATGTGTAGGTAGTCTAAATAGTGATAGGTTTGGATTTTTTTCTTTTTGGGTCACACCCGGCGATGCACAGGGGTTACTCCTGGCTCTGCACTCAGGAATTACTCCTGTTGGTGCTCAGGGAACCATATGGGATGCTGGAACTGAACTTGGGTTGGCCGCGTGCAAGGCAAATGCCCTACCTGCTGTGCTACCGCTCCAGCCCTGGGTTTGGATTTCTAAGGCAGAGGTCTACAGGCATACTATGCAGAGGTTAATTGTGTGCCACCATCAGTGGTGAGAGGGACCTGGGCTGTGTCACTGCCTAGCAGCTGTGTGAGCATGGGCAATGGCTCAGGCTTCACTCTCTCTGAGAAGCAGGACCAGTGAAACATGCTCAGAGTATTATAAACAACAAATCTCGCTAAGTGCTTTAGACATGGTGACTGACACACAGAGAGCATTGTCTATATGCTTGCTCCCATTAGAACTATACATGTGATTTTTGTTATTGTTATCTGTAAACATTTATAATGGAGGGAATTGATGGAGATTATGCACAGTTTGAATTTGGTGTGGGGGCAGGGAGAGATTTAAAAAAATTAGAAGACTTTATGGAAGATGTTTTGGTATAGTTCTCTCATTTCTAGAACAGGACTGCAGGTCCAAGCGGGCCGTCAAGAGGGAAGAAGATGTGTAAGGAGGAACTTCCGCTGGCTCTTGTTTTGCTACTGTTCATGCTACTTCTCACTTCTAAACAGGTTATTGCATCCTCTTGCCTTCCTCTCGAACTTTTCTGTTTTTTTCCAACTATTTATATTTACATTCCCTCCTTAAAACCTCAAGTGGAACTGTGTACTTCTTTTTGTATTTTATGAATTTGTCATTTTGAAATTTTAAAGTCATCTATTAATTTGAGCTCTTGGAATACACATTAGTAAATCTGTGCTCCTTAAAAGATATTTAGAGTTGGGAAAGCGACTCAAGTAGTATGTCTGCCTTGCATATGTGAGGCACATAGCATATCCAATGCTATATGGCTTGTCACAGCAACAACAATATGACAAAATATCTATGCAAGGGTGGGGATGTAGTTCAATAGATTATGTGGTTTGTACTGATAGAGATTTTTGAAACCCACTTCAAAAAATAGGTTTGATCCCCAGCACTGGAAACCAGACCCAAACAAACAACAAAACCCATCTATAACCCCAACCACTCCTTAATCCATGGTCTCAAAACATAGTAAGCAATAACATGGACCTTGGACCATATGGGTCAAGTTGAAGGCTGTTTTAAAGCAACCCTAGTTTGCAGTGGAAATCAATGAATGTGCTGTCTTACGGTGATGGCTGTATCGTCTTGGATTCACATGTAGCTGTTAATGCCAGAAGGCACTCTGTGTCTAACTAGTTTCTGATCCTCTCTTCTTGTTTAGATTTTTACTAAGTGTTCTAAGAGGGAAAAAGTCAAAGGTCAGGATAAAAATGATTAGATCACTGGTCTGAGCAAGAGAACAGAACTGTCTTGTTACATTGTTCTTAATTGAAATTAGGATGATCAAAAGCAAAATTGAGTGAGTCAGAAGGACAAATACGGAATGATTGCACTTACCTGCAAACAAAATAACAGGACAAAAGAATGTAAGGGGCCAAAGTGGGGAATACCTAAGTGACCTTGGATTCTAGATTATAGAAACGAGGACAGGGCATTAAAGAGGAGGGGAAGTAAGAAGAATTGGAATAGGAGGTAACAGGGTAGGGGGCAGGGGCCCCAAGCACATCAGTGGTGTAGAGGTATGGTATATGTATATGTCTGAACCTCAAACCAACAATGCTGCAAGCAGGAAGCCCATAAACTAAAAAATGGATGCAATAATGGAGCAGGTTAGAGGGTGGGAAAGAATCTGGACATTGCTGGAAAAAAAAAGTTGTTATTGAGGGTTTGATTGGTGTTGGATGGAAACTTAAATACCTGAAAATGTTATGAACAACCTTGTAAAAAATAAATACATTTTGACTTAATGTAAAACATAATAAATGTTAAAATAAATAAAAGAAAAACAATTGGTATGCACATAAGTTAGATCCACCACTTACCTTCTGAATTCCAATTTCACATACCACTCTGCACCGATAAATAATAATGATGTATTTTCAGCTTTGTTGGAAACCCTATTTGTATATTTACAAGGTCATTATCTTCAGCAACTGATACCTGTTCTGAGCCCAGCAATTACCACCTCTATCACTGCATACATTATGCACACACATACTACTGATTTGTACTTTCCTATAAAATTACTCTTTCCCTTTTTAATTAGAAGGTTTTTAGAAGCAAGCCTATTATTAAGGCCATGTACACTTCTACTATAAATACCTGTTGCCAAACATTAGTTATCTCTTGATAAATTACTTTAGAGAAATCCTAATGATTTTTCAAAGTTTGCTTAAAGAAATGGGATTTCTTCTCCTTATTTTTTGATGTCCTCATTCTCTCACATAATTAACCATTTTTTTGCATTCCACATTAAAAAAAAATCTTCCTTTTTCTTCTGCCTCCGGATACTTTTGTGTGAGCTTTTCCTATACTTTATAGCAGAAACTTTTCGTGTGTCTGGACTTTACTATTCAAGAATTTCTTGGCTTTTTAAAAGGAAAGAATATAAGAATGTTGTATCAAAACAATCAAATAGTCACTGAGAACAAACACCTTAACTTTCACAAATATCCAGTATTGCATAACTATTAAAGTGACTGCAGGGCGGGAACCCATCCAATAACACTGTGGTTTGATAATAACATAGTTGTGGGTTTTATGCTGCTCTTGAGTTGGGGAGAAGTCTTGGTGTGTACAAATCAACATCTTTTTACACCATTATATGTGTGTGCATAAGTGTGTGTGTGTGTGTATGGGTGTGTGTGTGTGTGTGTGTGTGTGTGTCTGTACTTTTCCACTTAGGAACTTAATTGAAGTTTCTAGCATAAAGTAGCTAAGAGGAAAATTTTAATCAGGTAGTGTTAAAATGAGGATCCTTATAACAACTTCCCTGCTTATCTCAGATAAGGGGGATATTTTGAATACATAATTAACTTTTATGAGTGTTGTTGGTCATATAGTACATGCACATGAAGAAGTGTTAATTATACAGAGACAGTCTCAAATTTTCCTGTCCTTGACATTAATTAAATTGAGATCATCTCAAACCTAATAGGGCAAAAACCTGTCAAGAAGTCCAAATTGCAGTTTCTTATATTCCTTATTCCATTAATCAGAACAGAGGCAATGTGTCTCTGCTTGGTTGAAGGAGCTGACTAGTTCCTAATTCTCAGAATTTGTGTGTATCTTGAAATGAACTCCTGCCTTCTGGAACTTATCCTCTGTTTGACTAAAGCTTGTGGGCCTCTTAGAATGTGTCTTTATTGGGCATTTCCTTTTTGAAAGGGCAAAGAAACAACTGTAGGATTTACAAACATGAATCAGAGATGCTCGCTTAAGTCCGCACTGCTTACAGTCCAGTTAGAGAGACCACCCCAGCTCCCTCATATCTGTTAGGATGGAGACAAGATAAAATGAAAGTGACCTTTGCCATAATCAAAGTGCTCTTTGATTTCCCATCACTCGTATTTTATCTCTGTTGTAGTATGTTGGCCTCCTCAGTGAACTGTGATTGCCAAAGAACAGAGACTGGGTCTGATTTACGTCTATTTTGTCACAGGGTTGAGGCAGAGTGCACTTTCAAAGATGCTTTTAAAGAAGAGATTTGCTTACTACAGTTTCCTAATTACATGGATCCACTTATTTTGTACCAGTACAGCTATAATAAGTTGCTGGACTTCTGCTCAGAGGCCCCCATACTACATACTTCATATTGTTACAGGAAAAGAGTTAAATGAGAAGTCAGACAGAGGGTTTTTAAAAAATCTCATCTCTGTCACTAATTACTTATTTGACCTTGGGCAAGATAATTAAACTCTATCTCAGTTTTCTCATCTGTGAAATGGGAATGATAATGACTGGCTTGACTATTTCCCATGATTACTTGGAGGATCAAATGAGATAATATACTTAAAAGTGTTTTCGAAAAATTTGAAGCGCTTTACAAATGCAAGGCATAAATTTGCAAGGAAATAGCCCTCTTTATTTCTTCCCCCATATACGTTTCCTCGCGAATCTTAGATTTCTGGGATGTGTGGTACATGGTATGGAGCAGTTCTAGTTTCTTTAAGTTCCAGTATGTCTTCTTCAACTCTTGTAATGTTTTACTGATTTAGCTTGGGATTATACAGAAGACCTGTTAATCTTGCATCTCTCTCTGATATATGCTCCCCATTCAACATTTAATATGTATACTATCAATCACGTGTGTACATCTGCACCAGAATAGGGGCAAGGTAAGAACAACAACAACAAAACACAGCTTCCCCATCCTTGACCATTTTTATTCACACACCTACAGTCCTCTGCTCTACCAACTGAGCTATCGAGGGATTCCATCCTTGACCATTTTTAAAAGCTTATTGAATCTAAGAGAATAGACTTGAGAGTAAGTAACCATTTGGGGAGGCAGTTTACATTTGAATTTTAGCTAGTAAAGACATGTCTAGTCTCACTTTTAATTAAAAGCAAAAAGGACAGTGGCCGTTATTCACATTTTTCTACTGCTAATGGTCCAGTGCCTATCTTTTCTGCATTCTGACAATCCCTGCACAAATTCTTATTTTTTTTAACCTTAAAGAAGAGACTCTGATCTCTATTGTTTACCTGCCTTAATCCATATTCCCTGTGCCCAGAAAAGCTAAGAACTCTAAAAAGAGTCATTTTCCTTCTCCCTTATACCTGAATTCTCTTTTTTAGCTGGCAATTCTTCTTTTATTATTATTACATTTTATGTAACAGGATTACAAATGTGTTTAGTTTTATAATATTGATTGTAAAGTTATTGTGAACCACCACCACCACCACCGAAGTGTTATAACCCTTCACCACTGTGTCACTTCTGGTCTGATATCCCCACCCTGCCCCCTCCAATTTATTTGTTGATTGACAGCATAGTTTTGATGCATCATATTACCTCACTTTACTGACACCAGTTTGTTCTAGACCCTGCTCCTATGTTCTCGCATTACTTCCAGTTTAACTCGTTATTGCTTCCTTCTTCCCAACCCTGGTCTTCTCAGATGTATAATGTGGTGCCCAAGGTTTATTATCAATTTATATTTTCCATTTCCTTCATTTCTTTCTCTATGTGGCAAATATGAGTGCAACCATCTAGTATTTGTCTTTTTGCTTTTAGCTTACTTTTCTCAACATAATTCTATCCAATTCCATGTAAGTTGTCACAAACTGCATGGGAGGGCCATGAGTTTTTCTCCTGGCTACATGGTATTCCATTATATACCACAGCATCTTTTGTCATTCATCTGTTATAGAATATTTGGGTTGTCTCCATAACCTTGCATTTTATACTCAGCTGCAATGAGCATAGGTGTGAATTTATCTTTTCTGATTAATGTTTTTGTACTTTGGGTGTAGAGGCCTAGAAGTGGAATAAGTGGCCATATGGGAACTCCATTCTTACTTTTTTGAGGAATTTTCATATTGTTTTCCACAGAAGTGGGAACGACAGCATTACCACCACAATGAATCAGGTTTTTTCTTGCCACAGGCCCCACAAACACCAGATGTTTCCAGTGTGTTTGATATAGATCATCTCACTGGTGTGAGATCGTACCTCACTGTCATTTTGATGTATATTTCTCTGATACTAGGTGATGATAAGTGCTTCTTCATCTGCTTATTGACCATCTGAAGATTCTCTTCATGGAAGTGTCTATATATTTCTTTTCCATGTTTTTGATGAGGCTATATGTTTTTTGGTGTTGCTGGCTGCATTTTCCAAGTGCTTTATAAATTTTGCTTGCTATGGTCCTTCACTTCTTAATCCGGCTATTGAGGTTATCCTGGAAGCTAGCCTCCTCTGGGAGGGACAGGACGCAGTTCCTGAGGAGTAACCCCATCCTGTTTCACAGTCACACTGAGTCCTTATCGCCAGTTACTTACTTATCTCTCAGACACTCACATAGGATCTGGTCCATGTCAAATTTTCACCAAAATGTTAATTGATGTATTGGGCTGATTGGTTTTCATCTCAATCTTTGTCATTTTCAGTTTTCCCATGATGTTCATCATGTTTTTTAGTAACGAATTCATAATTCACCTTTTCCTTCAAAACCTTTTTCTTGTCCCCCCCCCCCCCCCCGCACAATAATTTACAAAGCTGTCACCAATAGAGTTTCAGGCATACAATGTCCCAACTCCAATCCCAAGTCCAGTCTCAGCATCTCTTCACCAGAGTCCCCAGATTCCATCCTGTCACCCCTCCACCAACAATGATATCCTTAACAGGAACATTTTAAAGTATTGTAGTTTGGGTCCCATGCTTGCAGCTGTGTTGGTTCTATGATATACAATTATCTTGCCACTACAGCACTGCACCACTGGTGTATTCTAGGCCCTGGGTCCTTGCCCATATGTTACCTCCAGACCTCCTCTTCTTACTGTTCCATTTCTCACCTTCCCTGGCCTTTCTCTGTATTCTACTGCCAAGTTACATTCCCATGTCATGTTATTCTGTATTCCACAGATAAATGAGACTCTCTGGAACTTGTCCTTCTTCTGACTTTCTTCACTTAACATGATATCCTCCAGTTTCATCAAAGTTGCAGCAAATTTCATAATGTCATCATTTCTTGCAGTTGTGTAGTATTCGATAGTGTGTATATATCACACCTGTTTTTCCATTCATCTATCATTGGACATTTGGGTTGATTTCCTATTCTAGTTATTGTACTAAGTGCTGCAATGAACAAGAATGTGCATATGTCTTTTTGAATGAATGTTTCAGTGTTTTGGAGGTAGATATCAAGATAAAGAATCTCTGAATAGTATGCAAGCTCTATTTTTGCTTTTCTGAGAAATTTCTACTGCAAACCTTGTCATAAAGGGCTGAGAAGATAGCTCAAAGGACTGGAACTCATGATTTACATGCTTGAGCCCTGGGTTTGATCCTTGATACTGCAAAGGAATAGCCCCCAGACACTGTCAGGAGCAACCACTCACAAAAACAACCTGTCTTTTATTATTTTATTAAAATGTATTATTATTATTATTATTATTATTATTATTATTTGCTTTTTGGGTCACACCCGGCGATGCTCAGGGTTTACTCCTGGCTTTGCACTCAGGAATTACTCCTAGTGGTGCTCGGGGGACCATATTGGATGCTGGGAATAGAACCCGGGTTGGCCATGTGCAAGACAAATGCCCTACCCTCTGTGCTATCTCTCCAGCCCCACAACCTGTCTTTTAAACCACTTTGCTCAGAGTTTTTAAATATTTCCACTTACAAATTTTGTTTTTGATTCCTCTTGTCCTTTGTTTTTGTTTATTTTTTGTGGTCAGTTTAACATTATAATAAATCCAAGAAATCTGAAAGCTATATGTGAACTGATAATTGCTCACCTTGAAATTGTCCCCTAGAGACTATTAAAACAGTCTATTAAAATATTTTAATAATTTTGTGAGAGCTATAGCCCTATTTTAACAATTTTTTGAGGGTCATGGTTATTTCTATAGTTATTCTTTGGGAGTAATTATCTTTGCATATTCCTGGATATATTTTAATATCGACAAATTGAATCTTTGCAGATCCTTTGCAGGTGATTTGGGGGGCGGGCTGGAGGTCATACCTGATAGTGTTCGGGGTCTCCCCCTGACTCAGTGCTCAGGGGTTGCTCCCGGTTGCTCAAAGGACTGTCAGTGCCAGTGATCGATCAATGTGCACCAGCTGTGCAGATCATTAAAATTTACACCTGGCCAAGACACTGTGAACTTCAGTTGTGCAAGCTGATAAGTCTTCTGGGTCAACAACTAAAAACATGCTATCATTGTTTTCTCTGAACATATCTGCACTAACAAAACTCCAAAACGATTTTGACTTATTTTTGAAAAGAGTCTCTAGCAGCCCATGACAAAGAGCTTATTGATTTTCAGTTTGGAACTTTATAGGTCTATGATCAGAGTGACCCACACTTATTTGATGCATTGTTTTGGAATCCTAGTTTAATGTCTTTTATGTGTTAGGCATTGGAAATGAATCAGGCCTTGATCTTTGCCCAGAAATACCTGCCAAGTTAGTTGAAAAGAATAAAACCAGGTATCGGCTAGCACAAAGGCGCAGCAGAGTTAAGGGACCTCTAGTAGGGGTAGGAATTTGTTACACTGTCAAGCAAAAATTTGTTATACTGTCAAGCAAAGATTTCCTGGACTGAAGGCTAAACTTTATGAAGAGGAGGAAGAGAAGCGACTTTAGGAGACATTCCAAGTCAAGGAACAGGATGTACAGAGACTAAAAGAGGAGTATGTATATGTGGGGACAACCCCAAGCAGCTCAATACTGCAAAGCTCAAAATGGGGCCAGAAAGGAGGAGGACTGATGCCCACATGGAGTAAAAGAACTCGAGCAGAAGTTCGGATTTCATCCTAAACCAGGGAGAAATGCTTGGGGATAGGATCCCCATTCCCCACAGTTCTGCTAACTCCCACTTGTAATTAGCCACATAGGTTTGTCTTCAAACTCCCTCCCCCCATCTCCTCCTGCCTCAGATTATCTCAGATCCATCATGTCCTTTACATTCTGACATCTTCCTCATTAGCTCAGGCCATCATCACCTCATGCCTGGACTGTATCACAAACTCCCAGAACTGGTTGTTGGACTCCAGTTTACCTTTTGCTCCTGACAATGGATTTTGCACAGGATTATCAGAATAACTCTCTTTTCCATCAAATCTCACTCCTGTTCAAAAATCTTCACTATTTTTTAAAAATATGATCTGAGATAACTGTGACCCTCCCTCGACTTGTCATTCAGGATCCTAAGAGAATCTGTTTCAAGTTCCTTTCACTCCTTGACTTCCATTACTGCCAATTGTATCAGAACTCATCTATTTATTATCTTTCTTATCTGCATCTTTGCTTTCACTGTGTCTTCCTGAAATCCTTTGCAGATCCTTTGTGTGCTAGGCTCACACAAACATGTTGGGAGTTATTTAAGCTCTTTTTTTACACAGAGTAACTCATTTGTGCCCATGCACAGATCACACTCCCCTTTTTCTACTTTGAATTAGTAACCACTAATTATGGTTAATTTTTTTACCATATATATTTGAATAGCTTATGCATGTAAACATAGATAGTTATGAATACTTAGAGCCTTCTGAAAGAAATTTAACTTACTCAAAATGGTGTATTTTGTATCTCCTGCAGTTAGATTTTCATGATCATTTTACCTTTAAGTGTTATTCCTACTATCATATAATTATGGTCTTTCAATTGCTGTTGCTTTTTTTTTTAATTTTTGGGTTTTGGCCATAGCTGGTAGTGCTCAGGGCTTATTGCTGTTGTGCTAAGGGAGAGGATGGTGGGGCATATGTGATGTTAGGGATTCGAATTGGGATCTACAGCAAGCAAGGCAAGCACCGAACCTCTGTTCTTTAGCTCTCTGGCCCCGTTCAGTTTATAAACATGCTATACATTATTCATTCGTTCCTTCATGGGTGGGCTCTAGGTTGATTCCAAAATTTGACTATCACTAACAGTAATGAACCTCCTTACCGGGTAGTTTTAAAGATCCTGCTCTTATCCTAGCTCTCAGTGAAAGCTTTCCTACCCTCGCCCCCCCAGCACCCGCCTCTCGCCCCCGCAGCCCCCCACAGCAAAGTCTGGGCACTGGAAAGAAGCTCCTTAGCATCATTCCATTGTGCTGAGTTCACTGCTATGCAGTCAGGCGCCTAGGAAATATTTACTGAATAAATGAATGAGCGAGTGAATGAATGAGCGAACGGCAGGAGGGAAGAACACGGCGCTCGGCAGACCGTCGTGAACTTTGGCGCCTTGGCCCGTTCCCTTCCCTGACAGCGGGCTCTGCCCCTACCGCATTCCTCCACCTAGCCCAGGAGTGTGTGGGCGTGTGGGCGGGAGGGGTCCCCCCCTCTGCTCCAGCCGGTCCCCCTGCAAGTTCACGGTCTCTGCAGCCCCGGTGTCCCGAGGTCGCGGTCCTGGCCGCGCCCGCTGCTGCAGGGCCTGGCCGGGCGCGGTCTCGGTCGTCCCCCGCGTCACGGCGCCGGGACCCGCGGGGATTCCGGGGGCACCGCGCCGGGGTGTCGGCACAGCGGCCGCAGATCCCTCCGCGCGCGGCCCGGCGCTTCTTCCTGCGGGAAGCCCCTGGGTGCGGGCGGCGCGAGGGGCGGGGCCGCGGAGGAGGCGGCCGGGGCGGGCGGAAGGACACACGCGGCGGCGGCGCTGCGCGCCCGACAAACTTTCAGCCAAACTTCGGGCGGCGGCGGTGGCGGCGGCGGCGGTGGCCCGGGAGCGGCAGACGGGGGTGCCCGGAGCTTCAGCGCTAGAAGCCGGGGCCCCTCCACGCAGCGCCGCGTCGCGACCCGCAGAGGCGAGGAGGGGCGCAGAGAGAGCGGGGGTCTCCTGGGTCGGGACCCCCTCCCCATGTGGATTTGCTCTGGCAGCCACCGAGGCGCAGGAGGCGACCGAGAAGATGCCCGTCCCGCGCCCCGCTCGCTCGTGGGTGCTGCTGGCGCTGTGGCTATGCGGCGCGACCCCCGCGCGCGGTGAGTGAGGGGCGCAGGGCCCCTGTCCCTGCGCGCCGCGGCCCCCGGCCCGCCGGCCACCTGAGGCGACTCCCCCCCTTCTTCCTCTCTGCAGAGGAGGCTGGGCCTGGCCGGCGGCGCCGAGTGCGGCCACTTGGCTGCATCGAAGTTTGGACAACGCCGGACCCCGCGCCCTGGGCGCGCCAGTCCCCGGAGCGGGTTCCCCGGATCCCCGCACGCCTCCCGGCTGGCACAGTGGCCGGCCCAGCCGTGCTTTCCCGATCTTGGACTTCGGGGAGTCTGAGGCTCAGCTTGTCCTGGGGAGGAGGTGGGGGTGGGGTCAGGCGCTCTGCCCCTGGAGCCCCCGTCTGCGGCCGGGGCGTGCCGACGGGCTGAGCGGAGGAATGCCAAGCTTTGGAGGGGCCCCCAAACGTGAGCGGCCGTGCACCCACCCCGCAGGGCTCAGCTCTGGGAGCCCGGGCCGGTGGTGGTGATGGGGGTCCTTGGCTCGGAGTTGCACCAGGATTTACTGTGCACCCGAGTCCCGACGCCCCGACCCCCGGTTCCCCGCCGCGGCCCCCCTGCTGCCGCTTGGCTGGCTCGGGTCTTCGAGGGGTGGCGGCTGGCTCAGTGGGGGAATGGTGTGGCTGCGTGCTGAGCCACAGGAGTTAAAAATCTAAACTGCTGTTACTGTTTCCGAGGCGCGGAGCTCGCGGCTCGGGCGCTGTTTCGGAGTGTGTGTCCAGCCCAGGAATGCGGTGTGACTCTCCCTTGCTCCCCTAACCTGGCTGCGGCGGCGGGTGGGGTAGGGGCGGAGTGAGGAAAAGTGGGTACGTTGATTCAGAGTGCTTCCTTAGAAAGCCTCTTTAAAGTTGGGTATTTGCAACAGGCTTTCTGAGTAGGGTTGGCTCAAGGCAAAGAAATCGAATTATGTCTTGCCCATCCCACGCACACCCTTAAGAGTCCAAATTTCTTAGCATTATTCAGTGGAAAGAGCTTGAGCTTTGGAGTCTTGCTCTATAATTCAGGGTTTGAATCCAGCCTTTGCGCCGTAAATACACCAATAAAATGGAATGAAATTATCCAGCTAATGGGATTAATTAAGTGAATGAATATTAAAGCTATGGCCGGAAAAAAAAAAAAGAAAAAAAGGGCAGAGACTGATTCTCCACTCTGCTTTCAATGGGTGGAAGTGGCCTGGCCATGCTTGTCAGGAGGGTGTACTTCTCCGCCGGGCATCTAAGGCAACTTTTTAACTTCTACTTAAAAATCACCTAAACGGATTAGTGCAGGAGCTGTGTCTTTCTGCAGAGAAAAAGTTAGGAAGATGATAGGCTTCAGAAAAAGCTGCTTTTTGTTCATTGTTAACTGACAGTGGGCCAATCACAGATGTTTAAAAGAGAACAAGATTATTTATCACAGTGCTGGGTTGTTCGGCTCCAGCCAGATTCTTCTTGGAAGGTTCAAATTCCTTCCACCTCTAAGGCCCTAAGAGTTCCAGAAGTGGGCTGGAGACTATGTTGATGAACCAAAAACTTGTCTTTGTTATCCCCCTGAGTGAAAGTTTTTATGTGAGAGTAGATTGGGGGTTGAAGGGAGTATAGGCAGTAGACTAAGGGCACTAAGGGCAACAAATCTTGATCTCCCATTAGCTTGTTTTCATAAACAACTTCATCTTTCTGAGTCTTCTCACTTATGAAATAGAATTAAAGACATGACCCACTTAGCTCATGAGAATAATAAATGATTACAGAGTGATTTGCAAAATGTTTATAAATAAGACTGATGCCAAGGATAGGATTGGTTCCTTTGACACATTGAGCTTCACCCCGAAAATCAGAAAATAGAATGATACCTCTTTTTTTACTTCTGCCCTGACAGGGTATTACTCTCAGTAAGTAGCCTTTAGGTAGACAAGGTGAGTCTTAGTGAACTGAAAGGACAGGCTTAGATATTTTTATTTTTGACAGATGTTCTTCAGATAATAAACTACTGCAGTAGAAGAGATTAAAGAACCCTTTCTGGGTACAAATCTCAAATCTTTCAAAAGACTTATTGAATCTTTTCAATCTATTGTGTTTTGCCAAGGTGTCAATTATAACACACCCATCTCAACTTTTGAGGGTTCCTGTGCTTGGCGCATGGCCAACTGTTAATTTAAGTATCATGGAGTTCCTAAGGCAAGTAGCTGTCAACCCACCTATTACTGATTGTCTGAACAGCCACCAGGGCCCCCCTTGCTCCTTATTTTCCTCTCCTTTGCAGTGGGAGATTACTCTTGGTTTTGCTACCTGCGATATAATTGCTCAGCTGAATTCTTCCCTTGCTTTAAAAAATCACAAAGAGCAATTGTTTTCTTCCCCCCTCAGATGGAGATTAAATTTACCTTGAAACTATTTCCTTTTCTCTTTTTTCCCCCTGTGATGTTCTTTTTCTTTATTGTTATTCCATGGAGGGGTGGGGGGTGGGAGGGAGCGTTGAAGGGGAGAGGAGAGGGTTATTATTTTTAGCATCTTATTTTTCCTGGTGTTGTAGCCCATGTGTCCTTGGTTAGCTCTCTACACCATTTCCACTCCATTGCCTTTCCTGTAGACCTCTTATGACACAAAGGAGTATTTTTTGGTTTAGTTGTAGTTGCTGACTTCAGGGTCTTTAGAAAATGGTTAAGTTCAGTGGGATATGGTTGGATGCTTCAGAGCAGTCTTACAATACATTAAAAAAATATGATACTCTCAGAAATTCTCTTTTGCCCACAGAATTTGCATTGATCTAGTTCCCACTCTCTGGCGCCATTGCTTGTAGTACACTTCCTCACATGGTTGCAGGGGGAACACAGCTCCCCATCCCAGCTATACTGAATCAGCTGGAGCAAATCTGTAGCTTGGTGGCTGGTGGTTCCGATACAGTCTGTGTAAAGGCTGCCCTTTTTCAAGGTGTACAGGTGGATCTGATAGAGTAATTTGATCGGAACTCATGGGTAATTCATTATTTTGTTTTGAGGTGTGTGGTGGTCTGCCTTCTTGTTCCTTGCAGCTTTTTTTGATTCTCCTCTTCTCCTTTGCTACAAATGACTGGAAGCATATATTTTTCTTTTTTATGTTTGTTTTTGGCCACACCTAGCTGTGCTTAGGGCTTACTCATGGCTCTATACTCGGAAATCATTTCTGGTGGGGACCGAGAAATGACTTTGATTCCAGGGGTGACAGGGATCGAATCTGGATCGGCTACGTGCAAGGCAAATGTTCTCCCTGCTGTGCTGCTGCTTGGGCCCTGCCGTATGCTTTCCTTTTGTTCTGTCCCTTTTTCATTGTCCTATGTGTGCCATATGCATCTCGGAGAGATTAGTGGACAGAGCCAGAGGCCCAGGTCCATTACTAGTCATGTGTTCTTGCAGCCTCCATTTGCCTCTATTTTCAGCCTCCATTTGATCAGTGAATGTTTTTGGTGTTTGTTTTGGAACCATATCTGGCAGTGCTCAGGGGTTACTCTTGGCTGTGTACTTAGGAATCATTCCTGGTGGTGTTCTCTGGATTGTATGGGATGTTAAGGGTGGAACTCAGGTCAGCCTTGTGCAAAGCAAACACCTGACTGCTATACTATCAATCTGACCTTAATTAGGTACGTTGTCTAGTCACAGAACCCGTTGGATTTGAGGCTAGTACTTCTCAGTTGAGTGCTTCCTTCACTCTATCCTTCTATCTCTTGTGCAAGTGAATTCATGTGTGCACAAGTGTGTGGGCTATATTCAGGTGCTTATTGATAATGTGTGTTCCTTTTTGGAGTCCTCTCCTCCCCTCCCCTCCCCTCCCTTCCTTTCCCCTCTCCTCTCCTCCCCTTCCCTCCCCTTCCCTTCCCTTTGTTGCTGTTCTGGCTACCACTTTACACTTGTCCGATGTGCTCACTGGAGGCTGCATGCTTGCACTATGGATGCTTATGCACATTTGGTTGCTGTCCTCTGGGGATCCCACTCGCTTCGGGAGCTGTGGGTCTCATGTGCTTTGGGAGCTGTGGGTTTCACGTGATGGTGTCTGGGATTGAACTCTTGGCCTGCTGTCGGTGTTCTACTAGCTGAGCCATCCCTAGGTCAAAACAAAAGTTGTGTTTCTTTTCTCTCTTCTTACCTCTCCTCCTTCCTCCTTTCCTTCCCTTTTTTCTTTTCTGGGGCCATACCAGCAGTGCTTAGGGCTTAATACTGGCTATGCGCTCCACGGTCACTTCTGGCAGGACTCGGGTACCATGTAGGGTGCCAGGGATCAAACTCGGGTGGACCCTTGCCTTATCCACTCTGTTATCTCTCAAGCCCCCCCCCATGTGTGTTCCTTGAGGAAAAAATGATGTCTTTTTATTTATGTATTAATACTGTTCTTTGGCATTTGATAAGCTATCAATCAATAATTGTACAAATAAAAAGTTACTTTTAGTCAGTTTCTTACTCTGGACTTGTTACTCTGAGACAGCTTTTTTTTTTTTTTTGGGAGGGAGATTGCTGAGGCCACACCTGGAGGTGTTCAGGGGCTGGATGACTCCTGGTGCTGGAGAATCAAGTGGGGTTAAGGTTAATCCCTTACCCCCATCCGATCCCTCCAACTCTGAGACAGTTTTTAAAAAATGGTATTTGCCAGGTTCATTGATCTACTTTACACTTGGGGGCAAACCCAGTTTTCCCCAAGTGTTTCATTTACTGCTTTGATTTTCCGTTTCTGTGTGTGGTTTCTTCTTTGTATCTTTTCCTGTTACTTCTGCCTTTCTAAAGGTCACGTAGCACTTCAGCCCTAGTGGCACTGGCGTTCTCCCTCTCCTCTCGCACGAGTCCCTCCCACTGTTTCCTGTGTCACCAAGTATTAGGCAGACCACGCTCTCCCTCAGCATCACCTCACCTTATTGCCATTTGGTATTTAGAAAATAACGAGCATATATATTATTTCTGTTTTGGTTTTGTGCCTCACCAGAGAGTGCTCAGGGGCTACTGCTGGCTTTGTACTAGGAGAGACTCCCGGTAGTGCTCAGGGGACCTGTGTGGTGCTGGGGATTTGAATTAGGTTTGCAACTACCGCAAGCACATGTTAGCCAAGTGTCTTTCCTGCTATACCATCTCTTAGGAAACTAAGTTTGTCAAACTCTAGGTGATTTATTTGAGATTTTTTTTTCATTATGAGCTGTCTATTGCAGACTTGACCAAGAGAATATATAGTGAAGTGTAAATAGGAAATTTAGTAAAGTATATTTGTTTCCTTTCCCCACCATTTAGGTTTCCTGAGAAATACTGCCCCGACAAAAACTCTAAATTAGTGAGATTTACAGTTTTGAGAGAAATGTATAGTGTGAGATATCTGTAAGAAGAATTTATCCTTGTAGGGTCAGAGATGTACTAGTACCGGGAAGGACTTGCCTCGTACACAGCCAGTCTGGGTTCTGTTCTTAGCGTTACATGTGGTCCCCAGAGTACATACCCCCAGTAGTGAGCACAGAGTAAGACCTGAGCGCTGCCACATCCAGATGTGGCCCCCAAACCAAAAACAAACAGAAAAATTTGTTCCTTGAGGTCAGGGACAGGGTTGTACACATCCCTCCTTGTGTGGCAGATGCCCAGCAAAGATTCAGCTGCAGAGCAGGTCTGGTCACAGCGCCGGTGACTCCTGCTCTGATCACACCTTTGGGACCTGCTGGGTAAAAGTGTGGTGAGTCAGAACTGTGTCTTTCTCCTTTGAAGTGAAAAGAGCAGTTGAAAGCGGACCCCACCCATGGACTTCTGTGATATCTCTATTTATTAATTAATGGGTAGCTTGATTTATATGTTGGCAGGAACTTTAAAATTCACCCATTCCTTCTGTCCATCTCCTGCAGAGCCTGGACCTTACAACATCCACGTCAGGAGGTGGACTGTCTTTCTGGCCGAACACTGCCTGCTATCATAGGCCTGCCTTCCAGTTCGTCTTGGGACAGCCACGATTCTCTGATCTTACTGTCCACTAGAAGTGGCTTCTTATGACTTGCACCCATTGTCAACATCTCCAAATTTTGTCTTAGAGAGTTGTGAGCTTTGTGTGACTGACAGGGATGCAATAGGGGGACCCTTGACCGCAGTGGATACCTACTCCTTCCACAACAGGCATGAAACCCAACAAGTGGTAAAAAGAGATTCCTATTTGGGGTGATTGCTTGGGTTAACAATCTATGGACTCTGTCCTATTTTGTTGCCTAGATGACCACTGGTGGAAGAAAAGAATTTGTGGAGGAATGTTCGCCTAATCTCTCTAATAAGCTCATTTAGGGGTATTCTAGAGATTGTGATTCTGTGGGTCTGGGTGAGTGTCTGGGTATTTGTATAATTTGGAAACAGCCATGTGGGGGAAGCCAGGGGAGACCAGGTCTGGGTAGAGCTGGAGATAGATTGCTTTGGCCGCTGGTATGACCATTTTTATTTCTGGAAAATGCCTGCTACTTGCTGAATGTCCAATTTGCTAGGAAGCTGCTTTGGTATCCCCATGGGCTAGCAGTGTTTTGTCTTTTAAAAAAGTCTGCAGTGGCTGGAGAGGTACAACAAGATTTGTCAATCACTTGCTTTGCACACAGCTGACCCTGTTTTGATCCACAAGCTGTAGCCCAACCACTCCTGCCGCCAAATCTGTGGACTATTCAGAATGTCTTGAGAGGGGGAGGGAGGAAGAAAGGAAAGGGGGGAAGGAGAGGGAGAAGGAGAGGGAGAGGGAAAGAGAGAGAAACAGAGACAGAGAGAATTTAAGCTCCTCCCATCAATTGAATTTTACTTGGAATGGAAGCATACTTATACCTTCCTAGTCTATTTGGATCCATTAAGAACTTCTTGGTTTTTTGCTCTTGTGACTGATACTTCATTTGAGGTTGTTGGCTTTGTTAACCCATAGCATGTATCTGGTTTCAGGGACTTCCCTCATATGAAGGTTATTCATTTCAGGCATCTTTTTTGTGGGGTTTGAGTCACCGCACACAAATGGAATGAATAAGAAAGGGAGAATCAAGGAGTCTCTCAAGCTGAACAGAACTGCCTGTCTGGAGGGAGAACCATAAGTGCTTCTCCGACAGACACAGTTGGTATCGCTGCCCTTGGGAAGCTGGAAAGTGGCTGCAGGTCTGAAGGCTTCTGCTCATGGCCTGAGCCTGGGCCACATGAGGTGCGGTAGGAGGCTTGAAGGGGTTGAATCACTTCTCTCCTCCTCTCCTCTTTGAAGGAGTACCAGCTGTTTACCAGCTGCGTGGCAGAGAATACATTGTGCTCTTCAAGAAAACATCAAGTGGATCAAAGCAGCATATGCATGATGAAGGCCACGGTTTGGAGTGAGGAAGGACTTCTGTGCATGTGTTTATATATTCTGCTGCGCAAAACTTGGGAAAGGTCTTGAGCATTAACTTGAAGATTTATAATCTTTAAATAATCCTGTGGTATGCCAGGGAGGATTGTGGGTGCTGTTATCTTTCGTTTGTGTGTTTCCCTTAGTGTCACGTGAGTGAGGGAGGATAGGGATTCTACTCTTCTACATGTGCAGAAATTGTTAGCCAAGAATATAGGCTTCCGCCCCCAAGGAGCTGAAATCACAGTGGAGACAAGGTAGATGGGCACACAGCAGGAGTGTGAAACACAGCCACTCAGCCATTCATCTATGCTCCTGGCCAGCAGTTCCTCTGCAGTAAGGCTGAAGGGCTGACGGCTGGTCTAGGGAAGAAAACTCCAGTCCCCCGGGAACAGCAGTCTGCCCGTGGCCCCGCTTTGGGATGGTCTGCTATTCTCCTCTTTCTCTGCTGTCATTTAGAGGAATCCAAACTTGACTTGAGGAAAGCGACAAAGACCCCCTTTGTCTGGTGAGTGTAAATATAAATTTGGCCCATGTTCTGGTGCTTATTATGTCTATTAGTGGGTTTATGGGAAGGGAGACAGCTGTGTGCCCAGCCCTGGTGCAAGCCTGATCTAGGGCAAGTTAAGGTGGAGGGATCTTTGGGAGATCTGGTTCTCAGCGACCTTCGCTGATGGAACTTCTCGTCAAGGCCAGCTAGTGGCTGAGGTGTGGTGTGGACACGCCCAGGGTTGCTGCCCCAGGTCCATTGATTAATTACGCGAACATCTCTCTCACCCTCTTTGCTTGTCTTGGCAAAACCCTGTTCGACCAGCTCCTGGGAGTTCAGGCTTTTCTAGGTGTGATTGAACAAGCATCTGGGGCCGGGGGGATCATTCTCCCGCTTTCCCTTACTCTCCTGAGCTTGAGACTAGTTCCAGCCTTGTCTCTGCCCCTCTTGGTCTTCTGGCCAGCTAGGGAAGCGCCTGAGTCTCCGTCCCCACTGGGCTGAGGCGCTTCCCCAGAGACCTGCCTGCGGCACTTTCTGGTCTTCCAGCCAGTTCCAGCTGCAGGATGTTGGCAGCCAGGCGGTGACTCTGGTTTCTCTGAATACATCAGCCAGACGTCATGCCAAAAAGGACTCATTGCCTCACAAAGACAGGTTGGAGCTCTGGGTGTTGCAGAACCTGTTTCTGGGTTAAGAGTAAGCTCTCCCACCCTCACATATATTTATTCGTATGAAGAAAGCTTGTGTGTGTTTTGTGAGGTAAGGAAAACATGATGATCATGTTTGGATTGGAGTCAGATATTGTCTCCGTAATAATACGTTCTCTTTTAACAGATAGCATCCCTTTAAAATACAATTTGGCTTGCTGAGTGTTGAACAACAGGCTGTGGTTATGTTTGAAAGTATACTGTTTCGCTCAGAGGCAGGTGCATTTAAAAGTTGTTTGCTTTTTCCATCTCATTTTGTTCTCATTTCTTCGTGGGGAAATTCTGGAGGTCTTTTAACTTCCAAAGATTAAGTAGGCTATTTTCACAGTATGAGTACTTAACTGGGAGGGTTGGTGTGTTGACATTCCCAGCATTCGAATAAGAATGATTAAATCCTGTCCATTCTGTTGAGTTTCTGATATGAATAGTCACAAAACTAGTTAGTGATGATTGTTTGGGTCGCACCAAGTGGTATTACTTCTAATCAAAACTCAGGGTTTATTACTATTTTGATACATTCCAGAGGACCTTTTTCTTTTAACGTATAGTATAGTTGTGTTACATCTTAACATAAGTATAGTTGTGTTACATCTGCTTCTGTACCACTTAAAATGTTACGAACATTTGTACATGTATACATTTCTTAAAAAATGGGATTTTTGGAACTGCATACTCTTCTATCTTAAGAATTTAATATTTTTTAATTTTTTGTTTAGCGATTTTTTGGTTTGTTTGGAAGTCACACCTGATGATTCTCAGGGTTTACCTCTGGTTCTGCACTCAGGGATCACCCCTGGCTGGGCTTGGGAACCGTATGGGGTGCCAGGGTAGAACCTGGGTCCACCATGTGCTGGGCAAGTGCTCTACCCCCTGTACTGTCACTCAGACCCCAGATCTACTATGTTTCATTTTAATCAAAGTCTAATTTTAGTTTTCAGCTTTCAAAAATCATAAGAAATGCCTATAAGCACTCTCCTATAGATTTTTGGTAGGAATGTTTATTTAATATCACCACCTGATAGTAAAGTGGCTCTGTCTGAATATGGCTCTGTCCAGGCTGTTGCTTCACAGTGCTAATCCTTTCCATGCAGTTTCACCATGTTGTACTACTGTCAACAAAGTGAGTTGTCAGTGTTCCCAGTCATTGTTAACACATTATTATTATTATTATTATTTATTTATTTTTCAGTTTGTGGAACACGCAGCAGTGCTTGGTGGCGGTTCCCACCTCAGTCCCCGGGGTTTCTCCTGCTGGTGCTTGGTACCTGTGGCACAAGGATCGAACTTGGGGCTCTGGCACTTAAAACATATGTGCCAGCTCATTGACCTGTCTCTCTAGCCCAACGATTTCATTTCTAAAACCCTTTACTGAGTTGGTAAATGCTAAATGATATCTCATCTTAAATTGCCTCAGTGATTACAGTCATGTTGAGTGTTTCTTTTCATTTGGTCAGTGGCCATTTGTACCTCCTTTCCGTTTCATTTCTCTGTTTTGGTAAATTGTGTCTTTTACCCACCAAGATGTTTATATTTTTGTTACTTGATTTGAAAAGTTTTTTAAATATTAAGGGTGTCAGCTTTTCTTCTCTCTTAAATATGTTTAGAAACATATGGACAGATTAAACTTTATAATCTCAAACTTCTACTATTATTGATATCAGAAGTTGAGAGGTTAAGCTTTTTGTACCTTTTGCTTTTTGTGAGCTCCTTAGTTTTGTATTTTCTGTAACTTGCTCCATAATTATAATGCCGCTGCAATCATAATTGATTAACTGTCAGTGGTATGTACCCAGAACATTGCATACTTACTTTAGTATTTTTATATAAAAAGATATTGGAGGAAAACAATATATTCTAAAAATAGATTTTTAGTATAGATTCTAAAAATATATTGAAAATAAGAATGTGATTTTGGCTGGGTGAGGTTTATGTGCTTTTATGTAGTCTGGATTAGATATGCAGGATTTGAAAAATTGGAACATTCTTGAGTGTCAGAACTAATGCAGTTGCAAGTCTGACATTTTAACCCAAATTGCTAAGTTTATACAGTGGTGAGCCAGTTATTTTGGTGACAGCAGAATAACAGAGGTCCCTGCCCTTTCCTCTCACCAAATTGATTAGTTGTGGGCCAGAACTCACTACACCAGCCTGTTGTTTGGGCCCCCCCTCAGTCAGCACCTGATTCTTCCATTTCTCCCTCAGCCTCCCACCGCCTGTGTGCACAGTGGGAAGGAGATCATGTTGTCCTGAAGAATGTTGCATTAAAGAGGAGTAGATTGCTCCCCCCCCAACATGCCTGTTCTTAAGGCACCCCACTGCTTTTGACATTAAGTGCAGCAGCTAAACTGCTTTTTGTGGAAACCCTGCAGATCTTAAGTGTTTGATGAAGAGAAACTTCAGGCAGTATGACTGCTTTCTTAAGTACCATTGGAATTTCTGGGCCTGGTTGGATGCCAGCTCTGCCGTATTTAGCAGGAGGAAACCTGGGGATCAGGGACCCTTGTGACCAACTAAAGAAGGAAACCTCTCTGAAGAACAGTGATTTAAAAAAATTTAAAGCAGTGGTTAAAAATGTGCCAGTTTGAGTGTAATCCAGCTTGTGTCTAGTAGCCTTTCTTTTTCCCTTGGTGACCCGTTTCACACCATTACCACCGTGGATTGATAAGTGGTCAGTCTTCTCTTTCTCCTTGGAGGCCTATTTGTTTTCTGCCTTATTCTGGCCATGCCAGTGCAACTTATGTAAAATCTATTTTCATGTAATAAGAAACCCCAATATTTGCACAGTGCTGAGGAATGTATAGGAATGCTGTCATATAATTCCCTCCTTTAATTCTTACGAAACTTTGCAAGAAACTGAGTCCCAGAGAAGTTAGTTGGCTTGTGCACCATTTCTCAGCTCTAGTGACAGAGTTGGGACTTAATTTTTTTGAAAGCTTGTTTAAAAACAGACACATTTGTTGAATTCTTGCTGCATGTCTGCCATACTGCTAGGGCCTTTTTGTATGATTTCTCATTTGATTCATGCAGGTTATCTTCAGGAGATACAGCATTTTCATGTATATCAACAGTTCAAGAAATTGCAGTTGAAATCATGGCTCTGAGTGAGTGTTTGGGTTAGTGTGGTTTTAGTGAGAGGTGGAGTCAAAATTCAAATCTATATCCGGTTCCAGGGTCTCTGCAGTTACTTGTGGTGTTTTATGCCTATTTATTCAATTCCTCGTAACAGTTCATTGAGGTAGGCGAGTAGCTTGTCACATGTGCAGGATAATGCAGTTAAAGTTGAGATTTAGAGCTAGTTTGTCCCTATAATACTCGTTCCACTTTACTGAATATGGGTTTTTATACTGATTATCTAAAGACAAAAATTAGTTAATAAATTTGAATGTAAGGCCAACTGTTAGGATGCTATTTATCGAATAAATTAGAAATGGATGGGTATCTTTACTACACTGATTATCTTTGTCTTCTGGTAGTTGATTTCTTTTACCAGACAAATTGGATTTGGGCTGAGAGAAAGATTGTTCCCGTTAAGGATGAGTATGTAATTGTTACTCTGGTACACCCAGTGGTACTCATTACTCTGTGCTCGGGGATGACTCCTGGCTGACTTAGGGGAGCACAGGCTGTGCAGGGCATCAAACTAAGTCAGCTGCATGCATGACAAGTGCCAGAACCTCTGTACTATCTCACAGACCTCAAATAGGAGTCTGTAAGCCAAAATGGGCCACAGCTCGTATGAGGGCTGCTCAGGGATCAGTGACCTGATTTCGGGTTCCTGAGGTCGTTGGTGGTGGACATTCCCATCTGCATGACCGGAGAAGTCTCTGTGTTTGTGAATAGAAATAGAAACGTCGGTCTCTGCTTCCTTTCTCTGAGTGGGAGCTCTCTGCTTTGGGAAGGAAGGGAAAATGGGTCCAAACCTGACTCCAAACCAGTCAGTGTCATCAGACAAGGTCCTTAAGCATGCTCTGTCTTAATTTCACTATTTTTAACATGAAGATAGTCACGGTATGCAATTGTTAGGCCATTATGAGGATTAAGTAAGTTGACAGATGTTAAAATTAACAGTGTTTTGTGTATGTAAAGAGGGTCTTAAATAGTGGATATTGGTAGTATTATTTTATGTTTAAGTATTGATTTTTAACAATTGTTGCTTTTATTTTTCTTTAATTAAAAGTGGATAAATGACTTAGATGCCTGGTGAGAAACAGGCCCTTCACTTTTGCTGCATGTAGAATATTAGCTGGTTTCTCGTGCTTTCAAACACGTTATTTTGGTGAGGTGTACTTCCAATTTGGAAAAATGTGGTCTATTGTAACAATTTGCATTGATAGGCATCACGTTATTTCCCCATTATTTATGAATCAGACATTTGTGGGGGGATGTTATGTTTAGTACAGAAACAGTGATTTTTTTTTTTTGAGGAGTAACTTTGAGAATAATTTCCAACACTCTTGTTTTCCAAATTCCAATGATATTTCACCATGTGGACTGCTAGCCTAAAGCCAAAATATTTTATGTTTTAATTAGTCATAAAAGTATTTAATGGATTAGCTCTATCAGATATCTTGAAATAGTAAAAATATCCCATAGTAGCTTGTTACAACGCTGGGGACTCCTAGAGATGTGGGGGAATCTGACTAGGAACTTCCCATTTACTCCATTCTTGTTTTTTGCTTGTTGGTTTTATGCTTTTTGTTTTTGTTTTTGTTTTGTGTTTTTTGTGTTCGGAGGGGCCGAACGCTGTGGTACTTAGGGCTTACTCCTGGCTCTATGTCTGGGTATCACTCCTCGTGGTGTTCAGGGGACCATATGGGGTGCCGGGATCAAATCCTTGCAGGTCAACTGCAAGGAAGGCAAGCACTTTATCCGCCGTACTATCGGTCTGGACCTCCATCCTTATTTTATGGATGAAGACACTCAGGTCCAAAGAAGTGAAAGGACCCAGAGGTAGTCCAGGGTTGGGGCCAGAATTTACAGAAAGTGATCTTTACACAATACTCTCTCCTCAAATGATGCACCGGGATATGAACCCTCTGTTTTTGAGATCTGATTGTTTTGGTTTTGGAGGATCACAGCAGCAGTGCTCAGGGTTTACTCCTCACTCTGCACTCAGGAATTGCTGCTGCTGGTGCTCAGGGGACCCAATGAGATGCCAAGGACTCAGCCTGGGCTGGCTGTGTGGAAGGCAGTGCCCTCCCTCTTGTGCTATGGCTCTGGCCCGTTTTTTGAGCTCTGAGAAGGGAGCAGTGAGAGGGGAAAGGGTGGGAGAAGAAAGGTGTGGCTGTATTGACATATCAGTGACTTCAGAGAAAACCTTTGCTGTTGAGCCCTTGTCTGTCCCTGTGGATTTCTTTGTGGTGGCTGAGACAACTCAGTGGGGCTAGTGTCATTGGCTTGTGATTCAGAATCGCATCAGCTAGGACTGGCGGAGTTACTTCTTTGGAAAAGGGTTTCATGTATTAACATTTTTTTCCCATGATAGTTTGCTTATTTTCAAGTTTTGGCATAGGTTGTCAGGTTTCTTGTTTTGTTTTAAGAGAAAGGTTGTCAGGTTTCTTGTTTTGTTTTAAGAGAAAATGCCAAATTTCATATTGCAGATTTAGTAAACTGTCTTCTGCTGACTCCTTCTTTCTGCTCTCCCTGTAATTATTTCAAAGAGTTTGTTTTTCAGTTGTGGCACTGCTATGAAAGGTTCTTTATAGTCTGAGATATTTATAATTTTGTGTAAGCACACTGTTTACAGAAAATGTAAGTGGAGTGATGCATATGTTAACTCAGATACCCTTAAAACACTTGAAGTATCTTCCAAAAAACTTAATCATTCCAAAACAGCAGCTGAAGCCACTTTGAGTGTGAGAGGAGGTATGCAGTAAGAATACATCATTTGAATATAGTATCGATAAATGTGAACGTCATTTGGGAGGAGCTGCATTTGCTTGAGAGCTGACCATGGCATGCCTCCTTACTAATAAAGCAAGCAAAAGGGACAAACACCCCTGCCACCTGGGGGTTGTAAGAACGGCTTTGAGGGTTCCTATATGGCAGAGAGTTGAGCCGAATAACTTTACCTTTAGTCTCTTTTCACAGTAGGCGCTTATGATTTCTGTTTAGCGAAGGGCAAGGAATGGTCATCCTGCTCACCCGCCTGCCTGCAAGTGGGACCCTTTGGCTTGACTCCTGTGTGCACATATTTAACCCCTAAAAACAAGATGGTTGTTTGGTGGAATCCTATAGTCCCACAGATCATGCTGCTTTGAATTTAATATTTTGTCTACAAAACTTGGCTTGTTTTCACTCTGAACAACCATCTTACCTCTGAACAAATATTTGCATAGTATGGAAATGACCTATGTTTCAAAATTCCATATGGAAGAACTACAGTTCTTTCTAAATATTTTTATTTTGATTAATTTAGGGTAGGGGCCACACACAGTTTGCTGGGGTGGGGGGAGGTGAGGCGTGGGGGCGCCCTTCTCAGAATCCTGGGCCCAGGATTGCAGGCCTGCTGCTCCAGAACACAGCCTGGCGCTGCAGCTGGGGGTGGAGTAGGGAGAGGTTGGCTGTGAAGGGCCAAGAATTGAATTCTGGGCTTATACGGGCCAGGCATGTGCTCAATTTTGATGGTGGGGAAATTGAATTTATATTGGTTGTAATGCAAGGAAAATTGATAAGTATTTCTTTTCTTTTTACTTCTTGATCCTAAAAGAATTGTTTAGTATATTGAGACCAGGAATGACTGTAGCTTTTAAAACATTTTAATAAACATTTTGAGTGTAAAAATGACACTTAGAGTCATAGTTATGACCAGTTTTTCATTTACAGCTAGTTTTTTCTTAACTCTGCATTGTATTCTTATTGTATCACTTAGAAAGGGATTTGAAAGACCATGTAAAAAGTCTGTAATGCCTCTGTTACATGAACGATGGACATGACTGATTACTAAAATTACCCAGTACTAACTTGGGCTGGCCTGAGAATTTTGGAATTAACTATGAAACATTTCAATACGTATCATTACAGGAAAAAAAAAGTGAGGTTAACTTGCTTTTCCCTTCTTTTCTGTGAACTTTTTCCATGTTATTATCTCCTTTGTAACTGAAAATTTGTGGTCATCTGTATAAGTAGATGGAGAGAAATATGTTTGAAACCAACAAGTCCTAGAGAAACCCTTCTGTTTCAGACTATGGTTATTAACATGCATGCTCAGATTTACTTTTTCTCAGGCATATTCAACTTTCTCCTTAAGATTCTGGTTTTGCCTTTCAGTATCAATATTGCAAACCACAATGCCCAAAAGGGGATGGGGAGGGAGGGGGGAGAGGGGGGCAGAGGGGGGGAGACAGAGAGAGAGAGAAAGAGAGAGAGAGAGAGAGAGAGAGAGAGAGAGAGAGAGAGAGAGAGAGAGAGAGAGAGAGAGAGAGAGAGAGAGAGAGAGAGAGAATATTCCTAATTTCAGAATTCTGGTCACAAAATAGGCACTCAAATGAGGGGTTCCTAGAGTTTGAATATTTTGAGTCATGGTAAATTTACCCTTTGGAAGGTACAGCCTAGGATACTTGTATCTGGCTCTCTTTATTTCTGTTTGTTTCTAATGACTTCCGTTAGGCTCCATTGTGAAGGCATGATGAGACACTTAAAAAAAGGCTAACACAAATTCCTCAACGCTGAAATTCTGGTAGATAGAACAGTCACCTAGAAGCCAAATGAAACTTAACAGACAAAAACAGTGACACAGAAGGCTCAACTAGAAGCAAATAGCTTAGCAAACCTCTGACAGAGACTTAACCTAGTAGTGAGAGGTAACAATTCCCACAAATTTTCTTTTGTAATTATATAATTCCATTAGCCATTTAGTTGTAAGAAGCAATATAAAAATAAATTATTGTGTGCCACCGAGGGAACAGGCTTCTGTGTATGTGTAGGTGGGGGGAGAGGTGATTGGGAAAATGGGGACAGTGATAGAGGGAAAGTCACACTGGTGGTGGGGTTGGTGTAGGAGCATCAAAAGCCTGTAACAACTCTATTACAAACTTTGTAAATCACGGTGTTTAAACAGAGTGTTTTATTTTAAAGGCTCACACACACTGCTGTCCAGTTTCAAGTTTGTAGAATGGTTTTGTGTGAACTATCTTGAACCTCTCACTTCAGATGCACCTGATTCATCAAAAAAACTTTTGGGGGGATTTCAAATCAAAGCTGGCAAACTTTTTCAATTGGGAGGATTTATTTGGTTGACTTGTTTCCATCTTTCACTGAATAGTCTTTATGGAAATCAGCTTTGAAGTGCTGGAAGCAGTTGGTTTTTAGCACTGGGGAAGCTTATTAATCAGGCATGTGAACTGGCCTATGTCAGATTTCAGTGCCAGAGAAGGCTGGGGGAGCCTGAGGAGATTTTCATTTCTTTAAAAGGTGGGAGGATTTCCTGTTTCATAGAAGTTTGGATTGGAAATTTTCATGACACATAACACTGAATAGTGCTTTACAGTTTCATAGTAATTTTTATAAACATGATCTTATTTGAACCACAAATGAACTTTACTGAAGAGAGAGAGAGAGAGAGAGAGAGAGAGAGAGAGAGAGAGAGAGAGAGAGAGAGAGAGAGAGAGAAGGAGGAAGAGAAAGAGGGAGAGAGCAAACTAGTGATATTATTTAATTTTACAGATAAGAGTAAATCTCAAGTACCTTAAGGGAATTCATCTACATCAGAGATCCCCAGACTTACTTGTCCCTCTGCCCTTTTTTCAGGAAAAAAAAATTACAGCACTCTCCTGGAAATCTACCTTTGAAAAGTGAATAAATAATAAATTTTCCCCATCTCCAGTTGCATTCGGGGTTGCACCCAGGGGTATTGACTTTGCCCCCCCACATTGTTCTAGCACTCTACCCTTTGGGTGGGGTGTGGAATAGATACTATTGCCCACTTTGGGAAAGACTGCTATATCAGATACTGACTATATCACAGAACCAGGGTTTGAACTCAAGTCTTGATTTCTTATTTCATTATTCCATATAATTTTTTTCCACAGTGTCTCTAAATCTGAAATTTGTTCCCTATATTATAGAAAGATTATCTTTTTCCTGTTTGATTAACTGTGTCAGAGCATAAAAGTGAAGGCAATGGGAGCTTGAGCAATAGCACAGCGGGGAGGGTGTTTGCCTTGCACGTGGCCAGCCTGGGTTCAATTCCCAGCATCCCATATGCTCCCCTGAGCACCGCCAGGAGTAATTCCTGAGTGCATGAGCCAGGAGTAACCCCTGTACATTGCCAGGTGTGATTTCCCGCCCCCCCCCCCCAAAAAAAGTGAAGGAAATGTTGAGAAACCATTCGCCTTCCCTTCCCCCTCCTTGCCTGCGATGGGTCAGTTATCTTGTCTGAAAGCTGTTCTATCTGCAGTAGGATGGGACCTTGACTCATCCCATCTCACAGTGCCCGGTGGGAGAGGATGGCTGGTTCAGCATACTTTATCACATGGTCTGGAAGTTCTGTCAATGGGTTCATTACGGGGCTGGAGCGATGGCACAGCAAGTAGGGCGTTTGCTTGCATCCGGCCAACCCAGGTTCTAATCCCAGCACCCCATATGGTCCCCTGAGCACGCCAGGGGTAATTCCTGAGTGCAGAGCCAGGAGTAACCCCTGTGCATTGCCAGGTGTGACCCCCCCAAAAAAAAGGGTCCATTACAGGTATTTTGTTTCCTCCGATGTCTGTTTCTTACTATTTTTCCTTAGCTGTTTTAATGTCTTAAGTCTTAGCTCTTCCTCAGTGACCACTTGAAGTGATTTTGATGTTCTTGAAGTTTCCCGATGTTTTCTGCAGAGTGGAAAGCCTGGGTTGCTCCTTGATGTGATTTCACAGCTCTTAGCATTGCTTTCCTTCACCAGCATAGCCTTAACTTTAAACAGAATTGGGTACACAGATAGGCATGTCAGCATTGCACTGTCACTTATGTAAGTGTACTTTAGCATTTCTTCTTTTCTTTTAATCAAAATGAGGAAATAGAAAATGTTTTGTTATGGTCGTTTTACACATACACCCACAAGGAAATGCGTAGTTAGCTTCTGTGGGAACTGTAACTGATACATTTCAGGGAAGAAATTGGCTAAAATTTTAACTGCCAAATGTTCCTGAGGAAAGAAAGAAAATATTATGCTTTAGTTTACTAATTCTAAGAGTCTCTGCCTCCTTTAATCAATCTGTATAAGAAACCATACTTAGGTCTTCACTCTAACACTTCTTACAATTTGTGCATTTTGATCCAGAGAATTATTTCTGTAGTTTGTTTTTCAGGTGTATAGTGAGGTAGAGCTTATTACAGCACATGGCCAACTACGCACTTGAGGCTAGATACACTCATAAAAAAAATGAAATGCCAAATGGGTATTCCATTTGGATGCTAATTATACATCTGGACACTTGATCATGCCTATCTTACAGTTTTCTGAATGAGGCTATTCCAGTCTACCCACATAGGTACCAACGACTTCGCTCACATTAAGGATTTGGCGGTTGTATATATCATCCCGAGGAGAGCTTTGGAAGCAGGGTTGCTTGTGAGGCAATGCTCACTCAAAGTGTGTATCATTTTTTCATAGAAAAAAAGAAATGGGTTCCTTTTTGTCAGGTTGAGATGAATACACTTATTATATTCACTAATGGAGTAAAGGAGTATTTAAAAATTGGGTAAAATATTTAATTTGATAATTTGGATCTTCGAGTTAAACTATTCATTTTATGTGTGTGTGTGTGTGTGTGTGTGTGTGTGTGTGTGTGTCTGTAGAATAAACCTTTGGACTGTTTTAAAATGTCTTTATTGTGGTATTTATTTTCAGCTGGCAGAAAAGGCCTATCTCAAATGTTGCTTAGACTCAGTGAAAAGATTTAGGGAAGTTGTAACGAGTTTAATAACCGTCAGTGGAGTGACATAGGTTGACACACCCAGTTACACAAGCCCTGCGTCTGAGAACTGTTGATGTGCAACCATCCCATCAGCATCTTCGAGTCATTATCAGCAACAGTAATGGCTCAGTTATTTATGTGGGGCCACATGAAAAGAGAAGGTATTATAGCAAAGTGTAAGTAAAATCTTACAAAAGACATCCCCTGCATAGCTCTGATACTTCTCTTCAAACATCTCAGGCCCACTTTCTTTCTTTCAAAAATGAATTTCTCTTCTTAAATACCATGTTGTTTCAGCTCATATTTTTTGCAAAAGTCAGGAAAGGCTAATGTAATGTGCCTTATATTTGACTTTTAGGAACCTTCACTTGTGTTTTTATGCTGATCTATGTATGTGAAACTATCCAGTAATTTTACAGGTTTATACTTCATACCTTTATACCTGCTATCAAAACACTTAGGATTACTTCTTATATAAATGATTTTGGTCACTCTGTGGGAGGGAAGGAATTTATTCATGGGAATAAATTTACGTTCTGAAAAGATGGTATCTAATAGTTTGCAAAACACTTTCACAAGCATTGTATCACTTGTAGGATCATACATTGCTATGTGGATATTTTTAATTTTTAAAAAAAATTATATAAATTGATATAAAATTTTGATTTTTTCATTTATTTTAATTTTATCTTTTTTAAATTTTATTGAATCACCATGTGGAAAATTACAATGCTTTCAGGTTTAAGTCTCAGTTATACAATGCTGAAACAACCATCCCTTCACCAGTGCCCATATTCTACCACCAAAAAAAAAAAGAAAAGAAAAGAAAAGAAAAAAACCCAGTAGACTTCCCATCCCCCCCAACTGATAAATTTCACTTTACTTTCTTTTTACTTTGGTTACATTCAATATTTCAACAAAAACCTCACTATTATTGTTAGGAGTTCCCCACTAGAGTCAGACCTGTTGTGAAGAGATATGAGGTCGTGCGGCTGCTATTGCGCTATTGTGGCTGTGTGGTTTTGGATTTCTTTATTTTAGCAACTAAGTCCAGGGAAATTTTTTCCAGATATTGGATCATTACAAGCTTGTAACTCTCATCTGTGGTCCTCATAATATGGCGGTCGCCATGCCCTTCACCCCCGGCAAGGAAAAAGGCGAGTGAGAAAAATACCTTTTCCCTCCTGGGGAGGTATGAGGCTGTGGCTTATTCTCAGTCTGGAGACATTCTTCAAGGAGCTGCCAGTAACAATAGTAGTTTAGCTGGCCTCTGGAGTCATGGCTCATGCAGCTGCGTAGAGGCCGCCCATGTGCAGACCCCGGGATCACATCTTGGCCATTTTTTTCCTTTTATTTTATTGAATCACTGTGAGATAGTTACAAGCTTTCATGTTTGGGTTACAATCTCACAATGATCAAACACCCATCCCTTCACCCAGTGCACATTCTCTACCACCAATATCCTGGGTATACCCCCCTTACCCCCCATCCCCCTGCCTCCATGGCAGACTATTTTCCCCATATCTCTGTCTCTCTGTCTTTCTGTCTCTCTCTCTCTCTCTCTCTGTCTCTCTCTCTGTCTCTGTCTCTCTCTCTCTCTCTCTCTCTCTCTCTCTCTCTCTCTACTTTTGGGCATTATAGCTTGCAACACACACACTGAGAGGTCATCATGTTTGGTCCATAATCTACTTTCGGCATACATCTCCATCCCAGCTGGTTCTTCCAGCCGTCATTTTCTTAGTGATGCCTTCTCTATTTCATCTGCCTTCCCCCCTTCGCTTGTGAAGCAGATATAAAGTTTTTCACAATGATTTACTGTATTCAATATTCCAACACCAATACCACCACCATTACACCTCTCAACCACCACTGTTTTGCCACTGCTATTTTGAGTCTTCCCAACCACCACCCAAAGCTGTAAGTAATTTATTTTGTATTAGTTGTTATGAATAGTCTGCTAAAAGTGATCCAAAAAGGTTTCCTTAGAAGGAAGTATGTGAAGATTATTGTATCTCACCCTGGAGCCATTAAACCCTTGTATTAGAGATTACTAACATGTTGTTTCAGGTTAAGCCTTGTGTGCTAATATTTTTATTTTTTTGATTGAGATCAGTTTCCTGCTACTTTGCACTCCATCCAGTGTGGTGTGCTACTCCTGGTACATCAATGGTGTAGAATACGAGATGTCTCACAGCCAGAATGTGGCTGCATGTTCAGGAATTCTAAAATCTTAAATATGGTGATACAGCTGGAGTTAAATTTTACCTGGATGGTGACTTTGGGGTTGAGGCATCTCTGCAGCTTGTTGATCTCTTCTGAGATTTATTTGTGAGTCTCTGGATCATGGCCATTAATGAGCTTATATGGCGCCAGAGGCAGTTCATGGGCTTGACTGCCAGGCTCCTGGAAGAACAGGGAGATGGGGGGAGGTCTCCCATTCCGACTCCGTCAGAGCCTGGAGATTTTGGTCAAAACCCACAAACTTGAGTTTTTCAACAGCTTCACTCATGGACGAAGCTCGTCCTGTGCCTGTAGTGATCAGATGTGATCATGATGGTACTTGGATTCGGGAGGTTTTGGGTGCTGGGGCTCGCTCACCTGCCTCCCTCCAGGGTTCCCTGGACGAGACTCATCCTGGTGTGGGGTCTGGAGGCATCTCTGCAACTTGTTGATCTCTTCCAAGATTTCTCATGTTTGGGTATTAAAGCAGAATGTCTGTGGGGTAGAGTCCTAAGTCACTCCACAACTGCCTGCTGGAGAACTAAAACCAGGTCTTCTTTTGTTCCATGGTGCATATTTTATCATTATTCTTTTATTATATTGGATTGTTATTTATTGGAAGAAACATGGCATCTTCCTGTGCTTTCTTTATTTTTGTTATCTCAGTTATATCCTTTTAACATTTAATTGGTTTTTATAGTTTTTTCCCCTATTGATTTTTTTTACATTATGGAATTTTAGGGATTTACTGTCACACTTTCACACTTCTCTCTATATCTATAATTCTCACTTTTTCAGTTACAGAAAGATCCCTCTCCTCATTCTTTCCAGCCCCTTTATTTCTGGTCAGCAGCAGCATTTTTGCTAAATTGGGAGTAGATTTTTTTTCCAGCTTTGAGCTTTATTACAGATTCACCGCCAGGGATGTCACCATTCTACAAGGAAGTGATCATCGATGTAAAGAGAGGGGTTTGGCAGGGTGATACCATTTCACCGAAACTCTTCAGTGCCACCCTCGAGAATGTCATGCAATGACTGGAATGGGAAAGAATGGGAGTGAAAATAGACAGCTGGCAACTACACCTTCGCTTCGCTGATGACATCGTTCTAATAACACCAACATTAGCCAAGTGGTACAAATGCTGGCCGACTTCAACCATGAGTGTGGAAAGGTCAGACTACAGCTGAATCTCACAAGACAATGTTCATGAGAAACGAACTAGTCCCTGACGTTTCATTTGCTCTCAACGGAGCGAACATCTCCGATTGCAGCAGCTATGTGTACCTGGATCAAGAAATCAACATGAGAAACGACTTGGCACCAAGAACTGTGCAGGAGGAAGAGAGTAGTGTGGAACGCCTTCAAGAGCGTCGAAGAAATGGTTAAGAGGATGAAGAACCTCTGGCTCCAGGCACATCTTTTCGACTCCACTTTTCTTCCTGCACTAACATACACCCTCAGAGACCTGGGCCCTGTGAAAACAGGATGAGAACTCTATTTAGGTATCCCAAAGAGGAATCAAAAGAGCCATGCTAGGAGTATTACGTTTCACTTAAGTGGAGAAGGAATTTGGAGTTCTGACCTCCATCGATGATCAAGAATCAGGGACGCTCTCATTTGCGAAGGCGTCGAAAATCAGATGGGCCCAACACGTAATGCGATTTAGAGACGACCAGATGACCACTGGACTAGAGCTGTTACCGACTGGATTCCACAGGACGTCAGAAGAACGCGTGGCTGCCCACCTATGAGATGGTTAGACTTCTTCATCAAAACCCTGAATGAACGGTTTGAGGCTCTTCGTGTTCTTAGAGCGAGCAGATGCTATTGGGCTACAGTAGCATGCTACAGGGATAAATGCAGACGTTATTGGCGCCTGCTTGAGCAGATCAAAGATCAATGGGATGACAAGTGATGACAAGTGATTTTCTTTTGTATGTCATTTTCTGGGCTGGAGCGATAGCACAGCGGTAGGGCGTTTGTCTTGGACACAGCTGACCGGGGTTCGATTCCTCCGCCCCTCTCAGAGAGCCCAGCACGCTACTGAGAGTATCCCGCCCACGTGGCAGAGCCTGGCAAGCTACCCGAAGCGTATTCGATATGCCAGAAACAGTAACAGTAAGTCTCACAATGGAACGTTACTGCTGTCCGCTCGAGCAAATAGATGAGCAATGGGATGACTGTGACTGTGTGTCATTTTCCACACATGAACGTGAAACCATGTTTACTTCCTTAGGTACTGCACTTAATATAATCATCTCAAGCTCTGTTTTCTCTCAAACTGTACAATCCCGTCATTTTTAATGGCAGATTAGTGTTTGATTTAGTTTCTGCATGCCCACACACACAGACACGCACATTATCCTAAGTTCATGGAGGCTTAGGTTGCAGATTTTTCCTATTTTCTTTAGATATTTTTTGCCATTGGAAGGTATATTAGCATTCCTTTCCAGAGTGGAAAGAAGATTGTTTTTATTTCCCACCTTTTGATAAGAATCATTGTGTTTTCTTTCAGTCATCTTGTGTCTGATTAATATCTGATGGCATCACAGTGCTTCCAAGGTACCTGTTGGCAAATGAAGGCTTCGTAGGAATTAGAAAGTTTTTCCTTGCTTTCTGAAGGAGTAGACTCAACTGAGTGATGCAGTGTGTTCTTTAGCAACATATTACAAAACTAATTTTGGATACTTAAAACATAATTACCTTCTTTCTGAAGCAGGTGCCTGTGCACCAAATGGATACTTAGTTATGTTCCTACTGATTTGGTAAGTGGTTGGGTCCAGGGTGAGTATTGGAGAGCAGTGATGTAGAACTTTGGTGCCAAGTGTTTCTGAGTGCAGACTGACTATTAGACCTGCATGACCGAGAGAGAGACTGGGAGCAGTTTTTGAGAACTGACAGTTACTTTTGCATACTTGGGGATCATATGGATTCCTGGGGATTGAGAATGTGGTTTAGAAGTCCTAGTATGTGACTGTACATGCCCAGAAAACATGCTTAGGTAAGAGATGATTTAAGAAGTAGGTTTTAGCTTCCTTCTGAGACTCAGACTTTGTGTGAATGTTAGAGTACTGTTATAAAGAGTCTTTTGTACAAAGGGTCTCCCCACTAGGGAGCCTATGAGAAGCAATTCTTGCTCAATCCTAAGAGCCATGCTTGAACTAAAATAAGTAGTTTTTAGGACTAATGAATTTTTTAGGAGTCCCTTTAATTGCGCTGGTAGCTGTTTGGGTTTCTGTCCATAGTTCCTGTAGGTTTCTATAGATTCTTCTGTGATCACAGCTTGAAATAGTGGTTTTCAGTTTTAAATGTGCATGAGGTTTCAAAGGTTTGTTAGAACACAAATTCCTGGGTCCATCATCAGATTTCTTTTTGCAGAGCCTTGTAATGTGCATTTCTTTTACCTGGAGTTGTGGGCACGTCCAGCAATGCTCAGAGGATACCCCTGGCTCTGCACTTCCAGCGGGCTTGGAGGACCATGTGAGATGCCAGGATAGGCTACATGCAAGGCAAATGCCCTCCTACTGTACTGTACTATTGCTCCAGCCCTGCAATGTGCATTAATTTTTTTTTTGTGGGGGGGCATACTCAGCAATGCTCAGGGGTTACTCCTGGCTCTGCACTCAAGAATCTCCTGGCGATGCTCGGGGGACCATATGGGTCGCTGGGGACCAAACTCAGACTGGCCACATTGAAAGCAAGTGCCTTTCCCACTGTTCTATCTTTCTGGTCCATTGTGTGCATTTCTGACATGTCTTCGGGTAAAACTTTGACATTTTGGGAATAATAATTTGAGAATGGCTAGCCTGGTGGTGTAATGCCAGCTTGTTTGAGCTTTGGGCAGAGGGACCTACGCAAGAGAACTTTCCAAAAGAACTCTTCTGTCGTGCTTAGAGATGAGCTCCCAGAGGTATTAATTCATTCACAAGTATAGGAATGTTTGCTGTGTGTCAGGGACTGTTGTAGTTGCTAGGGAATTCTGCTTGAAAAAAAAGCACACAAAAATCGGCCAGTGGAATTGTGTGTGTATAAGCCAGGACCCAGTGTTAGTCCTCCAATGGTTGGTTATTGTTTTCCGTGGGGTAGGGGAAACCGCCCAAGCATCGCTTTAGGGAGCTTGAGGGCCACTCCCGCTGAGTGTTGGTCACTTGGCCAGTGGTTCAATGTGAGGGCTCGATGAAGTGGCACTTTGGGGACCATGCAGTGCAGAGGGCCACCAGGACCTAACCCAGCAGTGTTCAGAGTCCCTGCACTGTCAGGGATCCAATGAGGGTCAGGCCCTCTGACTCCTACACTGTCTTCCTGGCCTGTGGTCACTGACTCTTAAGGTGATTCTGTTCTTTTTTTCATTCTCTTCCACTCGTTTTACTTTCTTTTGACATGGACCAGGTGCTGGGGAGGCCTGCTCTGGGCCAGGACTGGGTCAGGGCCAGATGCGAGCCTGCTAAGTGATCTTATTTGTAATTTGTAATTCCATCTAAACTTTGCCAAAACTCTGGTGCTTTGATTTTTTTTTTTTTTGCTTTTTTGGGTCACACCTGGCGATGCACAGGGGTTACTCCTGGCTCTGCACTCAGGAATCACCCCTGGAGGTGATCAGGGGATGCTGGGAATTGAACCTGGTGCAAGGGAAACACCCTACCCGCTGTGTTATCGCTCCAACCCTGGTGCTTTGATCTTAATGGAAAGAGGCTGACCTTCGAGAGGGTTAGTAACATACCCAAGGTTATACTAGTTATTGCCTCTGATTCTCTACTGCAGTGCTTTACTGAGGATGGTGACCGCCACTTGCTCATGCAGCCATACTTTGATCTGTCTCAGCTGCACGTTTGGAGGAGGAGAAAGCAGAATAGAATATCACAGAGTGGACTTAGTTACTAAAATACTAAAATACAGAAATCCAAAGCCGTGTGGCTGCTAGTGCGGCCTCTCGACCTCATATCTTTTCATTCTCAGGGATGGAAAACAAATTATCAAATGCTTTCTTTCAGCAGGTCGACTTTAGGGGGGAGAAACTCCAAATCAATAATAGTGAGTTTTTTTGTTGAAATATTGAATTTAATCAAAGTAAAGTGAAAGTAAAGTGAAATTTATCAGTTACACAGGTGGGGTGGGGGGCTGGGGAGGGGGGCAGGGGGGAGGTATACTGTGATTCTTGGTGGTGGAATATGTGCACTGGTGAAGGGATGGGTGTTTGAGCATTGTATAACCGAGACTTAAACCTGAAAGCTTTGTAACTTTCTACATGGTGATTCAATAAAAGAATAAATTAAAAATAAAAGAATATCACAGAGTAAGGTTAAGCATTATTTCTCTCACTCTTTTTTGTTTTGTTTTGATTTGCTTTTGGGCCACACCCTGCAGTGCTCAGGGCTTGCTCTTGGCTCCTTGTTTGGAGTTACATCCAATCATCGAGTTGTCCACCAAACTTGGCCTCCTGCTGGAAAGCATGTACTCTCCTCCACTGAGTTGCTTCTTTCAAGGCTGGCCCCGAAACATTGTTTCTTCAAATTTCTACTTTCTGCCCACATATACAGCTGGGAAGAGTTTTGTTTGTTTTGGGGTTCACATCCACATGCTCCCGGCTTCCTCCTGGCTCTGCACTCAGGAATCACTCCCACTGGGCTTGGGGGACTGTGTGACATTTGGGGATGGAACCCAGGTCAGTCCTATGCGAGACAGGCATCCTAGGCAAACTACCCTTTATGCTATCGCTCTTTCCCCAGGAAGAACTGAGTTTTGACTCAGTATATTTTGCCCAGATTTTGTTTATGTACTGTGAGTTATAATACTATTCATGGTAGGATTTTATATAGAAAACGTTCCAGCACCACACCCTTCGTTAGAGTGTCCACTTCCTTCCACCAGTGGGCCAGTGTCTTCCACTGCCCCAACTATGGTGAGTTTCCTACTATGACCCGTTCTCAGTTTCAGTTGCCTTTTGGCATTTATCACTTTATTAATATGTTTCTCCATATCTCACTTATGAAAGAGGTCATACTGTGTCTGTTCCTTTTCTTCTGACTGATTTCACAGAATCATACTCTCCAGATCCATCCGTGTAGCAGCAAATTGCATGATTTTGTCTTTTTAACATACTACTACATGCTACTGTATTATGCCACATACTACTTTAGCCAAGTTAGCATTCTCTTGTGTATCTATACCATGATTTCTTTATCAACTCCTCTGTTTGGTGCTGTTGCTTTTAAATATTGACTGTTATGAATAGTGTTGCAATGAGCATAAGTGTGCAAACTTTTTTTGAATAAAGTTTTTGGGCTTTTGGGGTAGATGCAAGGAAGTAGAATTGCTGAATCACATGGACGCTAGATTCTGAGTTTTTTGAGAAGTGTTCGTATTGTTTTTCAAAATGGTCAGACTAGTTTACGTTGCCAATAGCAGGGAATGAAGGTTCCTTTTTCCTAACATCTCCACAAGTACCGGTTATTTTTTTGTGATGTGTGCCAGTCTCACTGCGTGAGTTGGTATCACATTCTGATTTGCGTTTCTTTGATAAGTGATTCAGAGCATTTTTCTCATGTACCAGTTGGCCATCTGCCTTCTTTGAGAATTTTCTGTTCATCTCTTCCCATTTTTTTTTCTTTTTGGGTCACACCTGATGATGCACAGGGGTCACTCCTGACTCTGCACTCAGGAATTACCCCTGGTGGTGCTCAGGGGACCATATGGGATGCTGAGAACCAAACCCGGGTCGGCCGCGTGCAAGGCAAACGCCCTACTGGCTGTGCTATCGCTCCAGCCCCTCTTCCCATTTTTTTGATAGAATATTTTTCTTACTGTGTATGGCTGTAAAAAAAAGTTATTCACTTTCTTGTTGGCTGTCATCTAATCAGTCTTAAAAACCTTGATTAGGAAACTTAAGAGACTCAAAAAAGTAAGTAATTTGTCAAGAGCACAAAATTACTGATGGTACAAAGATAAGTTCTCTGACTTGTTTTTTTTTTTTTTTTTAGCTTCTGATCTCCTGCTTTATCCCTTACACCATGCTGCCTTATTAAAAGTGTGCTGTAATGCCTGGGAATTGACTTATCTTTCCACACGATAGGAAATGGGCCAGAGAATCTGTAGAGATGTTTACAAAACTTAAAAAGGGAAGTTGGGTCTCAGCTTGCTTTGAAGGTGAAAATTTTGTTTCTTATATTAACCACACTCAAAATCAGGCGATCACATTTCTCATGTTAGTTCTGGTACTTTGTGGACAGAAGATATTAAAATTAACTTGGGGACTAGGAATGTCTTTTAGTGATAGAACACTTGCCTTGCATGTGTGAGGTTCTGGGTTCAGTTCTTAACACCAAAACTCCAAAACAATTAACATTAGCAGACCATAAGCATATCTGTAATTAGTAATGACTATTTTGACAGGATGATCCTGGCTGAGACGTGACTGCAGCTGTTTTGAGTGAAAGGGGGCTTTCTACCAGAATGCGTTAATATTTCTCAGTGCTATCCCAAGTTCCTCATTCAGTTCCTGCAGAATTCAGAGCTAATTTGCTCATAGCATGACTTATCTGAGCGAGATCTTAGCTTTATTATCTTTTGCCATTTCCTTTAGGTGGGTAATTTAGATTCGTATTCTTTGTCCCTTACATCAGCACATTGCAGATTTGCATCAGGACCAGGGCTGTGTATTGTTAGCATGATCAGATCATGGTAAATATTGGTTCCCCTGTGAAATGCTACCAACACTTTAACAGGAAGGAACCTTCAGTTGATCCAGGAGCACTCAGGGACATTAGGAAATAATTTGTGATTGCTAACCAACCCTTCCAGCAAGTCCCCTTTCACACTGTACAAAATAGACCGTGAAGCTGAGGGAACACGTGACTAAGGCCGTATTCGGGAGGTGGGCAGTGGTAGAGGCTGGCGGGGAGAAGATGATTCTTTCTAGTTGGAGAATGACACGTAGAAGCAAGCGAGAATGAGTGAGAGCCTCGATTTGTGAATCAGAATGTAGTGAGAAATAGCCTAAGAGGTCCTGGGGGAGTGATGTGATGGGCCAAATGGCTTGATGATAAAAAGCCAATCACAGAAGCCTTGTCATTATTCTGTGGCCCTCTCATCCTCTTTAGAGATGTCTTCCGAAGCATCTGATCACAGGAAGCAGTGATTGTCCTTGCCCTGAGAGTAAAAATATGGTCTGATGAAATAGACTTCAGGACTGTGTGCCAGGTTTATCCAGTTTTTCTACATTACCCCCAGTACTCCTGCACCCTAGGGCGATGTGTGTCTTGGTTTTTGTATTAAAAAACAATCTGCCCATAGTCGAGACAAGAAGGGTGGAAGTTGGATATGAATTAGGCCTAGTTTTTCCTTGAGAAAGAACACTGTTTTGATCCAGGGAAAATGAGTAGCTTCTCTTTCATGGTCTGGGGGGGTGTACAGAATCCCTGTTTGATGTCATTAAGCCTTTCCTCCCCACCATTATCATAATTCACCTGCTTCATAATCCATTTTAGGCCTTGGTAAATGTTTGCCAATTATTTTTTTCATTTTAAATTCTGCCAGCCTGAACTAAAAAGCAAACTAGAAATGATGAAGCAGTTTCAAAGAGGAGTGAAGAATATACTAACCTTCTGTGGAACGCTGTCAGCTAATACTGGTTGTTGAATTGTAGGCCTTCTGATCAACCAGAGTTGAGAAAGACCCATACTGCGAAGGAAAGAAAGAACATTTGATCCATTAGACAATTTATTTCAGTGCAGGTTTTGAAAGCTCAGTTATGGGCATTAGTTAACACAAAGATATTCTGAAAAAATGTAATAAAAGATTATTTTGGTAATTAGAAGACCTGTGTGTGTATGGGGGGATGTAAGATAGGTGCTTTATCACTGAACTACATTCCTGGACAGAAATTCCATTTTTGTAATGAAATGAAAAGGAATAACTGTGACCATCATTTGTGGGAAGGCATTGAAGAGGAATTTACAGATGTGTATTGTATGTATGTAGATATTTCTAAATATTTTTTCAGTTGTGGCAATGCAAATTGTCTGAATATTAGAGCAGTTCAGTTCATCACTGTTACTGGAAAAACAAGTTAAACCGAGCACATGTCCTACTGCGGATGAGTCAACAGTGTCATTTTAGCGTAAGGAGAAGACAGTACATTAGGCGAGTCATTCCCAGTCTGTGGTTTCCTCCAGCTGAGCAAAGGCAGCTGTTGTTTCAGAAGTGAGGCTTAGATGCAAAAAGAAGAAAAAAAAGTTGCCCACTTCCTTTCTTTCTCTTTATAGACATTTAATTCTCTTTTAAAAAGATTTATTTTTTTTATACTTCAGGTTTTCTGAATTCTGATGGAGTAATTACAAGGAGTCTATTATGTATTATAGACTTTAGCTTAAAACTTTAATTTTATCCACCATATACTATATTATATGTTTGAAAAGTTAGTGATAAAAAGAAACTAATTGAACTAAAGAATGTGATTTATCTGCCAGTTTATGAACTCGAATTGTTACATAGTAGTAGATGAAATTAAAAAAAATCTCTGTGATTTCGGGGTCTGAATCCTGGGGCTCATATATGCAAGGCATGGTTTTTACCACTGACCTGTCCCCAGCCAATCTTTTAAATTAAAACGTCATAAGGAAAACAAAAGGAATTGATTTTAGCATGCTGTTTTTCTCTACTGTTCTTGAATGGTATGGACAGGAAGTAAAGTGGTATTTTGTTCAACAACCTGCCACATTGTGTCTTTCAATTTTGGAATGCACTAATCTGGTACTCTCAGAATTGTGGAGAGGCCGTGTAGAAAGCTGTCTGAGGTTTTCCAGAGTGGAATCTGGTAGTGTTAAGGGTCTGTGTCTGGTGAATTTAACGTTGGTATGGCGAGTTTTTTCTCCCTGAGTTGGTTTTCTTTAGTTGGTGAGAAGTAAACTAGATTAAGAAAATGTTCTATCTCCTATGGCATTCTTGGATTACCACATAGCTATTACCCACTTCTCCAAGCAGGAGGCCACGTTTTCCCTCTTTGGTGGTTCAGTTTTTATAATCTTCATTGCAGATGTGTTCTTTGGAGTGATTTATTTCTAATCACTTGAATTAGGAGTAGCTTGATGAAATAATGATGTGTTTCTGACTTCTTACAGGGTCACCATATTTTTGGTGGTGCCACACCCAGCCATGCTTAGGGCTTTTCTGGCTCTGTGCTTGGTCATCACTCCTAGGGACTGGCTCAGGGGATCGAAGGTATCCCTTATGTCAGGAATAAAGCTGGGGTTGGCTGTGTATAAGCTCTGTACTATCTCTCTGGCACCATTTTCAGAGTGAAAACTTGTCAAGATAAGATCTAGCCATTCTTGTGATCTGGTTCCATCATTTCCTTTTGCTTCTGTGCTGTTACTCTGTTACTAAGAAGAAATGGTATCTAGTTACACTTTTACTCTATATAAGACCGCTAGTTCTTAAATTTCATTGAGTAGTTTGTTTTTGTTTTTTTTCCTGAGAAATGATAAAGGGCAGTACATTGAATCCTAGTATTGGCAAGCTTTCAGAAGTGGGCTTTTTTGTTGTTGTTAAGGAGAAGGCTGATACTCATGAATGGATGTCAACCCTTGTTAAGGCATGCATGTGTGAAAAGTAGTTGTGAAATGTAGATCGGAGGTCCCTCTTACCCAGATAACTCGTTTTTGCTTTGTTTTTGACAAGTATGTATATGGACTAAGTGTTTGTTTTTTGAAAAAGTTTTAGGTCACTGATATGTGAATGCTTTATCTACATGAGAATCCTATAAACAAATAAAACAGATGTGGAGATTTGTAGGTTTCAGTGGATATTGCTTTGTTTTTCTGACTGTATCTCTGCAGATACTGTGATTTAAAGGATGACCAAGAAATAAGTAGACTTGTGTACTAGCCCTCATGTGGCCATCTTGACCCGAATGACTGTGGCATTTCCTTATTTCTTTGATTTGCAACTTCCTTTTCTGCTAACATAGCAACTTGCATGCCACACAGGATTTTTGTGGAGGTCACAGGAGAACATGTGTAAGGAAATATTATGAGAAATAGGAAAATAATTTTTTTATTATGTCATTGATTTTGGCCAGCTTATCCAAGTGTGGTCAGCCTTCACAGGAAGGAATCAAGGGCTGGGAGCAACTTTCTTGTTCATTTAGCCTCAGTGTTCCTGTTGGCCTGAGAATGCTTGTTGGTTTGGGTGGGGGAACATCAGTGAAGGTTTGCTGCCCACTAGTAGCGGGGTATTAGTCCAAAATTCATATCACCAACTCATCGCTAGCTCCATCCTTATGTGATTTGGTGCTTGTTACTCTCGTTTTACCGGAAGGATGTTGACCAGTCAACCAACTAACCTTTTTTTTTTTATTAGTTTATTTTTAATTAGAGGGTCATCGTGAGGGTACAGTTACAGATCCATACATCTTTGTGCTCATGTTTCCCCCATACAAAGTTCGATAACCCATCCCTTCACCAGTGCCCATTCTCCACCACCAGTAAACCCAACATCCCTCCCCCCTTCCCCAGTCCCGTCTCCTCCTACCCCACCCTGCCACTATGGCAGGGTATTCCCTTTTGTTCTCTCTCTCTGATTAGGTGTTGTGGTTTGCAATAAAGGTGTTGAGTGGCCATTGTGTTCAGTCTCTAGTCTGTATTCGGCCCACATCACCCTTCCCCCACATGACCTCCAACCACATTTTACCAACCAACTAACCTTTATGTTTAGCTAATGCCTTACTCTCAGGAGAAGCTCTCAGTTTCTCCTGAGGGTAAGACAGTGTGTGTTGGGAAGATTGTTGGTTTGGGGCTCTTTCTGTGGAAGTAGAAGGATGTGTACAGAAGCTCAAATTTATAAGCTTGTTTTACTTAACAACTGTAAAACCAGTTTATGTTGGGGGGGTAGGAAAGGGGGATACTTGATTCACTGGTTGCTTTTTAAATATAAAACTTAGGGTATTTAGGACTTTTTGTGGTAACTTATAATTTGGCTCATAGTCAAAGTGATTATACTACCACAGTTTCAATATTTTCAGTGAGGTAATGTGTGCTTTGGTGAGAAGGAGGAGAAATGTTATTTAATCACCGCCACTGCACTAATAACCACATTCACTAAATCCTTTGTCCCTGTGCTTGAACTTAGGGTTACTTGCTTTAATACTGATTTTCCAAAGGACTTAATCCTGCTAATGTGATGAGGGGAGGGTGGGAAGGACATTCCCACCAGACCTGGAGTAGTGGAACTGGTAAAACTCCCTTTGCAAATCCCTCTTGTTCAGCATGTGTCACTCCCATGTCCCCAAAGTGGAATGGATTTTTATTGAGGAGAGTATTTTCCAAGTGATAAACAAAGGAGATTAAAATATCTCCTTTACCAGGTCATTGTGACTGAAGAAAGCAGGGATAAACTATCATTTTGGAGAATTTATTTTTCGTTTTATTATATGGGAAATTAAAGACTTGTTTGCATTCTTCCCAACGAGGATAGAGAGCTATGGGCCTGTTCCTTCAGAGGTTAGCTCAGCAGACATGTGCCAAGCCCATACCATGAACCTGGCATCAGAGCTGGTTGGAGCAAGGCAGAGCAGAAAACACCTATTAGGTGTTGAAACTCTTTTGGGCTCTCAGACAGCAGTGGCGAGCAATGCAGAATAAGTGGGTGTTGGACCATGACATTTTTTTGGAGGGTGGGTGGCCAGAGGACTCCAGTCTGGGTGTAGTTGGGGGCTGCTGAGGCTATACCTAGCAGTGACTGGGTAGGGATTGGGGAGCCATCACTGTCTTGCCAAAGGGTCAGACCCGAGGCTCACGTGTACTTCACCACTTTAGTCATATCCCTGCTTGGAGGGCTTGGGCCAAACCCAGCACTGCCCAGGGACTGCTGGCTCTTAGCACCGAGCTGGCTCCTGGTAGTGCTTGGGAATAGGCAGTACTGGGGATTGAACGTGAGTTGGCTGCATACAAAACAGGCACCATGATCCCCATACTATCTTTCTGGCCCCAAGATTGCATCTCCTTTTTATTTTTTCTTTTTGGGTCACATTTGGCGATGCTCAAGGGTTACTCCTGCCTCTGCACTCAGGAATTACTCCTGACAGTGCTCAGGGGACTATATGGGATGCTGGGGAGTTGAACCCAGGTCGGCCACATGCAAGGCAAACGCCCTACCCGCTGTGCTATCGCTCCAGTCCCACATCTGCTTTTTTAGGAAAAAAAAAAAGTTCTCAGTACTTTAGATTCATTGATGTGAGAGATGGAAGAGCTGGACACTAGAAGGTCAAAACCTCTTGGAGGACTTACCTTCAAGTTTAAAATCAGCCAATTGTATTTTTCACTGAATTCTTGTTTTAGTATGGAATTTCAGGGGTTTAGCTTCATATCTATATGCGTGTGTACTAAGTGCTCCCAGTGTCAGAGTGCTGGTACGATGCCACCACCACAGTGTTTGTCCGTCCCACACTTGCTCCCCTTTCACACTGGGAACCACCCAAGTGACTGTTTTCATTGGGTCTAAAAGTTAGTTTTGTAGCATTTTGCCAATTCATTTTCTCTAGTTATTCATGTTATTTTTAGGTTTTATTCTATGATCCTCCTTTTTAAATTTAATTTAATTTTTATAAGGTTGTTCACAATAATTTATTACATTCAATATTCCAACACCACCACCATTCCACTTTACTACAATTATTTAGAAATTTCCCGACCACCACCCAGCATGCCCTAATAGCAGGCCATAAATAATTTATTTTGTATTGCTTATTATGAGTAATACACTAAAAGTGATTCAAAAATATTTCCTTAGAAGAAAATGTGTGAAGATTATTGTATCTCGTCTTGGAGCCATTAAAGCCTTGTGTAAGAGATTACTAACATGTTGTTTTAGGTTGAGCCTTGTGTGCTGATATTTTTATTTTTTTGATTGAGATCAGTTTCCTGCTACTTTGCACTCCATCCAGTGTGATGTGCTACTCCTTGTACATCAGTGGTGTAGAGTATAAGATGTCGCACAGCCGGAATGTGGCCACATGTTCAGGAATTTTAAATTCTTAAATAGGGTGATACAGCTAGAGTTAAATTTTTACCTGGATGGTGACTTTGGGGTCTGAGGCATCTCTGCAGCTTGCTGATCTCTTCTGAGATTTATTTGTGAGTCTCTGAATCATGGCCATTAATGAGCTTACATGGCGCCAGAGGCAGTTCATGGGCTTGACTGCCAGGCTCCTGGAAGAACAGGGAGATGGGGGGAGGTCTCCCATTCTGACTCAGTGAGAACCTGGAGAATTTGGTCACAAAACCCACAAACTTGAATTTTTCAACAGCTTCACTCATGGAGGAAGCTCGTCCTGAGCCTGTGTTATCAGCTGTGATCATGGCGGTACTTGGGTTCGGGAGGTTTTCGGGTGCCATGGCTCTGTTTAGGCGGGTGATGGGCTCACCTGCCTCCCTCCAGAATGTCCCATATCCGAGGGTCAGCCTGGTGCAGGATCTGGAGGCATCTCTAGTTACTCGTATTCTGTGAGTGAAACCACTTCGGTACTTGTCTTTCACTTGCATACTTAATTTATCCTCATCCCTCAGTATCTGCCCATTTATCTCAAAAGGCACACTTTTATTTTTTTAAATGACGTATTTTCTTTCATATGCATGCTATAACTTCTTCATCTAGTCACTGTTGGATGGTATTTCAGTTGATTTCATGTTGGTCTGTTATCAGCAATCCTGTAAACATAGGGGTTTAGATATACTTTTGTATTAATGTTTTCATATTCTGCAGATAAAAGCCTGTATAATATTAATAAATTATATGGAAATTCCATTTTGATTTTTTAAATGATCTCCATACCATTTTCTATAGAGGGTGTATCAATTGAGTTTCTTTTGTCAGCAACACTTAATTTCCAGTCTGCTTAAAAAATTTTTTTGGTGAGTGTCAGAGAGGTACATTCAGTGATCAGAGGTTACTTCTGGCTCTGTATTCAGAAATGACTCTGGCAGGTTTGGGGGACCCTGTGAGATGCCATGGATTAACCCTTGCTTTCCCTTGTCTGAGGCAAGTACCCTACTCACTGCGTTATTGCTCTGGCTCCTATTTCCAGTCTTTTTGATATAGACCACCTCAGAGGTGGCATACGGGCACGTAAACATTTATTTAGTATGACTTATTAGTAGGAAAATTAAATCAAAACAACAATGAAATATCTTATATATGTTTGATGGATTTGGGTCTAATGCCTCCATATATTATCTATTTTTCAGTTAATATTTGTGTTGAGAGTTAAATCATGATCAGCCTTCCTTCCTTCATGCTGTCTTTCCTTCCTTTCGGCTGAGTTTTCCGAGCACCATTTTTTATAGACTTTCTCTTCCCATTGTATGTACTCGGTCCATTATCTTTCAGTAGATGTTCATATATGTGTAGGTATGTATGACTCTATTCCCCTGGTTTGTGTGCCTGTTTTCCCTAGCTATCTTAGTCTTCACTATCAGTGTAATTTTTAAGTTAGGGAGTGCGATGCCCCCATTTTTCTTTTTATTTGCTTTGGCTAACCAGGGTCTTTTCTGGATTCATACAAATGTTATTATATGTTCTGTTTCCTTGAAAAATACATTAGTGTTTTGATAAAGATTGCATTGAATCTGTAGATTGCCTTGCTTAGACAAGGTGGACATTTCTGTCATGTTTATTCTTCCAGTGCATGAGCATGGGTTGCTTTTTGTTTTAGTATCTTCTACTTAAGGAATATCTTGTATTTTCAGTGCATAGAACTTTTACCTTCTTTTCATAGGTTTACTTCCAGGTATTCTTATCTTTTTAAAATTTTTAAAAGGATACCCGGTGATCCTCAGAGCTTACTTCTGGTTCTGCACCTGGATCATTCCTGATGGGCCTCAGTGGACCATATGACATACTAGGGATTGAACCCAGGTCAGCTACGTGCAGGGCAAGTATCCTGCCTCCTGTGCTGTCTCCCCAACCTCCATATATTCTTTTTGGTACAGCTGTAAGTGGTATTATTTGGCAGTAGGGCAGGGATGTAGTGCAGGTGGTAAACACATTACTTGCCTGTGTGAGGTCCCGGCATGCTTCACAGCACTGTGTAGCCCTCCGAACACTATTGAGAGTGACTCTGGTGGCCTTCCTTAGCACTTGCAAAATTGGGATTGTTTCCCCAGTTTCTTTTTCTTCGAATTCATTGTTTGCATGCAAAATGTTTATGTGCATTAAATTTTATTCCATTATTATACTGAATTCCTTATTTCTAGTAGTTTTACAGTGGAATGGCACCTGTAGGGCTTTATATGTGATGTTATTCTATACTCCACAAATGAGTGCAGTCCTTGTCTGTCCCTCTCTTTCTGACTCATTTCAGTTAGTATGATACTCTCCATGTCTGTCTATTTATAAGCAAATTTAAAGACTTCATCTCTCCTAGCAGCTGCATAGTATTCCATTGTGTAGATGTACCAAAGTTCCTTAACCAGTCATCTGTTCTAGGGCACTTGTAACCCAGTTTTTCAAAATTATTTTCTTTATTCTGGCTTTTGGTTTTCTTTGTTTCCCCTTTTCTGAATTAGACCTCTCGTGAGGTTAGAATGGTTTATTTCAGACACTTGTTGTTTAATGATGCAGTCCTTAAAATACTGCTTTTGTTGTATCCCATAGGATTTGGTAGCTGTCTCTTTTTTTGTTATTCTCCAGGGAGTAATTTTCTTTTTCTATATTCTCTTTTGATTTCTTCATTGACCTATGAGTTACTTAGAGCATGTTGTTTAGTCTCCACATCTTTGGGGTTTTACCTATTTTCTTATTGGTTTCTACATTTACACAGCTGTGGTCATAAAAGATGTTTGGTATGATTCCAATCTTCACACATATTTGTAAGATTTCCTTTGTGATCCAACTTGTGATCTAATTTTTGAGAATGCTCCATGTGTACTTGAGAAAAATGTCTATTCATATTGAGATGTGAGTTTCTTTATATACCTACTAAGTTAATCTCTTTGATTGCTTCATTAATGCCATTGATTTCATATAAATTTTTCATCTGGGTGATTTGTCCATTGATGTAACATTGTATTGAGCTATTGTCAATTTATCCCTTAAATATGGTAATAATTATTTTGTATATTTTGGTGCCTCTGCTGGGTGCATGGTTGACTATAATATCTTCTAGCTAAATTGATTCCTTGATTAATACATAGTATTTATTGTCCTCTCTTAATACATTTTTTGGTGGTTTTTGGGCACTACCTAGTGCACAAAGGTAATCCCGAGGCTAAGTGCTCTGAGAGCAGCCCGGTGATGTGACCTCTGAGGAGCTGCAGTTGCTATAGTTTTCGTTCTTCTGTTGTCTTTCTGAAAATCTCATCTTTGCTTTGGATTTTTTGTCTGTGGTTACTGTGAGGATTATATTATACTTTCTGCATCCAGAATCTTTTTGAGTATTTTCTTCTTTCTTAGAGTATTAATTCATCATAATTTACACCAGTTCTGTCGCTCACTACCTCTCCTTTTATCTTGCATTGTTATTTCATAGTACTGTTTTTAATGGTATCAGATAACTGTTTATCCTCTTGGTTGAGATTCTGTTCTTATGTTTCTTAGTTAAAAGCTTTCAGCATTGCTTTTAGAACAAGTCTGATAATTGTAAACTCTGTTAGCTTTTCCTTGCCTTAAAAAACCTTTATTTCCCCATCATATTCAGATAATTATATTGCTGGGTAAAATATCTATTGTTATTATTTTTGCTTTTTAGAGGAATCGTTCCACCAACTAAGAACTGCCCACGGAATCAAGAAAGAGCTATCAATCTGTCAATCCTGGGCCGTGTGAGATTTCCTGTGTTGAGTCAAATTAAGCCGAAGGCTCCACTCCTGGTGGTGCCCTTCTGTCAATTCCTTTAGCGATAGCACAGTGGCCTTGCATTCGGCCAACCAGGTTCGATTCCTCCATCCCTCTTGGAGAGCCCGGCAAGGTTCTGAGAGTATCCTGCCCGCACGTCAGAGCCTGGCAAGCTCTCTGTGCGCATTCGATATGCCAAAAATAGTCACAACAAGTCTCACAATGGAGACGTTACTGGTGCCCGCTTGAACAAATCCCTGAACAACAGGACGACAGTGCTGCAGACAGTGCTGCAGTGCTTTAGAGTAATAAATTTCTTCTTCTCTTAGAGTTAGTGCTGAGAAGTCTGATTAAAAAACAAAAGGCAATCATACCTTTTCTTTTTTTTCTTTTTTTAATTTTTAAAATTTTATTGAATCACAGTGAGATAGTTACAAGCTTTTATGTTTAGGTTACAATCTCACAATGATCAAACACCCATCCCTTCACCAGTGTACATTCCCCACCACCAATATCATACCTTTTCATGTTACCTTTTTCCCCCAGAAACCTTTAATATTTTTCTTTAATCATTGACTTTGATAATTTAACAAGGATATGACCTGGCCTAGGTAGTTTTGGATAAAAAACCATGGATATTTGCTTAGAATCTTGAACATCTGTGGTTAATTGTTTTTTTGAGAATTCTCAGTTATTTCTCTGACGATGATGTCTGCTCTCTCCTCTCTCTTTGCCATTTGGGACTCTCATAACTCTGATTTCACCCTACAGTTGGAGTCACATTTCTTACTGATTTTTTTTCATTTTTTCATAAATCTCATTTCTCTTTCATTTAGGTCATTGCTATGATTTTATCTCTAAATTTTGAGAGTTTTCCTTTAGCTGTTTTTTGGTTTGGGGGCCACACCCTGTGGTGCTCAGGGATTACTCTTGTCTCTGCACTTGGGAATCACTCCCGGTGGGTTCAGGAGATTTGGGGATCAAACCCGAGTGGGCTGCGTGCAAGGCAAGCGCAGTACCCGCTATACTCTCTCCACCCCCTTTCATAGTTTTTCTTCATGTTTGATTAAGTTGCCCTTGGCATTTTCCTCATACAAGGCATTTCTGCTTGGCAATTTCAAAACATCTTCTGTCACCAAAGAGGTGAGGAACTCCTCGTGGTCATGGCAGACTCCCCCCACCCTGCCCCCTTTCAGGAAAAATACTTTTTTTTAGTTGCTTCTCTGTATGTACTTGAGTAATGTTTTTCCTTTATCTTTTCCCCTTTTTTTTTTTTGTTTTGTCTTTTTTGTTTTGGGGCCACACGTGGCAGTACTCAGGGCTTACTCCTGGTTTTTAGCTCAGGGATCTGTCCTGGAGGGCTCAGGGGACCGTATAGGATGCCTAGGATCTAACCTGGGTTGGCTGCGTGCAGGGCAAGCTCCTTACCCACTGTACTATCTCTTTGGGCTTCACAGTGAATCTTGAATAAGAATTTCTGACGTCTCTAGAATCAAGATAAAGGCAATATAACTGTTTTGGCAAATCAGGTGTTGCTCCAAGTTAGAGGTTCCAAAACTTACTTTGCCTATCTGCTTTTCAGGAAAAATACACAACTCAGCAAACCTTTGACTCTGCCTTCACCAAACAATCAAAACTTCCCTCAGTTGCTCCTAAGGGTTCCCTGCCCTGTCGTTTCAGTGTTCCCTGTGGGGCAGGATCCCTCACCTGGAAACATGCTACGAGATTTTCTTCTACTGTTTGAAATCACAAACATGGGACATTTATGTGCATGGTCCCTTGTTGATGTATACAATATTTTTGATCTTTGCTTTGTATTTCTTTGCTAATCTCCTAGCAAGTGGTTAAAAACCCAGCCCGCTGTTGTCTGGTAGTGTGCTGGGCTATTTTTCGTAAGTGACTTTTACAACTTGGCGTTGTCTTAAAGATAAATTCTTGGTTGCTCTCACGGTCAAGAACATGAGCAGTTAAACATTTTATGGAGTTGGAGGACAGGGTTTTTAAGAGGAACGACTGAACATTGAAATTTTAGCTCTTCATTAGAGGTCTTTAAGTACACATTATTTAGCTTGCTGTTGGGCCTAAATTACTTTCTTATGAATTACTATTGATTATATTGAAAGAAATCAGGTAAAAGAAGGGAGGAAATGAAAAAACCTGAGTAACAAAAAGTTTTGCCTATATTTACATTTTCTTCTCCCTTGATTATTTAGTAAAGGATTTTACCTTTCTCTGTTCCAACATTTTGCCCCAGGCGTGTTCTCTGGAAATTGGAATAATATGCATTTACCATTTACCATTTCCAGATTTAGATGTTTTCCTCACAAGGCGGTTTCTGTACTTATCTAGAATATTCTGGGTCTAAGCCCAGACTTGGACCTTTTGAACTCTCGGATTTAGACCATTCTCAGTCATGTGTGCAGGAATTTCCAGTTGAATATTGTCCACAGGTGAATGGGATTTGGTTTTTGACTGGAGATATTGAACTGCTGTGACTGATAATAATACAGGAATGACCTATATGCTAGGCCACAGCTCCTCTTGCAAACTCGAACTTTAGGACATGTGGCAGCCCTTTGTAACAGACTCGGACCTCCTGTCACGCTTAGCACTGTACATGTCATGGTGTTTCAGGGACACAGTTCTCGTGAATAGCCTTCATTGCCTCACACGAAGAGTTTAAGCAACAACAACAAACAACAACAACGACAACAACAACAAGTCTGTGGGAAAGGAAGCCCTAAGGGAAATCTAAAGCTGATCCCTGGATTTATCCCTTTTGGTTTTGGGTAGATCTCCATAATTTTTTTAAATAGTGTATAGTAATCAGTTTTTTCCCATTTCTGTTTAAAATAGAATTTTGTCCCCAGAGACAGGGTCTCTGTCTAAATCAGCAAACTATAGAAATTCTCTATACCATTTAAAAAGTGTGCTAGACGTTTAAGCAGAAGAAACACTTTATTTCTTTTGGGTGGGTAACAAGATTATATATATTTCTAAAATATTTTTCCAGCAATGGTGCTTAAAAACATGTATTTAAAATTAAAACTTTAAAAAAAAACAAACCCGGTACATAAAAAATAGTCTTTAGAAAGCTTTAAAGGGAGTATTGGCCAAAAGCACAGGAAGCTGGTGACAAGCAGAATTTGTCTCAGATAACAGATCCAGTAGAGATAATGGAACAGAACAGATAACAGAAGCTTACCTTGTGTAAGACAATGACGTAGCACCATGGGTCTGCCTCTTTGACCGCTAAGCAGTGCGCAAATATTATAACAGTTTGTAGTAAATAGTGTGAAGCTATGATAAGGCCTTTTCTCTTCTGTTGATTTTCATTACATTAAAGTTCTTCCTGGACATGCAAGCTCTGTAACTTTTCTGGCCAGTGTCATCTTACAAAGGGTTAGATGACAATACCAAACAAATGAATTGGGGCTACACTGGATCAGATTGGTGCTTTTTCTTCAGTGGTTATGTACTAGTGAATCTACTGTAGAGAAAAATGATACTTTACAATGAAAAATGCAATTTTAACTATTTTCACTTGAATTTTGTTTTCTTCTGCATTTGAATTTTATTTATTTATTTATTTATTTATTTATTTATTTATATTTGGGGGGCTCACCGTGGATACTCAGGGTGTATTCCTGGATCTGCCCTCGGGAATTATTCCTGGTGGTGCTTGGGGGATCCTGCGATGTGCCGGATCAGACCCTCATAGATAGTGAGCAAGGCAAGGGCCCTGCCCAGTACTGCACTCTGGCCCTGCATTTGACTTTGGCTTCCATTCAGTCTGTTTAAGTAAATTCTTATCATAATACATATAACTTAAGATGCATAGAGGAGAGTATATCTTCCTTTGTAGAAATTTTAAGGCATAAGTTTCCAAAATGTTTTAATAGTATGAACATTAGAAATGTATAATTCCACTTTCTCAGCTTTTCATCCTTATTGTAGGCCAGCAGTTTTGCACCATATTTTCCTTTTCATTTTAATTTTCTGCTCAAAAATAATACGTGTGCACCCCTAAAATCAGAATTATTATTCTACAGCTAGAAATTCCTCTCATTGAATATTATTTGCATATTCAGTCCTGGCTGTGGTCTAGCCTCTGTACTGAGTTTCAGGTATACAAAGAGGAACCAGTCAGCCATTGGCTTTAGGGAATTTTCCCAGAGGTGAGGGACACGGGTGAACCAACACTTAGATAGAATAAGAGCACAGAGAAGGGTGATCACAGCCTGTCTGTAGGTTCTTTGCATTCATCTTTAAATGGTGATACTTAGGGTTTGAAATATGAGTAGAGGTTAGCAAGTTGGAGAGAGAGAATAGGAGAAGTATTTTCAGGTGGAGAAAGTACATGTGTGTAAGACCACATCCTGACTTACAAGAATTTTTGACTTTTCCAAACCTTGCATTCTACATGGTAGAGCTAAATTCTTTTCCATTAATAAATTCGGAAGTAAAAATTACCTCATAAGTAAATAAAATATTTCCTGCAGTCTTTAAAGAGCCTGGTAAATAGGAAAGTATATAGAGTAGAGTCTATGTCAGTATAGACCAGCAAACATAAGTGTTACTTTTTGCAAGGCAGTGAATTCAGTCAATTCAAAATAAGACAAAATTGAAAAATTTGAACCAGGTATTCTAATTTTATAAATTCCCGGAATGAATAGCCTTATAAGGAAACATTTATTTTAGTAATGTCAAAAATACCCTTATTTTAACTTCAGTTTTTATTGGTTATTCATTCTCTAATCTTTGCATTCTTTGTTTTGAAAAGAGTACTATTTTGCTAGGAACCCTAGAGTGTAAGTCTGAGTCTGGTATAGCATGTCTCAAGTGGGAAACACATTTTCCATTAGATGATATCTGTAAAGGTCATGGAAATCCTTAGAACACTATCAGGAAAATAAAACTGTTGTTTCCCTTGTTACACTTATTTGTCTTTGAATCAAGACGAATTTTAAGGAGGAAGACAGATGCTTTTCCACTTTGTTTTTATTTAAATGTACCACTTGGGATTTGAAGCTTCTGCACTTCTGTTTGTTTGGATTTTTTTTCATGGCTTGATCCCAAAAAAACAGAATAAAAACTTAGTGAAAACTTTGTTGTTTAAAATTGCAGGGTGCTATGAGAACTATTGCAAATCCTTAGGTTTCTCTGTCTGCCCTCCGTCCTCCAAATTTTGATAATAGGGCAAGTAGTTATTTTGGAAAACTTTGTTCATTTTATCGAGCTGTTTCCAGACATTATGTGCCTGAAGCAACACTAGCCAATTATTGCCAGTACTAGGAGGGAAAGTAAGTGCAAACTTAGATTTCATCTCTCAAATGCTACTACTTGTAATTTGCATAAACTTTAACAAGACACTGAAAGTGCCTGGTGGCCCTCCTATCCTCATATTTTAGTACCTCAGCCATTCAAAACATAAAATGTCTTTTAAGTAAGCACTTAGGTATATGTGTAGAAAAGAGACCACAGTGCAGTTAGAAGGTATGAAAGGCAGAGCATATGAAAAAAATGGTATGAGACAGTGGAGGATTTGAAGAGGCCTCAAAGCAAGAAGTCATGCCAATTTAAAACAATTACATGTTAATGCAACAAGTGAAACATACGAAGGCAGCTCAGATTACAAGGGCTAGGTTGCAGCCTTAACTACTCCCGGCAGAGATTCCTAAAACAAAGGAGGCTTTTCAACCCTTAGAGCTGGCATGATACTGAGAAGTCCTGGAAAACCTAGGTAAGTGCCTAGAGGAAACTTTCGGGAAGATTACATCGAGTCTGGATACCTCGGTCGGGCCTGTCACTAAATACAAGCTCAGTGTCACTGAATATGTTCCCGAGGCTGTGGAGCTGGGTAAATCAGTTCAAATCACTGGAGGCCGTAATCACAGCACTTGTCCATGAAGAATTAGCAGTGAAGCCCAGAGACATTTTTGCTTATACATAATGTTTCCTTCCCCCTTAAATGAGTTACCTCTTATGCTACAGTAATTACTTTGTCAGAGCAGTGATCCCTCCCCTCCCCACCGCTTAATCGTGTTGTTTCAGTGTGTCTCTTACTGGACGGTCAGTGGTAGCATTGAGAAGCACTGACTCCGTTTTCTGCCATTGCATAATAAATTGTCGAGGGTTTTTCTGTTCTTCCAAATATCTTGGTTTGTTTAACTTGAGGTTTAATTGATAATAATACTTTTCCCTAAGGTTCCCATTTATCATGTTATCAGTTACCAAAAATTTGAGTCCGTACTATGCGAAGTTGGCCCTTTTTCTGAACTCCCATGTGTCAGGTACTGATCTCTGCTTCTTCTGTGTGCTCAGTGAGCTCATCTCAGAGTGGCTCTGGGAGAAAGCGTCTGTATTCCACGTAGAAAGTTGCAGCACACAGACTGTAGCGGTAGATAGCGAATGGTGGGGCCAAAGAGCAAGCGCAGACCTGACTTCAGCGTCCCTTTTTTCAGCCTTGAAGCTGTATCGCCTCAGTTGTACAGGTGAAAAAGCAGAGGATTATGTAGAACTAACTGTCAGCTTCTGAATTGTGGGGGTCATTAGAGTAGGGGCTCTCCTGTGAGGACCAGCAGCAGCCAGGGAATCTTTGCACCACACGCATGTGACTGGGCCTTGGAGGGACTGGTGTAGGTTGGATGACAAGGTGGGGGCGCGACAGTCAGAGGAAGCTCAGTCCAGCGGGGACCCTTTCAAGCAAGACACTGCTTTCAGGTGGCGGAGGGGGCCCTGGGTGGCTGGTTCAGGGTGAATTTAGCCTGGGGGAAGTAAGGAATGATTCGTCCTTGGGAGCAAATGTGCCAGGTCTGGTACTGTGCGGAGGTTCTGTATAGACCTTTAAAATTTGAGGTGTTCGCGGCAGGCTGCGAGACAGCTGAGTAGGAACTGAAAGCCACTGCAGATTAGGAAAGGGGGTGGCACACTGCGGGTGTTGCTTGTGGGAGGTTAGGTGCCAGAAGAATACAATCCTCACCATTTGGGGGAACGGGAAAATTAAGTTCTCTAGTGGGGCGGGGAACATCAGCCTTATGGCGCTGTCGAGCCATAGTACAAAGCCTGGCACAAGAAGGGGCAGAAATGACTACTTCTTGTCAGCATCCTGCATCCTGCCTGCCTGTATCGTATGGTCTGTGAATGATCTAAATATTCTAGTGGTTCTGGGCAGGAAAATGTTCCCCACCCCAGATTTAGCATAGTTAAAAAGTAAACAACTTGAATAAAATATGATTAAATTACAAAAACTTTTTTTTTTCCAGTTAGTCACCATGAGATAGAGTTACAAAGCTGATCATGGTTGGATTTCAGTCATACAGAGTTCCAACACATCCCTCTACCAGTGTCCATTCCACACCACCAGTCCTCAGTGTCCCCAGTATCCCTCCAGCCACCCTCCCCCTGCTTGTCTTTATGGCATGGCTGGCTGGCGCTCTCTCTCTCTCTCTCTCTCTCTCTATATATATATATATATATATATATATATATATATATCTTTCTCTCTCTCCCTCCCTCTCTCCCCCCCCCTTCAGGGCATTATGGTTTGCAGTATATGTTCTGAGAGGTTATCATGTTTATTCCTTTACTTGTTTTTGTTATGCAGTTTTTATCCAGAGTGATCATTTCCAACTCTCTCTGTCACGGTGGTCCCTTCTTTATCCCAGTGCATTTGAGGTAGGTATCTAACCGTGAACCAATCTCCTGGCCTGTTTTTCTACTGTCCTGGAGTATTGGTCTCATATTGTGAAGAAAGCCCTTTTTCTTAATGGAATATTTTACACTACTAACTTCTCTTCAAAGATAAATCAGATGGTGGTGGTGTTTATGCCAGCACAGGGAATAGCTCTTAGAGGCCTTTTCTAATCACCCTATTGAAAGTGGAACCTGATACACCAGCTTTTATGAATGTTTTGTATTCCATCAGTTACCACAAAAACTATTTTATCCATTCACTTATATATCTTTCCCCAATATACAAAGATTCTAGGAGGGTAAGGACTTGGTTCTGTTCACTGTGCTATCTGTGACGTCAGGGCCTGCACCACCTCACACAGTACGTGCTCAATTAAGTGTGTTCTGTCTTTGCTTCCCCAGGGCCACGCCTGGCAGTATAGTCTGGCTGGTTGGGCTTATAGCTCAATGCTTAGGTCGGGCTACTCAGTACTGTTAGGACCCTGCAGGGCTCAGAGGCCCGTGGTACGTGGGAATCGAATTTAGGGCCAAGTGCATGCAGAGTGTGTGATTCAGGCCACTGAGTCTTTCCTCAGCATGCAGGGTGTGTGATTCAGGCCATTGAGTCTTTCCTCAGCCCTTCAGTATATCTTAGATACTCGAAGATAGGTCCCTGAACACAGCACACGTAAGATGGTACAGAATCGAAATTGCCGGGGCTGGGGCGATAGCACAGCGGGTTGGGCGTTTGCCTTGCACGCGGCCGACCCGGGTTCGAATCCCAGCATCCCATATGGTCCCCTGAGCAGCGCCAGGAGTAATTCTTGAGTGTAGAACCAGGAGCAACCCCTGTGCATCGCCGGGTGTGACGCCAAAAAAAAAAATAAAAACAAAAACAGAATCGAAATTGCCTTCCAGAGTTTGGTCACATAGCTGAAAGCTGGAGCTGTGAAAGCGAATTCACTGCTTTTACCTTATTTTGGGGAGTAAGGGACCTACATATACGTCTATATATATATGTAGTATATGAGATTGATTTTAGCCAGATAATAAAATAAAAATTGGGGGAAAGTTCACTCTATTTATGAGTGAATGACTAGTTTTTCTGAGTCTGTGAAACAGTTTAAGTATCAGTTTTCTACCAAAAGCATGACTGAGCATTTTTCTTTTATCCTACAGATAGAAAGAATTTTTAGATTTAAATATTAAATTCGTAGAGCTTCTTTCAATTTTATTGTTATATTGTGGGAAAAAAGTAAATTGGATTGTGAATGATGCCCTTTCTCAGTCTTACTGTCATGATTTTGAGTTAGCAAAATTTTGATTTCTTTTTGTGTGGCATATCATTTCAGTATTTACTTAGAAATAGGCCCTGAGCAAAATCATGTCTCAAATTTTATTTTTACTTTTATTTATTCAAGCAGTATATTATCACATAGATCTTCGAGGACCTATAATCTTTATGTGAAATTTTATAGCCAAAATATGGAAACAACCCGAGTGCCCTAAAACAGATGACTGGTGAAACAAACTTTGGTACATCTACACAATGGAATACTCTGCAGCTGTTAGGAGAGATGAAGTCATGAAATTTGCTTATAAATGGATAAACATGGAGAGTATCATGCTAAGTGAAATGAGTCAGAAAGAGAGGGATAGATGTAGAGGGACTGCACTCATTTGTGGAGTGTAGGGTAGCATCACATGAGGCTAACACCCAAGGACGGTACATACAAGGCCCAGGGGGATTGCCCCATAGCTGGAAGACTGCTTCATGAGAAGAGGGGAGAAGGCAGATGGAATAGAGAAGGGATCACTAAGAAAATGATGGCTGGAAGAATCAGTTGGGATGGGAGATGCCTGCTGAAAGTAGATTATGGACCAAACATGATGACCTCTCAGTGTCTGTGTTGCAAGCCATAATGCCCAAAAGTAGAGAGAGAGTATGGGGAATATTGTCTGGCATGGAGGCAGGGGGAGGGTGGGAAAGGGGGGGTATACCCAGGATATTGGTGGTGGGGAATGTGCACTGGCGGAGGGAGGGGTGTTTGATCATTGTGAGATTGTAACCCAAACATGAAAGCTTGTAACTATCTCATGGTGATTCAATAAAATTTTAAAAATTAAAAAAAAAGAAAAAATCTTTATGTGAGATTTCTTCAAGGGACCATCATGCTTGATATAGTCCTAACTTGTGGTTCCTCGTTGCAGTAGCGCCAGTGTCACCTGGAAACTTGTTAGGAATTCAGATCCCCAGGCCCCTTGGGGCTCTCACTTAGAAACTAGGGGTGGGATCAGACAAATATTCCAGATAACTCTTGCTTGATGCACACAAAAGCTTGAAAACTGGCTTAGTAAATGTTACAGGTTCAAGGTAGCATGACCCTACAGATCAGCGCAGCAGCGTTAATGATTAGCTCCTGAGCCCACCTCCTTCTCCTCGCTGAACCCGATTGGGTCTCTAGGGCAGGACTGTGAAGTTATTTACCAGATTGATTGCCACATGTTGACTTTGTGCTGTTTGTATTTCTCTGAGCCTGTCACTGTAATGATTTCCCGGGGTTCTCAGTAGGAGCAAACTCCTGTTTTTTGCACCCCTGGACTTCTGAATCACGGGGCCTCGGTACCTTATGCACTTCTGATAGATTCCTCCAGTCATCCCGCTTGCCGTCCTGTACTTTTAACAGGGATGCATAGGAAATACTGGACCCCCAGGGACCTCCAGGAGCCCCTAGATCACTCCCAATTTGGGTTCTGAGTAGGGCAGTAGAACTTGTGTGAGGTTGGTGCTGCTGGCAGGGCCCAGCTGGTCCCTGGTGAAGGCAGGTTTAACCCCCAGCCTGGCATCTGCACCCCTGGGGGGGGAGCCAAGCTGCAGCGGCTGAGCCTGCAGGGCATTCCTTTCCTTCTGCGAAGTTTTCTTTTTTAAATAAAAAAGACAAGGCAAATATAAAGGGGGGTAGGGGGAGCCAGGAAGTTCTCATTGGAACTAATAAAAGTGTCTAAAGAAAATGAAAAAAAAATCAGTTTGAGAACTTTGGTATGGAGGAAATAACCTGACATTAACTGTTTTAATTATAGTTGTCTATTGGGCTTATCAGTGTGGGAAGAGAGAGCATTTGAGCCCTACAGGGAAGTGGGACATGGACAACAAGATGACCCTCTTCCTGAATCTCCCTGTGCAGGCTGCAGCCTGCGAGCACGCAGCAGATGTCCTGGAGGCAGGGCAACCTCTGGAAGAGACCTGGGTTCCCGGTCCAGAGGTTCTGCAGTGGCATGATGCCTCATCCGAGGGTCACTTACCCTCCTTGGCATTTGCTTTCCTGGTAAATGAGTCTGAGACCTAGACTTGCTCATCCTGAGAAGAAAAATGCCAGATAGTGGGAAGAGTTTCACTATAAGCAAGAACACTCTGGATCCATACTCCCTAGGGTCAGATTCTGTCTTCATTTGTTGATGTGGCCATGGACAGGTCTTGATATTTTTTTGCCCATAGGAAGATTGTTTGTCTATTGGAACAGATTGTGGCATTTAGTAAGTGCTATGTGTTAGCTGTTTGTGATGATGATGATAGATGAAATTTCTGTAAACATGTTCTCAGATGATTCCACCACTTGATAATAGTATTGGAAAGTAGAGGAATAATAGTTCTGGGGGGGGGGAATATTATGGTCATTGTTAGTAGATTTGCTCTAACATCCAACTGTGTTTGGCTCTCTCTTCCTCCTCCCCATTTTATAAAAGCTTAGTTTTAATGGAAGGGCATGTCTAGAAATTCTGATGTTGAGTTTATTTATGAAATCATATAGTTAGAGGAAGCAGAAATGTGGTTTTTACTCAATTTTACTATCAGATACATCAGCCATTTGAGATGAAACATCCTAATATGTGATAAAAGTTCATAAATGTAAACCTTTTTTATTGTTTGGCTGGACTTCTGCCTTGCCTTTTCAGTTGGTGTTAGGATTCATGGTAAACCTTTTTGGTGATGAAAATTCTAAGAGTCAGACAACCGAGGTATTGTACTTCTCTGACATGTTGAGTGGCAGATTTTACTGTTGCTTTCTCCTTTTAGATCAAACCAAGGTTTCTGCTTTGGCAGTTTATTTCTAAGTTCCCCTGTTTTGGGGAAACGAGGATTGTGGTGGTGAAATGCCATTTTGTTATTTCCTAAAGGGACTGCAGCTCGGAAATTTGAAGATTATTGTTGCATCTAAATGTGTAAAATTAACTCTCCGTTTCCTCTGATCCTTTCTCCTGTATAGTCTTTGTCTTGATCTATTCTCTATCTTTGTTTTAGCAGCTTTAAGCTAGAGATAATGTCTTACTCATTCCTCTGTGATACTATGTATTCCCCTTTTCCGGTTTCGTTGACATTGATACAAATCAAGCTCTCAAATACACTTTTTTGAGGGGAATTGTGTTCAGGGGTCCTGAACACCACTTTTGGCTTTTGTTGACTAACCAGGCGAATTTGGTTGGTGTTGGAATCTGAGGATGTGGTTCTGCTTGGGACCATGATGCCATGTCCCAGGATGCTGTGGACCATCAGGGCCACCCTGGTGGTGCTGTTCTCCAGGGCTGTGTCCAGGGATACTTGGGGGTGATGTGGTACCAGAAGTCAGCCAAGCTGGGTGTGTTCAAGACTTGTGTTTAACTCCTGTGCTAGCTCCTAAGCCACCAGTTATCATTCCTTGGATGAATATTGTTAATGTTTCTGATTATTTCTAAGTGGCCGGTTCTGAAACTTGGATTGGAGCCCTAAGTGTTTGGTAATATCATGAATCTACATGTGCTTTCATTCACGGAAGAATCCATATATTCTTCTAGCATATCTAAATCCGAAGATGCTCATGGCATATCTGGATGTTACAGCTTTAATTTTATTAGCATCATTAGAATGTACTGGAGGCACAGGAGAATTAGGAACATCACTCAGGTCACTAGGCAGTGACTGTGGAGGAAACTCTTGGGATGAGCTTCTTTCCCTGCTTCAATGAATGCTGAAGCCAAGAAAAAAAAGATAAAAACTGATGAAAACTTAAGGGAAGTCCACAGCAAGTTGGGTATGAGATTAAATGTTCATCTGATTGGATAACATTTCTTTGGTATTTGAGATTTGAGGGTTATCATTGGTGACTTATTTTTCATCTACGTTTGTCTTTATTTTTAGCACTGCAATGCCGGGATGGCTATGAGCCCTGTGTAAATGAAGGAATATGTGTCACCTTTCATAATGGCACAGGATACTGCAAGTAAGTGTTTTTCTTTTTTTCTCTTCTTTATATATTTTGCTTTTCCTCAGTAGGACACTGGACAAAATTTAGTTTACAATTCTGTTTTTAGTATTTCAATGAAATAGTTCTGGTTGTCTAACTTTTCTGATGTTTTTTCTTTTTGGAGAGTAGAAGTGGATATGATGTGAGTGAATCAGTTCATAAGAACTTTTAAAAATTCACTGTCACTGTCACTATCATCCCATTGCTCATCGATTTAAAAAATTATCTTTTTAAATTTTTTTATTTTATTATTTTTTTCTTTTTGGGTCACACCTGTTGATGCACAGGGGTTATTCCTCACTCTGCACTCAGGAATTACTCCTGGCGGTGCTCAGGGGACCATATGGGATGCTGGGAATCGAACCTGGGTCGGCCACATGCAAGGCAAACGCCCTCCCCGCTGTGCTATTGCTCCAGCCCTAAAAAAATTATCTTTTTTTAATTATGAGAAAGACTTCTCGGTGAATGCTTGCTTAATTTATATTGAGTACATGCTCTTGAAAATTGAAGGTTTAAGGTAAGGTTAATTCTGTGATTATCTTGGTTTTAAATAAAACCCAAAACATGGTAACTTTAATTATGCCCTTATATATAATTGAGAATTATAAATATGTGAAACTATTTTTCCTAGTTTGAAAAATCCAGTTCTGATACTGAGAGGTGAAGCTCCGCAATATACGCAGACATGACAACTTCTGGGGAATAAGAGCTGTCTGTGAACCGCACTGTTGGGGCTGAGAGTAAGAATGAGCATAGGATGGAGGAATGTAGCTCGTGGCATTTCCTTTTTTCCCCTCTACTATCTAGTCCAGCTGTGCTTTTTGTTTGAGGAAGCCTTTGAGATAATCTCAAAAATAGCTTCTCTAGGTTTCCTATTAATCATATTTTTTCTTCTATCTCAATTGAAAGTAGTTGACAGACCCATGTGCCCATTTTATTTATCGAATGGAAAAGAATTGGTAAGATGAAAGTTATCTTCTTTAATACTTAAATGAAGTGTATTTGTTCTGGGGGTATTTGTGTTTTTTTTTCTTTTGGTAGAGGTACTTGCCTGATAAGCATTAAAATTAATTTTTTTGTTACCGTAATTTACAATACTGTAAACAATAGGGTTCCATGAATACAACATTCCACATAACTGCTCCCACCCCTGATGTCAGTTTCTTGCTACCGTTTTCTCAGGGTCTCCTCTCACGTGCCTCACCCCAACATTCCATCCTCCCCTCAACATCACCCTACAGTGGGCACTCAGTTAGATCAGTTCTTAGATTCTGTTGCACTTGGCCTTTTACTATTTCCTACTCTGCTTTTCTGTATCCCACACGTTAGAACCTTCCATTTGCCCCGCCCCTTTGGCTGAATGCACGCAGCACAGTGCTCTCCAGTTCTGTTCACACAGTGGCTGGTTATGTGGTTTCTGCTTTTCTAACAGCTGAGCAGCATTGAGTTGTGTCTGTATACCACTGATAGACATTTTAAGTGAACCATCCAGCATCGTTTTTCTTCACTGGGCATTTAATTGACTATCATAAATATGGTCATGATATATCCCCAATGAAGCCTAGGACATAGTCTCTTTTAGTCTCATAATAATTTTTCTATTATAAAACATTTTCTTCAGTAATATTAAAATATTTTAATCTGTGATGACAGTAAAAAACACATTGGATTGAAATAAAGATAATATTAAAAATGAAAAATTTTATGTAACTAGTTATGGGCCAAACAGTTTTTCTAGGTGCAGATAACGTTCTGTGAACTATATTCTCCTCTGAAAATAGAAACATACCTGTAAATAATGAGGGAAGAACTTAGTACATTAGAATTTTGTTCATCCCTTTTTGCATCTAGTGTTATAGTTATCAGATTGCTTTATTCTTGTTTTGTTTTTTTATTCGGTTCTCTTGTGGTGCTTAATCTATTACATTATGATCATTTGCTGGGATTTTCTGTTTCTAAATAGATCTAAAAATCTTAACACATTTTTATCAAGTTAATGGGAGCAATAGCATAGCGGAGGGCATTTGCCTTGCACGCGGCCGATCCGGGTTTGATTCCTCCGTCCCTCGGAAAGCCCGGCAAGCTACCGAGAGTATCCTGCCCACACAGCAGAGCCTGGCAAGCTACCCGTGCCATATTCGATATGCCAAAAACAGTAGCAACAAGTCTCACAATGGAGATGTTACTGGTGCCTGCTTGAGCAAATTGATGAACAACGGGATGATAGTGCCACAGCATTTTGGTAATGTTATGCAGCCAGCAATATATTTCTTTAGCTAAAAGATGCTGAGTAAGTATCATTATTCACATGTTTAAATATCTGTTCTGTTTTTCTTAAATAAGAAAGCATTTGGTTTTCTGTTAAGAAGTGTATTCTTTAGAATCTAGGATGGTAGTCTGAGTGTAGTAATACAGAGAAGGAATTAGCTGTCATTTGGAAATAATTTGGTAAGTTGCATATAGGAAGAATTTTTATTTATTTATTATTATTATTATTTGCATCATACCCGGTGATGCACAGGGATTACTCCTGGCTCTGCAATCAGGAATTACTCCTGGCAGTACTTGGGGGGGGGCATATGGGATGCTAGGACTCAAACCCGGGTCAGCTGCGTGCAAGGCAAACGCCCTACCCACTGTGCTATCACTCCAGTACCTAGGAAGAATTTTAAGTAGTTCAAAATTATGGCTTGCATATTTGTGATCTCTTATGGGGATTCAGGGTTTTCAGAGACCAGTTTGTATATTTACCATGTTAGGGAGAAAATGGATTTGAGAACTACCAGTTTGAACTTTCTGGCCTGGGTGAGAGAGGCAAAATTGCTTCCAGTTTCTTGAAGATGCATTACTAGGGGACAGGTGACCCTCTGTGATTGATACAGTTACTGAATTTTGTTGATGGATGGAATGCTTGTAGATACAGTGTTGGGTGAATACAGGCCAGATGCTTATCTTAGTTGTTCCTGAGTAAAGGAGAGCAGCGGAACTAATGGGTGAGTGAGACTGGAAGACCAATAATGAAACTTCTAGAAGTAGAGTATTTCTCTACCCCAGTAAAAGCAATATTAGCATTTTCAAGTCTGGTAAGTGGACACAGGAAAATTAAGAACATTATCAGGGAGGCTGAGTCAGCGGTCCTGACATTGGTATGTGTCTCCACCGATTAAGCAGACTTTTAAGTAAAAGTAACAACTACTTAGTGGACTTTTAAAATTTTTTATTTTTATTTTTTTGCCTATTTTCACTCAGATTGTTTTATTCCCCCTCACCCACCAGAAAGAAGGTAATCCAGCTTGTTTAGTAAATATTATTTTCACAGAAAGGTAAATGATTATTACTAGAACACTTAGGAGGTTTATAAAAATTACATCAGACATGCAGGGCATGTGATTATCTTTTTATTCATGAGATTGCTCAGTGGATTAGGAAAAGAAAGTAGGAGCCAAATTCCTTGATGGGGGAGGGGGGGAGTTGTGGGAATGAGTGGAAATGTTTTAGGTAAAGGTATCTATCTGTTTAAAGAGCATAATGCTACTGATTCAGCTAAATTATAATGGTTGTTTATAGAAGTTACAGAAATCCATGATAAGATCACACTGACAGATGAGGATAAGTGCCTTCAAAGATGAGTTTTGTACACAGCTCAGCTGCTTTTTCTCACTATTAGGAGTGTGAGTGCTGTGGGAGGCTGTGATCACGGGGACTCCAGACAAGGGAAACCGGAGTAATCTTGTATGAAACTCAATTATTGCTCCTAAATAGTGTTGTCGGATCTGAACAAAGCCCCTCACTACAGAGAGATAAGACATTTTATTCTCTCTCTTGTCCTACTGTGAGGTGTAAATACATAATTAAGTTTGGATATCATTAATCACTTTCAAGTTATTTTGTCTCGGCTTTTAAATAGAAATCACTTAAAACCCCAGTTTGATTAAAAAACATGGGCAACCCAAGTTCACTGGTATGATGGGGCTTGGTGAGATTGTGATTTATAAAATTCACAATATTTGAAGAACATTTTAAAATCTGGGCTGTCTTTTGGGTGTGTTTATAATTGACTGCTTTTTTTCTTGATTTTAGGGTACAGGAGCCTTTATTTCATTTTTATGGTGATTATCATTTGTATGACATTGTAGGAATGAATAATAAATTTTGATCTAGAGGGAGTTACAGAGCTGACAGGTCACCTTAATCCTGTTGGGTCTTCTTACTACAGTGGGCCCATTTCTCCTTTGCTCTTAAGTCTAAGGGTTTGAATTTTAGTTCAGGAATGTGGTTTTTACTCCCTAGAAATGACTTCTCCAGTAGTGGCATGCACAGTATAAAGTGTTGACCTGCTCTTCTCATTTGCTGGGATGTGACTGTAAATAGCCTCCCAGCCCTCCCTCTCCCTGGGTTCCTGACTATCTGTCTTCCCACTTGTACTGTGTCAGGCGTCTCAGACGGATTTATATAAGTATTTCAAGGCTCCCCCCTACTGTGGTTCTGCCTTTTTTCAGGATTTAACCTTAGATGCTACCTAGTTAGACAGTTCCAGACAACTTTGATTTAATTAATCCAGTAAAACTAATGTTTTATGCTTACGTTACTTTCTCAGATGCTGCATTAGCAGGGGCATTGCTTCAGGGAAAAGACTGTATAATTTCAGATTTCATAATTTTTGCTTTTCTTTTTCCTTTTTCACAGAAAATTTTACAGCTTTGTAATATTGTTACAATGGTATTAGGATTTTTAGTTCTCATGTACAACATTATTCCATCACCATGGAAATGCTTAAGTTCCTCTACCATTATGGAATTTTTTTCTTTTTGCTTTTTGGATCACACCTGGCAACGCACAGGGGTTACTCCTGGCTCTGCACTCAGGAATTACCCCTGGCGGTGCTCAGGGGACCATATGGGATGCTGGGATTTGAACCCAGGTCGGCCGCGTGCAAGGCAAATGCCCTACCCGCTGTGCTATCTCTCCAGCCCCCACCATTATGGAATTATTATAGTTTATGTTATATGTTTACACTAGTGTTGACTATGCTTTTCTTTTTTCAAGGTGCATGTATTCCTTCCAGTTTCTGCCCTTTTTGGGGGTCGGAGCATACCTGGTGATGCTAAGGACTCCTGGCTCTTTGGGGCAGGGTGGGGATCACTCCTAAGGGCTCAAGGGATTGTATAAACCTCCAGGTTTTAAATTCAGTGTTGGCTATGAGCTAGGCAACTGCTTTAATTCTCCAGCGCTGCCTGCTTTTTGCTTTTTTGTTGTTGTTGCTTTTCAGTGCTTTTAACTTTTTTTCTATAGTTTCAATTACTGTAATGAAGACATTGGTCTTATTCAGTTTACTTTGCCATTATTTTTATTTATTTTTAAGAGCCAATTTAGTTTCATTTTTATTTTTTGGTTTGGGGGTTACTCTTGGCAGTGCTTGGTCACTTTTGGCTCTGTGTTCAATAATTCCTCCTGGTATTTCTGGGAGGACCATTTGCAGAGCTGGGGATTAAATCTGGTCACCAGCATGCAAGGCAAACTCCTAAATTCCTGTGCTGTCTCTCCAGTCCTTCCATTATTTGTACTTTTTTTTTTTTTTTCATTTTTACTGAGGTACTGTGATTTGCAGTACTGTTAGTGTTAGTTATACTTTTCATGCATACATTGTTCCCAAACCACACACTCACTAGAGTGCTTCCTTTCCTCCTCGAGGGTGCCAGCGCCTTTCACCCCCCTCTTTCTCCCAGCTCTCCTTTCCCTTGCTCCCCAAAGAAGCTCAGTTTCCTAGATACTGTCTCAGGTTCATATGACTTTGGCCATTTATTATTTCCTTGCCATGTTTCTTTATACGCAATGAATGGGAGAGACCCTGTTTTTAAAAATTAATGGTAAAGTTGGTGACATGAACACATATAGATTAATAAAGGTAGACTCCTGAAATTTCAGAAAATCTTCACAAAATTATAGATCAATGATGAGCTGACAACTTTTTTCAAAAAACCATATTTCTTTCTCTCTTTTTAAAAAATACATGCATCATATAAAAATTAACAGTGTGCATAATTCTATGCTAATAAATTTTAAAATGTATAAGAGTAGCTGAATCCTAAAGTATGAGATTTATGAAGAGTGAGAAGAGAATTAAAAATTATTAAAGGAGAATCTGAATAGGCATAAAAATATAAAAGTATGTTTTACCCTAAAGAGGCAATGTTGAGTTTATAGTAAAAATATTATATATTATTTTCTTGATATATTACTTCACTTTTATTTCATTATAGATTATATTTAATTATGTATTTTATTATATATTATATACAGTGCTTAAGTATCTGCATTAATAAGTAAATGTTTTAATTAAAAATCTCAATAGATATTTAAAAATCACCTGAATAGACATAGAAATAGCATTCAGTATAAGTGAAACAAAAAGATTTTACTCTAGTAGAGGGCAGCCATAGGTGCCATGAGTAAACACCTTTTCTTAAAGGCAAAGTGCTGAGGAATTTGTCTTGTCTTTTAAAGAAGCTCCCTTAATGCTTCTTGCAAAACTGGCTTCAAGGCAGTGAATTTCCTAAACTGTTGCCTGTCCATGAAATGTTATATTATTTCTTCAACTCTGAATGATAATCTAGCTAGCTAGAATATTCTTAGTAGGGAGTTCATTTTGTTGTTTTTTTCTTTTCTTTTTTCTCATTATGTCCCACCATTCTAATTGGCCTTATAGAGTCTTATTTGATTGATCAGCTGTGAATCTTACGGGTTTCCCTTAGTGTATAAGTTCCTTCTTTTTGATCTTGATGTTCTCTACATACAATATTTCCTCGTTGGGTCTATTTCTCTAGGACCTTTTGGTCCTCTTCAATCTGGGTGCCTGCACTCCTCACCTGTATGAGCAGGTGAGATGATGGTAGAGCTCTTGTGGCTGTGTGGTTCAGGGTATGAGCAATGGCAAATAGAGTTAGTGGTGTGAGGATGAATGTTGACATGGAAGGCTCAGTGAGTGAGCAGAGGGCCTCAGACGTGGGTGCGGACAAGCTGGGATGGGGGAGTTTGGATTTGGGGGCTACCAGGACTCATCGGGAAGGGAGGGAAATCCCCTTCTGATTCCAGAAAAGGTGTCAGGAATGTCAGCTGGGAGGTTCCCTCCCTTGGGAGGTTGAGTGAGTATGCAGAAGGTCTGAGGTATGAAGGTGGGCGTGCTGAGGGCCAGGAGGCCTATTTTTAATAATAAATGCTGTAATTATAAAGAAGTCATTTGGACTTTCCTATACACCACTGAGGAAGTAACTAGCACTGTAAGTTTTAAACAGTTTCTGTGGATGTGTGGTTAGATTTGAGATACCCTACTTTTTGCCAAAGTACTTACCTAAAAATTACATTTTAACATGAATCATAAATATGAAATATTAAGTATAACTTTGCATTTCATACATCTTTGCAGCACATTTTATCTGAAACTTGTCTGGTAGTTAAGATATAAATATATATAAACATTAATTATTAACAGTAACTATTTTTCTTTCCAAAATTAGGGAGTAATGTTGGGGTCTCCACCTGCTGAAGCTTTCTATGACCACTGGAACAATTGCCTTCTTTGTCCTCCTGGGTGTAGGCAGGAGAGAATCCCAGACACTCTGAACTTTCCAGAGCCTGCTATATTAGAGGGGCATGCATTAAGCGCTTCCCTAGAAAGGCATTTTTTAGAAAATCATAGCTGAGTTAGCGTTTTCTATTTTCACTCACCTTCTTCCAAAGGCATTTGATGCTGTTCAGGGACAATGTCAGATCAGAGAAATACACTGGGAAAATATCAACTGTTAAATCATATTCTCTTTCTTTTTTGAAATGGAATCTGCCAGCGAGTTCCCTTCAAGTGGCTATCTTGTTTAACTGAACATTCTCTGTAACATTTTTGGCAGATGTAGCAGAAGCATGGGCACTTTATCTTAATTCTTTTCTCTTGACCTTAAAATGCAGAGTGGCATATTTTTGTTCACATTCTCAAATCTCTTAAAGTGAAATATTTTTTTTTTAATAAGAGGTTTAGGGAGTCATTTATTTAGGAGATATTTATTGCATACTGTTTCTGTATGCCACATACAGCAGGTTACAAGTCTGATGGTAGCACCGTAGCACTATCATCCGTTGTTCATTGATTTGCTCGAGTGGGCACCAGTAATGTCCCCATTGTGAGACTTGTTGTTACTGTTTTTGGCATATTGAATACTCGACGGGTGGCTTGCCAGGCTCTGCCTTGCTGGCAGGATACTTTCAGTAGCTTACCAGGTACTCTGAGAGGGGTGGAGAAATCGAACCCAGGTCGGCCGCATGCAAGGCAAATGCCCTACCCACTGTGTTATTGCAAGCTTCTCTTAGTTGATATTATTACCACATTATCTTATACTTATTGGGTCATAAAATGTCACCAATTTATTAGGCTGGGCTTTGTCAAGAATTTCAGAAAGAGTCTCCCTGGCGTGTTGTAAAGTTAGCATGGAGTAGCTGACCGTAATGTTGTCTTGAATTTAAGAACTGGTAGGATAGGATGGGGCTGAGGTGAGTTGTGTGGTGAGGTGAGTGGGTAATCATCTTCACAAAGATCAGTGATCATGCTAAGTCATATTTTAGTATATAGTTAAAAATTATAATCACAATAACATGATTAATATCAGCATTTTAAATTGATGAGGTTTGCTGATTTATCTATTTTGTCTCAGGCTCCAGAATGCTTCAGTATAGCATTGATATCTGGGTAAAGGCACCTGGAACATCCCTGTTAGGTGACATATGAAGAATTTAGGCTTTTATATAATATAGACTTGAGTTTTGAGACCTGCTTTCTATTGGTAACCATATCTTTGCAAGTTTAAGGATGCTAGTCCACTTAATATATATTGAGCATTTAGTAAATACCAATTTCTTCTCAGTTAGCTCTATCTACATTTGTCCTCATATATATGTGTGTGTATGTATGTATGTACATATACATATATTTTGTTTTACCATTAGTTATATGAAAACTCACAGAAGTGAAAAATAAATTGTGCAAAATTGCACAACTGTTAAACAGATGCCACTCAGGGGTGCTTTGGAAAATGTGCTCAAAGGTCACCTTATCAGTAAAATGTTACAAAAATGCCTATATTATGTTTTTACTTTTATTATTATTATTATTTTGCCACACCTGGTGGTGCTCAGGGCTTATTCCAGGCCCTTCACGCAGGGCCCTCTCCTGGCGGGGCTCAGGAGGAAGTGCCTGTGGGTGCCAGGGATCAGCTGTGTGCAAGGCAAGCACCCTACTGTCTCTCCAGCTCCCCCACCCCAAAATACCTATCTTAAAGTGGTAGTTTGAATAGGAACCTTTCTTTAATTCTTAAAGAATTTAGGAACAGTGACTTGCAATCCTTTTGACAGTGTTTAAGGTGTACTACAGCACTTCACCAGTGTCCTGAGGTTTCTTGTACTGCCCCTGCCTTGCAACCTTTTAGCTCTTCTTCTTCTTATCTTTTTTTTTTTTTTAAATAACTATTGGGGCTGGAGAGGTAGTACAGTGGGTAGGGCATTTGCCTTGCATGCGGCTGACCTGGGTTCGAATTCCAGCATCCCATGTGGTCCCCCGAGTACCACCAGGAGTAATTCCTGAGTGCAGAGCCAGGAGGAACCCCTGTGCATCGCCAGGTGTGACCCAGAAAGAAAAAAATTTAAATAAATAAATAAATAAATAAATAAATAACTATTATAGTGTAAACACGATCTTCTGAAAAAGATGTTTAAAAACATTTGAAAATATGTGAAAGACAGCTTTTAGAGTCAGGATTATGGTTTACAGTTCCTGGTTTTAAAGTAGAGACAACTGCGTTAGCTCAGGCTGGGCAGGTGAGACGTTGACCTGCCCCTGCGTGGGCCAGGCCGGGCCAACACTGCTGTTTTGAGAAGTTGTCTTTGACTCAGGACCTCAAGTGCAGGTCTTGAAGATGAAATAGAAGAAGCCGTGGAGCTGGGGATAGAGGACATTGTCTTTTGAAATGCCCTTTGGTGGCGGAAGTGGAAACTTGAAACTTCCCCTAGATTCTTTTCCTAATGGAAAATGAATAAGTCCAGACAGATTTTATGCAGCTGTGAAACTGAGATAAGTCAACTTTAATGACTTCTGATAAATGTTCTATCAGCACAAAAGTCCCAAATTGTTAAACATAGTGTCTTAGATTTTGCTAAAGAGTTAAAGATGTTAATATGTATGTCCTGCTAGACCTTTCTTGTTTAGGATTTGAGGGCTGGGTCCTTTACCTGACTACTCCTAAGTGAATCTTATCAACACTTAGGTCCTTGAATCCTTTAATACGAATGTTAAGTGTCCCTGAGGGAATTTTTTCCCCATAAAGTCTTGATTATCATTTACTTAGCAATAAAACAACATTCCCTTACCCTTTTCAACTAACTTTTATTCTTTAGGTCAAAACTATTATAAACTTAAGAGTGTTATGTAGAGAAATACAAGAAGATGGTTCTAGACTCTGCCTGTAATTCCTTTGCCTATCATTGATGACTGTTAGTAAGTTAAACTAGCCTACAAACTTGGCATTAATGGATGTGTTAGCTAAGCTTCTTTCAACAGTTTGCATATTAACAAACATCCTATGTAAAGTTCCTTTCTTGTGTTCCACTGTGGCATGGCAGCATCATTAATTTCATGCAGGAATTCCACCCCTGCCCCCCCCCCCATCTGTGATTAAGCAGGTTAGAAACTATTTCTCTCTCTGGATCTGGAGTAGTTTAATTAAACCTTCAAGATATTGACTGCATCTGTCTTTCATTAAACTTCTCTAAATTAAATATGAATTTCACATAAATTTATATTTATATGAAATTACTCTTCATATAAATATGAAGAAATGGGATTATCTATTTCCTAGAATATGATAAAAATATGCTATTAGAATTATGATAAAAATGTAAGAATATGATAAAATGTTAGAATATGATAAAAATGTAATTATATAAAAATTTCTTAAAACTTTTAATTGAACGGCATAAATGAATGTGCATGAAGGGTTTCACTAAGTCTTCTCAACATGCTGGGGATTTTGTAGTTAGAATGAAATTTAGCTCTTCTTCCAGTGCCATCATTTTTTGCATGTTTATGTGTGTTTTCATATTTATTTGCTTGTATTTTGCTTTGCATCACAATGTAAAGTAAATTATTGTAGTTTCTTGAGGGTTCTTTAGATTTTCTGTATCCTATTTATCAGCTCTCACTAGCTTTTCACTTGCACTTTATTCTCTGTGTCCAAAAATATATTGCTAATGTTTTACACCTGTACCTTACTAAGCATTTTCTTATTAATGCAGATACCATCTGTTGGAAGTAGTCCTAAATGGATTTTGATAAAAAGGCCTTTGTGGAAAAAAAAGTGAAAGTAAAGACTGATCGAGACTCTATTTGAGTAACAGGTGGTATTGCTCAATAGACAGATTTTTTTTTTTTATCACTTCAGTATGAAGAGAAGGTAGGCACTCATGAGAAAATAATCTGATCAGGTCCTATGTGGAATAGTAGCATTTAGAGTAATGAATCTCTGTAGATTCAGGTCTCTTCCTTGCAGTTACTATCTCTAAAATCTTGTGCCCTGAAGGGTAGATGGATCCTGATGATCCTTTGTCTTAGGTTGAGCTTCCTAACAAATCACCACAGACTGGGTTTCTCAACCTTTTCTTCAACTGTATCTTTCTCTGTCACTTCTGTTTTCTTCTCTCTTCCCTCTGTGGCCCCCCTAGTCTTATACTGTGGAGCTCCCCCCCCCCCATTTATGCCAGTTTGCTTTGTGGTTCCCTTGGTATGTCCTGGAGACCCATAGGGGCCTGTGCTGCCCTTTGATGACAAACACTGACTGGACCAGCCCATCCCCTCTAGTACTAGCCCCAGGTACTCCAAGTACTGCCTGGTGTTACTACAAAACAAACAAAAAACCCAACCACATGACAGACATTTATTTTCTACCATTCCAGAGGTTGATAGTTCAAGATCAAGGTGCCAACTTCTATTTTCCCTTTGAGAACCTTTCTCCTGATATGTAGACAGACTCCTCATTGTTTTTTCAGGTAGTGGGGAGGAGAAGTTTTGGTCCCTTTATCTCTGTAGGGGTGATAATCCCACCACCAGTACCTTACCCTCCTGACTTCATCTACTTGATTACCTCTCAAAGACTGGAAATCGTCTTGTTGGGGATTAGAGGGGATGTAAACATCCCATACGTAGCACTCTTTAATGATTTGTTCCTTATCCATTGGTATTTTTTTTTGATCAGGCAGCCATGTTTGGGTGCTGTGCTGGTATTGTGAACAAACAGAAAAGTCCAAGAGACTCTGCTGTCTGTCTGACTTCCTTAGCCACTAGTAAATGTCGTTTCTCCTCCATGGTAGCAGTCCCCTGAGGTTTGGAGAGAAAATACACAAATGTATGTATATAAGCCTGTACTTGTCTAATGAGACTGCAAAGATGAGAGGAACTATGAAAATGCAAATGAGAGGATCTACTGTGAAGATTAAAATCAGAACTTTTGGTGAGACCACTTAGATTTTAATTTGTCGAAGATAAGCAATGTCTTAAATAAAGCACGGGGTTGGAGGTAGGCAGACTGAGGGGGCTAGAAAGGTCTGTTTGCTAGAAAACTCATTATAGCTTTTTAATTAAATGGTTTCAAAACTTTTATGCATCTTCGTTACTCTTCTGTTATCTGCCAGGTGAAGTTTCATAAAATCTGTGTATTAGTCTGATTTCGAGTGATGAATAAATGATATAAGAAATTATTCCTTCACACATGTTGACTTGAATGTTTGAAGTTAAAATGAGTAAGGAGGTGAGAAGGAAAACCAGGGGTGGTGGTGGTGGATGGTGGGGTAGATGGGTGGATGGGGCAGGTGTGCGTGGGGTGGGGGTGGGCAACCATGAGTAATGACTTTTGCTTCTCTGGGTATTTGGGGCTGTGGTTGTTGATCCTTGAGCAGAGCAGCCCAGTAGATTTATGACAATTATTTACAAAAAAGCTCAAAATCCCAAAATCTCTGAGGCAAGGGAAAAAAGGTATTGAGTACATATGAAGCATGCAAAACCAGACATAAAACAGGGTCAATTTTTATTTGACCTAGTGTATTCTTTTAAGTGAGAATTTAAATGTCCCAACCTCAAGAACTCTTCTCTACAGTATTGGCCTGATCCAGCTTATTTCAGCATCCTGAGTGAGAGCATCTGTCAGCCAAATCTTTGGTTTCTCCTAATTACTTCATGTTCGTCACTGCTTATTTCCTTGTACATAGTATATATCCACCCCTTTCCCCCAATTATAAAAATAAACCAGACTACTACTTTGTGTAGAAAATATTTGATGGTGGTTACAGCTTTCTTGCCTAAAATATGGTGGCACCTTAGCCATTTAACTCTCTATCACTTTAATATTTTGAAATGCTTGTTGTATAAACTTAGATGCATATCCTTGAGGAATTAATTTGCCGGGCATTGTGCCCCTTCTGGAGTCTCATTCATCCTGAAAAGAACCTCAGGAACCTCTGACTTTAATTGTTCTGCTGCATAAGATGTTTGTGGTTTCTGATTGGTTCCTTTATTTTAAAACTTACAATTTTGAGTTCTTGGCTCACTTCAAAAATGGACAGAATGTCCATTTCTTTCTAGGCAAAGGCTGACTACTGACTATCAGAGTTCACAATTAATCTCTGCAGAAGGAAACTCTAATTATGGGCATCACTTAATTGCTCCTATATTTTCTAAGAATTAGGATAGCATCATGATTTGGGGAACTGGTAAGATAGATATTTATTCCATGTTGGGAAGATATGTAAAAATGATAGAAGGATCCACATGAATTTAAGTGGTTGATTCCCTGTGAGTTTAAATTTGGTGTGTCTTTTTTTTTTTTTTTTTACTTTTTTTTGGGTCACGCCTAGCGATGCACAGAGGTTACTCCTGGCTCATGCACTCAGTAATTACTCCTGGCGGTGCTGGGGGGAGGGGATGCATATGGGATGCTGGAATCGCACCTTGCTCGGCCTTGTGCAAGGCAAATGCCCTACCCACTCTGCTATTGCTCCAGCCCCTGGTGTGTCTTTTTAAGACTACTATTTTACGAGCACATCATATTTTAGTGTTATTTCATTATTTTACACATACATTTTCAACTTTGTATAATTTGTTAGAATGTCAGAATCCATATATAGACTGTTCTGTCTCCCATCATTCTGTGCCAAAGACAAGCAGATTCTCCACTTAACCAGTTAATTGTGAGGATATAGTAGTCCTTTTTTCCCCCTTTTAGGTTCAGAATTCCTTTTGGTTCTCTGCATCTTGTTTAAATACATTATGCTTTTTACTCTGCTTGTTCTTCGCTTCCTTAAGCTTCTTTTGAGTCAATAGCTCTGTTGTGTAACAGTTTATTTACACAACACATATTCAGATATCTCTGCATTTAGGAGGGTGATTGGAAGGGTGAGGGATATAAGAGAAGAGACAGGACATAATTCTTGCTCCAGGGAGCCTGGAGTGGATGTCTGGTCAACATACACAATACATTAACAGTAATGGCATATTTCATTCTTGGGTGGTATTGCTGAAGCATTTCAAAAGCTAAAATTCTAGGGTCATTATACTTGGAGATTAGAGGAGCTTTTCCGAGCATGTTGCCTACTCATATTGTTTTCTTAGTGAGAAACACAAGGAAGTGAAAGATGCGGCACTATTTTCCTTCTTGCTTCCAAGCCTGAGAAAACTGATAGGACTAAACATTCATCACCCTACTCTCCCCTACTCTACACCCACCTGAAACTAGGGCTTTTTGAGGCAGTTTGAATACATATAAGTTTTTATTTCACTTTTGGGAAATCATTTGGAGGTGCTCGGAAATCACTCCAGGGGACTCTAAGGGACCATATGGGGTGTTGGAATTGAACCCGGGTGAGCTGCATGACAGGGAACAAGCAACTTACCTGCTGCTTGTCCACTTTTTTTTTTTTTGGCTTTTTGGGTCACACCCAGCAATGCTCAGAGGTTACTCCTGTCTTTGCACTCAGGAATTACTCTTGGCGGTGCTTGGGGGACCTATGGGATGCCAGGGATCAAACCCGGGTTGGCTGCATGCAAGGCAAACACCCTGCCCGCTGTACTATCGCTCCAGCCCTTGTCCACATTTTTACATTCTAATCACTCATTTTTATTTTCCAGTATTCCATAACACAAAACTGACAAAAATTTTTTTTAGCTCTTCATGAAGACACTCTATCCCATAGGCAGTGGAATATATCTAAATTGGTTCGTTGTTTTAGAGCTAGGAGGAATATCAGATTAACTTGGCTATAGCATCTATGTTTAATGCATGACAAAATTGATACTCAGAGAGGAAAAGGGGTTGTTCAATTTAATATCCAATGACAGTTGAGTACAAAAGTATGAAAGTCTGTGGTGAGTCACTATCAAAACATCTGTGAACGTTCTCAAGTCTGAGGTGAGAGGGTGTGTGTATATGTTAGTGTGAGAGTTGGGCTGTACTGCTGGTGCTCTAGTCCTTCTCCCAGCTCTTATCTTGGCAGTGCTCAGCAGACCAGGTTGTGCTGGGGATTGAATCAGGGCTGACTGCATTGTCTGAGATTTTTGTAAGACTGTATTATTATTATTATTATTATTATTAATCTCGTTGATCATTGGATTTCTCGAGCGGTCTCAGTAACGTCTCCATTTGTCGTAGCCCTGAGATTTTAGAAGCCTTTCTTTACTCGTCCTTTCCAATGATGCCGCAAATAATAATAATTATTATTATTTGAATTAGAATAATAATTACTATTATTTGAATTAATATAGGTTAAAGATAAGCTGCTTTAAGACATATTTGAACATATACATATACACATTTGCATCTTCATCCATTTGTACATGACATATATTTTATGTTCTATATTTTATGCTTGCCTTGCATGCAGCTAACCTGATTTGATCACATCCCATATGATCCCACAAGCCTGCCAGGGCTGAGCCCTGAGTGCAGAGTCAGAAGGAAGTTCTGAGCACCAAGAGTAGTCCAAGACCCAGTATAATATAGTATAATATTATATAATACAATATTATAATAAAAGATGGGCTGGAGTGATAGCTTAGAGGGTAGGGCGTTTGCCTTGCATGTAGCTGACCTGGGTCCAATTCTCTGTCCCTCAGAGATCCCAGCAAGATACCAAGAGTATCCTGTCTGCATGGCAGAGCCTGGCAAGCTACCTGTGGTGTATTCGATATGCCAAAAGCAGTAACAAGTCTCACAATGGAGACGTTACTAGTGCCCGCTTGAGCAAAATCGATGAACAACTGGACAGCAGTGCTACAGTGTTATTTTATAGATTTATTCCAGTATGCTCTCAAAACATTCTAATTACCTCAAGGCATGGATTTGATTTATTTTATTATTTTGGTTTTGGGGTCATCCCAGCAGTGCTCCGGGGAAAACATGGGTTTATTTAAGCAGAGTGGTGCTGGAGAGTGTCGCCCTGTCAGGCACTGTCCCCCTGATTTATTTCAGCATGTGCTTCCCCGGAGTTAGGGTGAAAATGTGAGCTGTGATTTATGTCACAGTTTTTGCTATACTGATGCTTTGTGTTCAGATTTGCAAATTTTATCTGGTGCATCAGCCTGGTGGCTAAGTATAGATCTAGTTCTTCAGTGATTATTGCACTTGTTACCTCATTTTGATTTTGTGGTAACATGTTCTGAGAATATATTTATCTTTAATATATTTTGGTGTGCCTTCAGGCTTGTTTGGTATGCAGTTTCTCTAGTTTAGAAGGTCAGAAGTCATTGCAGTACCAAAGTTCTTATGTGTGTGCATGTGCATGTGTGTATGTGTGACTCTTTGAGCCATTGACCATTCTTTTTTGGGGGGGATGGGAGCCACACACCCAGTAGTGCTTGGAGGCTATACCACTCTGGGTGTTTGGGACCTTTTGGTACAGGGGATCAAACCTGGGATTCTCACGTGTAAAGCATGTCCTATAACCCTTTAGCCATCTCCCTAGGGTAATATCTTTTAAGGGAAACAATTTTTTGTTTTGAGTCAACACATTAGGGTTATACAACTTTCATTTTATTCCCTTATTTTCATTATTTTTATTTTGTTGATTCTAACTATGAAAAACTAAGGAAATTACAAGCATGATCCTGTCATGACTTTTGAGCTCAGCAAACTTCCCCTTATAGCACAAATAGGAAATGTTTTAGGCTTGCTAACTTAAGAGGTAAACTGAAGATATTAAGGACTTGTGGATTTCTCCTGAAGGAAGAGTTTGCTGACCTCTCCATAGAGTTGTGTTTTTCAGCCTATTTACACCATTGGAATGCCACTGGTCCACAGGCCAGAAGTTGCAAACCACTAGTTTAGAACACAGTAGTGATTTGAGATGCTTAACATCAGGGCATGGGGTAGAAAGTGGAAAAAACATACTTTCTTGGTTTTTAATATACAAAAGAAATTATGAATCACATGTTGCTGAAGTTGGAAAAGAGAATATCTGAGACCTCCATGATCAGTTTTTTAGTTTTTAATTTTGGGACGGAGCTGGAGCGATAGCACAGCAGGTAGGGCATTTGCCTTGCATGCAGCTGACCTGGGTTCAATTCCTCCGTTCCTCTCGGACAGCCTGGCAAGCTATCGAGAGTATCTCACCTGCATGGCAGAACCTGGCAAGCTACCCATGGCTATTCGATATGCCAAAAACAGTTAACAAGTCTCACAGTGGAGATGTTTCTAGTGCTCGCTTGAGCAAATTGATGAACAAGACTACAGTGCTACAATGTATAGTATTAAAACCTACTAAGAATTTTATTATACCTGATGTATTTTATTACTCAAGAGAGCATCTACAGATTTGTAAATATATAGGACACTCCTTACCAGTCTGATAGTACTTTATAAGCATTTCAGTCCCCTTGCAGTAACTGTATACCTCATAGCTTCAGGACAGCTGGTTTAACTCATTCATTTTTGTCTGTTACTGTGAAGGTAGGGTTTTTTTGTGTGTGTGTGAATGCCTGTGTTTAGAGTAGGCTTGCTTTGTTTTAATCACAAGTAGATATTTTCTCAGGGTCCGGCGCAGAGAAATGTGGTAAGGAACTGATTGCGGGTTGGAAGACAGAAGGAAAGACCACCTTATATATAGGAGCGGGGCACGTCTTTCAACGCTGTTTGTGTGCCCTTGCCCAGTCTTCGCAGTGATGATTGAAGAGACTAGGCACTCAGTTCAGCTTTCGAGTTCTGATAAATGAGCCCAGACTGTAAACTGGAAGATAAGGACGTTTGCAAATTCTTGTGTAAATAAAGCACAGTTTCCCATTGCTGCAAGTTACTGATTGCATAGTCTCCAGTGAAGATGAACAATGCTGTGATTTAACAACTTTAAAACTTGCATGACTGCATTTTTTGTTTTTGTTTTTGTTTTCCCCCCACTTGGATGTATTAAAATCAGCGTGTGTTTCTTGCTTTATTTTGATGAGGCGACACAAAACTTGAAAGCATAAAAACCAAGTAAGATGGAGTTTCAGAAGATAATTCCCAGCCTCATCACAATTCCCCGTGAAATTCTTTTCCTGTGGGAAACTTTTAATTTGGAAGCATTCAGCTTAATGTGGGAACCAAGATTAACATTTTCTGAAATACTTCTACAAGAAAAGCAGAAATGTTCTGTTCAGGAAGCTGAATTTACATAGTAGAAAAATGAGCTCTCCTGTAGTATTTGGTAGTCTTTGTTTATTAGTTGTGGAAAAAAAAGTGTGTGTGTGTGGAGAGAGAGAGGGGGGGGGGGAGAAAGTGAGAGAGAGGGAGTGAGAGAGAGAGAGAGATTATGTATCTGTTTCCTTTCTGTCAAACTAGCAAAGCCCTGCAAAGTGTGTTTTACAAACAGCCCAGTTCTGCACTCTTAAGTCTATATGAAATACTGTTTTTAGAGTTCTTTTTGTTTTTCCTTATTTCTGACTAAGCTATATTTCCTTTTGCTTTTTTTTTTTTTTTGTGGGGAAAGTAGATGAAGGGAGGGTGGGAGTGGGTATGGCAAGAAAATTTCTTCTCTCCGTATCTTTTCCAGGTAGTTAGAAACTGTGTGTGTGTGTGTGTGTGTGTGTGTGTGCGCGCGCGTGTGCGCGCGCGCATTTTCCAGCAAATCCAGTTTATCACCTTTTTACAGAATTAAAGAACTCTCAAGTTGGCCTTCTGATGTGCTCTCTAACTGCAGGCACTGGGAAGAGGAATCTGTGTGGAGGTATACGGGTTGGGCTCTTACATGCCAATCTAGCACTTTTGACTTGATTCTATAGGCTGCGGGGCCTCTAGAAATTTGTCGGAAATCTTAGGAATAAAATGTCCTGTAGAAACTTTCACTTGTTACAGTTAGCCTTGGCTGTTAACAATTATTTTTATCTACTTCAGCAGGAGGACTGGGGAGGGGCAGGAAACCAGGCTGGCATTACGGTTCCAAGAAACAACAGACTGATTTGAGGCCTTTCAAACTGCAGACTCGTGTTACTGACCAATGCTTTAATTTGGTTTCTGGGTTTTGTTCATTTCTTCCCTTTGCCCTTACCTCATTTACCTTAGGGACAGCTCCTCCCCGCCCCCACACTGGCTCTCCCCTCTCCCCAAAGAGCTTAGCGAGGGCAGGTTGCCACTGCAGATTGGGGGGCCAAGAGGCCCAGAGCAAGAAGAAAGTGGGTTGAAAGCGGAGTTCTGTTTAAAGAATTTTCTGCTGGAAACTAGCCCAGAGGGAGTAAAGAGAAGCTTTAATGAGGAGCAGCTGCAGGGCCGACGCAACCCACAGGAGACATTTTTTTCCCCTCCGTTCTACATTCTGTATAGTTAGAAAAAAAAAATCATGATTTTGAAATAGTTGTTTCATAAAGCACGCCTCTCTTTTTCTTTTCCATGTATATTGTGGCTTTTTTTGGTCTTATTATTTTTAATGCCCAAACCCTCGCTAAAAAAGCTAAAAAAAGCAAAGTAGCATAGCCCTGGATATAATTTGGATTCTCCCTGCTGCTAGAGAGCTTTTGGTGGGGCAAACAAGGAAGGCGTACAAGGGCTTTTACTTGGAAAGGGGCTTATTTCCTGCTCCGCCTTCATCATCGTGGGGCTTATGCAAGCTGCTCCAGTATTTTAAGTTTTTCTCTAGATGAGTGGCTATTCACTTAGGAGACTTGAAAGAACAAATTTCTCTGCCCTGTATAACTAGGGAGACTGATCTGCATTGCAACCCTTGCCAGATAGATTGGAATTACTATTCAAATCCCAGCTTCGTTGAAATCTGTAAAGTGGCTCCAACTAAACGATCCAGGCTGCTGTGACATGTGAGAGTGAGGGTCTGGCTTTCATCTGCTTGATGGAGGGGGGTTGCATGGGCATCCTTTCAGATGGAATGTTTTCTAATTCCATTCGGAGCATCTCTTGTTTTTCTGTTTTCTCCCCTTCTTCCCTTCTTTTCACCTGTTAACAACGAAAGGGCGGCTAGTATTCAGATTTGTTTTGGGAACTACTTTGCCAACTTGCCCCATATTCAACTGCATGGGTTCCAAATTCTGCAGCTAGAGAGGGTGGATAAAACAGGAAGAAGTCACTAATAAAAGTACTAAAGTAAAGTGATAAATTCTTTCCAAGAAGGAACCTTGGTATGGTTGGGGAACAAAAGGCACATACTAAATTTATTTGGTTATTTTAAAGAAATATTTTAGTTCAAAATGGTGCACTAACTTCCAAAACTTGATCTGGGATAATTTACTACAGCTTTAGATTTGTGAGAGAACTTGGATGATTGTGTTTCCAGCCTCTAACCAAATTCAGTTCAAAGCCATCTCAAGAAGGGAGCTATTTAAGCTCTTGTGTTCAGCCATGAGCCTGAATTCCTCTTGGACTAACAGCGTATATAAGTGCTCCTTCTTTTTCAAGTGAAAAGGGATTTGCAAAATTGAAAGGTCTCCTGCATTAGGAAAAAGGGATCCTTAAATTTATGTTCTCTCACTCACGTCTCCCTTTTCTTCTCATGTCCATACTTCTGCCTAGCCTGTTGGGCTGTAAGGAATGATCTTGACCTCTAGGATGATTCCTTTGTATGCTTGTTTTTTGCTTTTTGGGTCACACCCAGCAATGCACAGGGGTTACTCCTGGCTCATGCACTCAAGAATTACTCCTTGTGGTGCTCAGGGGACCATTTGAGATGCTGGGAATCAAACCCGGGTCGGCCAGGTGCAAGGCAAATGCCCTACTCACTGTGCTATCACTTCAGCCCCCCTAGGATGATTCTTATGGTCATTTTGGCCCCATTTCTCTAAGGCAGAGCTTAGTGTGGGATTGGAATGGATTTTGCCAACAGATTTAGATGGAAAGACCTGAATTATTTATTACACGAAATATAACTTTGTTTGGAATCAGTTGTGTAATGACACAATAATCATGCAATCAAGGAGCCTGTAACCAGGATCTTGAGACATGTCTTTTTCCCCCCAAAAATACGAATGGGAATTTTATACAGAAAGTGTTAGGGAAAGCATAGCAATGGGCTAAATAAAGGAAAGCCATGCTACTATAAACAGTGGAGTGTACAACTCACCACTGCTTCTAGGGCTGGGAGGGTCAGAGAGGGTGTGATAGGTTTGAGAGCACAGATTCTGAGCAGACCTTGGAAGCCCTAGTCTCTGAGAGGGGTAGCATGATTCAAGTTATGCTTGAGAAAGATTCTTTTTATTAGTGTACTCAGTTTCAGCAAGGAATTTCACTTATGATGGTGATAGTTACGTGGATGGAGCTGACTGAACAGGGCTAAGACCCAGCAGAGAACTTTCAGTTAAAATCTGGTTTTGTTGGACAAAAAATCTAAGTAAAAATAGAAATATAGTTGTAGACGATGCAAAGCTACAAGAGATTACTAGATACACAGACAACAAACTTGGGGTATGCCGATTAGTTTTGGTCTTCTTACTAGTATAAAATGATTTCAGACCAGTTGATTTCTGAGCTGTGGCATGGAGCAGAAATCGACTATATGAATAAATGTGAATGTTATTTTAACCATGAAAATGATGTAAAGATTTAGCATAATGAGCCTCAAAGTTCTGGTATTCTAAGAATGAATAGGGGTGGGGCTGGGGAGGGAACGCCCCCACAACTTGGGTGATGTCTCACCCAAGGCTTTTAAGAACAAAATTTGTATCAAAAAGGAAACTGTGACTATGAATAAGTATGACTGAGATCACTTAATAAGACTTATCAGAATATGGTAATACATTATACATTACTTAAAAGGATTATTCAGAAGTGACTTTGGGATTGTGGAAGACTTTAGTAAAATGGAGGAATTAAGGTGTCAGAGGAAAATGAAACAGTTTTTTGAATGTTTGGATTTAGTATTAGAAGATTGAAGGGTAGACTGAAGACTCTCAGTGAATGGAATATAAATATATAGAATTAGAGCTGTTGTTTGGGGGAGGCCTTTAGTGGAGGTATTTGCTGAAAGTCAGAACAGCAACAAGTGCAGGAAACAGCAACAGATAAGAAAATAGTGTTGCTGCTGAGACTTAAAGGTGCCATACTTGAACCTACACATAGAATTCATCAAGCTTTCCGACAGGGGAAGTTTCAGATAGTTGGCTTCTTTTTCATCTAGAAGCCAGTTATAAAAAAAATTAAAATGGTGGAAGATGTTGTCAGCAATCCTCTCAATAGTCAGTTTCTTCTATAAAATCTCAATGAGAACACTGAATTTACCAGGGAGAAAATCATTGCTCTTAGAATATAGTTTCTGGGTGAGACTTAGAATGGAAGGGACATTGTGAGAAGTAATAGAAACAAATGAAAAGTACCTGTGAAATCAGGTTGCAGTTACAGAATTTGGGTCATAAAAAAAGAATAATTTTGAAATTGGAAAGGTAGCTTTGTAAAAAATGTGGGCAAAAGAGACTTTCATATTAAGTTAAAGAAATATGCTGTTGTGTATCTCTCTGGGACCTTTTAGATAAGATATTCTTCATTATGCCAAATATAAGTTTAGATCATATAATGTCAGGAAGTAGTTCTATACATGGACAATACGAGAGTCAGTCGATTGTACATTATATCAGTATTATTTTCCTTATTCCAGTGGTTTTCAATCGTTGTTGTAAGAACTATCGCAAGTCCTTAAAGGTTAAAGTTTCTGGTCTACCAAAGTGTCTGTAACTGTTACTAGGGACTGTCTGCACGTGGGTAGAGTTCCATAGGTGTCAAAGGTTGCCAACTACTGATGAATGCTGTATTCTTCCCTGCAGTGGCCCAAAGGGAGGTTACCCACCTCCATGTTACAGTTCCCATTTATTTTCTGCTACTCTTTCCTTTTTATTATTTTCTTAACCTTGGGCTACACTATTATGATGTATCGGAGGTTGAACATCATACCTCTCTGTGCAGGTTGGAGTGATAGCACAGTGGGTAGGGCATTTGCCTTGCATGCAGCCGACCTGGGTTTGATTCCTTTGCCCCTCCCGGAGAGCCCAGCAAGCTACTGAGAGTATCCTGCCTGCACGGCAGAGCCTGACAAGCTACCCGTGGTATATTTGATATGCCAAAAACAGTAGCAGCAAGTCTCACAAGGGAGATGTTACTGGTGCCCACTCGAGCAAATCAATGAACTATGGGGGGGGGGAATGCTACAGTGCTACCTCTCTGTGAATATGATTCACACCACACTCACCAGTTGTTATCCTAAAACCAAAATGAGCCATTTCCCATTCCTCAGGCCCTCTTTTCCTGCTGTTACCAACCATGCTCTTTACTGAGTCCTCGGGATTAGCTTCCAGACCCCAGTTTGTTTGCTTCAGTTTCAAATGAGTGGCACTCACTCATATTTCCTGACTTATTTCACTAGCATTGTCACCTCAAGTCATATTCATTTTGTCTCTAAAGGCACAGTTTCATTTTTAAAAAATGGCAAAATAGAATTTCATTGAGTATCTATACCATAGCTTCTTTTGCCAGTCTTTGTTGATGGGTGGTATCTAGATTGGTTCCACATTTTGACAATTGTAAATATGTTTCGTTGAACATAGAGGTGAAAATATCATTTCAAATTAGTGTTTTCATATCCTTTGAGTAAATGCTTAGGCATATTATTGCTGGATTATTTGGAATTTCCATTTTACTTTTTTATAGGAATGTTTGCACTATTTTCCTTAGAGCTACACCAGTTAAATGTCTCTGAGCTATCTCCCTGTGGACCCGCATTGATTCGAATTTCTCCAATAATAAGTCATGCAGAATTGCTGGGTTTTTTTCCTTATTCTCTTTGCTATGGCCACAGAGAGATCTTTTCTTTTTCTTTTTCTTTTTTTTTGCTATTCCTTAAATATTTCAGGACTGTTCCCTATTTTAGCACCTTTGCATTTGCTGCTCCATTTGTCTCAGCCAGGAGAGTCAGATCAATTCTGACACCTTTCAAGTCCTGCCTCGAACCCTCTCAGTGTGACCTCTCTGATGTTCCCTTTTATACCAAGATGTCTTGCTTTTTTCTGCCTCTGCTACCCTTGGCTCCAGACCTACTACCCCCTTTCTGTTTTTTCTTTTTTCACAGCATTTCCCTTGATGCAGTTTACTTAGTAGTGGTTTTTTTTTTTTTTTGGTATTTTTTGTTTTCAACATAGAATTAGGTCCCATGAGTACACAAGGATTTTCACAAGAATAAAGCCTGACACGTAAGTGGTACCTGTCAAATATTTGTTTCTTGGATGAGTGAAATTAATATTTTCCTATGGTAAATGATGTGAGAACATTTATCATCATAGTTAACTTATTACACATGCTACTTAGAGAATTATATTTAATATATTCTTAGGAGTTGGAAGGTTTTTTCCCTGTAAAACACCAAACAATATGTTTGCTGGTTATGTCATCACCCTGTTACTGTACTACAGAAGAAGCCATAGACACTGTATTAGGAGGCTGATGGTATCAGTAAGACTTTAAAGAACACTTTTACAGAATTTTTAAATGTCATGAAATATTATCCTTTTGATTTTTTACCAACCACTAAAACTCTACACCATTTATACTTCATGGGTTATATTAGTGTGGTCGGTGGACCAAGTAGTCCTATAAATTGTAGTTTGCCAATCTCCACTTTCACTTATTTCTTAAATATATCTGAGGTGAAACCTATTTTCCTGTAGTTGTTAAGGAAACAACAATATAGATGAAAGCTTAGTAATACATAATTCAGTAATATTTCTCTTTGATTCTAGACTATTTCCTGTTGTTTACTTCTGTTTTCTTGGAAATCTTGCATCTTTATTATACAGTTCTGATGCAGAAATTTAAAGAAGTTGCATTTTCTTAGCAGATGTCACAGGGTAGTATTGTGGAGGAGCTAGTGATGAAATACTCTAAAAGAAAAGCTGGCAAAGCCCACCCAGGCTTAAAAGTTTGCCATTATTTACAAATGAGTAATTCCCATATTGGTGAGCCCAGAGTCATCCTGTAGGCCCAATGCCCAGAGGATATCACTGTGAATGAGAATTGTCTTACAGTTTTCAACATCATTCGGAACAGATCTCTTGAATAAATTGCAAGTGCTTTTAATAATATAGCTTAGGGTTAATTTTAGCTGTGCTACATTGGTGGTTTCCCCTCCCCCCCATTCAAAAAAGAAAACAAGTAGAAAATAACCTAGTCCATTATCAAATCAAGCTGTGATTTGAATAGAGCACATTTTCCTTGGTGGAGTACAAGGAGAATACTTTTCATTTGCAAAAGTTTTATATATTTATAAAGTTTTTCACATACTTGATTTTTTTTTCAATTTTTATAACAATTCTATGGTGTCAGTAGCCTGGTGACCTATTTAAAATGTGAGAAAACCAGTAGTGAGGTTGAGTCACTTGCCCAGGGTTCCCAGGAATCTAAGGCGGCTGCTGGCCCTAGGAAGAGCAGCCTGTCTCCTCTCTGGGCACAGTGCTGGTCTCCGGTTGCAGTGCTGTGCCCCTTCCTCACTGTCCCTTCAGCTGTAGGTTTACAAAGATGCTCAGAGTTCTGGCCACTTCTGCCTCTGCCCTGAGGACTGTGTGCAGCTCGGGAAGGGTCAGGAGGCCTTGGCCATTTACATCATTGCCATGATAGTTCCTGATGCCATTTCCTTTTTCTGCCTCCTGTATATCCTGGGCATGTTCTATCCTAGTTCTCTAATATCTGTCTTTCCTTTGCTCAATACTGTGGCCTCTGAAGGCCTCACCCTGCCAGTGAAAGCTAATGAAACATCTTGGGTACGACGGATCAGTCCAGGCCTGAGCAGCACATGCTTCAGATCTGGCAGTTGGAGAATCAGGGCTAGTGACTGGGCGCCAGAAGGAGCGAGAGGCTTGCAGAGCTAGGTCAGTCTATCAGGCGCGCCTCGCATATGTGATGCACGGAATTCCCGTATCATGTGCTTGGGTAGCCTTGGTGTTCCTGGATGCTGCTGAGCCACTGGGTCTGAGCACTGTCACATGGTACCCTGCACCTTCTGTGGTTCAGTGGGTGTGCCCTTATTTTGGGGGGGAGTTGATTTTGAGGAGATTTAATTTGGCTTAAATATGATATTTGAGGTAATGCTTCAACAGTTTTATAGATTTAGTTTTCTGTTGTCTAGAAAGGAAAATGGAAAAATGGATTGAATCAGGCATTTAACACTAATCAGACAGCTAAATTCATAATCAAGGTTTTGGGGGGGTTGTTTTGTTTGTACCTCACAGTTCTCAGGGCTTACTTTGCTTCTGTGCTCAGGTCTTACTCCTGGCTCTGTGCTCAGGGATCACTTCTGGCAGCACTCGGGGGATTCAGTGGGGTGGCAGGGATTGATCCCAGTTGGCTCTATGCAAGGCAAATGCCTGACCCATTGTGCTGTTGATTTGGCCTAAGAATAAAAGTTTTCATATTCTGTTGAAATGCTTCTTAGATGTTCAGTTTTCATTACCTCTTCTTTGTGACAATGAAGACTTGGAATCTTTGCCCATCCCTGTACCTCATTCTCCTTGTCTAGCACTGTTCTAGGTACCTGATCATAATCTAGAAAGCATAGTATAGGACACTTGATGGTTAGTGGAATCAGAGAGAAGAAACTTGTTTCTCAGTGCTTTCTTGAGAGAAATTGCTCCATATTGTATATATTTTAAAATTGGAGAGACTGGAATGGTCAGTTTGTGCATTTTTAGATTTCACTCCTTTCATATGTTTAATCAAAATGAGAAAGTTAATGAATTTAAACAGATGCCAACAATGCTGCTATACAGAAGATGTTGTGCCATATACTAGCCTATATATGTGTGTGTATGTATATATATATGTATATATGTACATATCTATATTAGCTTTTTGGGTCACACCCAGCAATGTACAGGGGTTACTCCTGGCTCTGCACTCAGGAATCACTCCTGGCAGTGCTCTGAGGACCATATGCGATGCTGGGGATCGAACCCGGGTCAGGTGTGTGCAAAGCAAATGCCCTACCTGCTGTGCTATCGCTCCAGACCTTCAAATATGTTCATATTAGTGGGTAATGGCAGATTCTGGATTGTCTCCCTGGTGCTCTGTCGCCTGCCAGGACTCCAAAGAACATGGGACTATGTCATCTGCTAAAGTGCAGAAGTTTTATAAAATTGTATATTCAGCTTTCTTTCTTTTTTAAAAAATTTTTTGTATTAGTGAATCACCGTGAGATAAAGTTACAGATTTACAAATTTTTCATGCTTGTGTTTCAGTCATACAGTGATCAAGTACCCATCCCTCCACCAGTGCCTATTTTCCACCACCAATGGTCCCAGCATCCCTCCCACCAATCAGCTTTCTTTCTTTGTTTCTTAAATTTAATTTTATTTTTATAAAGTTGTTCACAATAACTTCAGGTTTCTTGATTTATAACTTAATAATGGTTTTCTGTTTGGATTTGGTTGGGGGGCCACATCTGGAGGTACTCAGAGCTTTTGGCCCTGTGCTCAGGCCTCACTCTTGGCTCTGTGCTCAGGTACCACTGCCTGGTGGTGCTTGGGGCCCATGTGCAGTACTGGGGATTGAACCTGAGCTGGGTGCATGCAAGGCCAACTCCCTGCCCGCTGTATTAGCTCCCTGTATTTTTGTTTCGTTTTGCTTTTCAATGGGCTGTATTATCTGATATTTGGACTTATGTCAAGTGTTTTCATGGAATCTTATTTTTTTCATACAGATGTCCAGAGGGCTTCTTGGGAGAATATTGTCAACACCGAGACCCCTGTGAGAAGAATCGCTGCCAGAATGGTGGGACCTGTGTGCCTCAGGCCATGTTGGGGAAAGCCACATGTAGATGTGCCCCGGGATTCACGGGCGAGAACTGCCAGTACTCCACTTCTCACCCCTGCTTCGTGTCTCGGCCCTGCCTGAATGGAGGCACTTGTCACATGCTTAGTCGAGATACCTATGAGTGCACCTGCCAAACTGGTTTCACAGGTAACAAATGAAACTCTGCACTACTCTCTCCTACACTCAGCAGTACTCTTATATAGCATTGGCTATGGTCTTCACTATTAGGTGTCAAGCAGTTATCCTCAATGTTTTGAGAATTTTAGCAAGGATGGAGAAAAATGTGCAAATACTCAGAATTCTCTGACTGCTTTCAAGTGTTGATTTGTCAACATTGGGGGCTCAGCATTTCTTCCTTCATCACCAGAGGAGAAGCTGTTGGTGGTCTTATTGCTTGTTTAAAGCCCCTCTCCCTAGGTATCGGGGCACTAGATATCGGGGCACTAGCTTTATGGCTTTCTGAACTCTGACAGTTTTGCTTCTGCACTGCCATGACTTCATATGTTAAGGTTTTCTGTTCTTTAGAAGTCTATGTAGAGTCAGGTCCCAACTCTTCCCTGGGAACCTCTCCAGCTGGTTCACACTCATTGTCTGCATCAGTAGTTGGTGACTCTCGTGTCATCCTTCTAATTCCACCCATCCTTGATGTACATCTCAGACTCAATCTTGACATAAATAGAGGCAACAGTGTACATCTTGTTACTCAAAGCTAGAAACTTTCCTTTTTACTGTTTCCTTCCTTAAAAGAAAATCTGTCATTGCCCTCATTTGCTTTCCTATGATAGTCAAAGATTTGGATGTCTACAGAGATAGATAGCCACATGGAATAGTAACAGATTGGCAGCGCCGGGGTAGGGCAGTTCTCATAGCTTTAGTTTCCTTTTAAATTTTATTGATTCACTGTGAGATATAGTTATAAGCTTTCATATCTGAGTTCCAACCACACAATGATCAAACATCAATCCCTCTACTAGTGCACATTCCCCACTACCAATATCCGTGGTATACGCCTACCTTTTCCACCCTCCCCCTGCCTCCATGGCAGACAATAGTCCCCATATTCTCTCTCTTCTTTTGGGCATTATGGTTTGCAGTGCAGATACTGAGAGGTTATCATGTTTGGTCCTTTATCTACTTTTGGCACACATCTCCCATCCCGACTGATTCCTCCAACCATCATTTTCTTAGTGATCCGTTCTCTATTCCAGTTTTAGTTTTAAAGAAAGTTCAGGCCAATGGGGAAAAAAGTTACTTAAGTACTGCTCTTTCTCTGTCTCTCTCACTCTCTTCCCCTACCGCTCCACTAAAATACACTTCAGATGTAGCACTCTAGCACTGTCATGCCATTGCTCATCGATTTGCTCGAGCGGGCACCAGTAACGTCTCCATTGTGAGACTTGTTGTTACTGATTTTGGCTTATTGAATATGCCACGGGTAGCTTGCCAGGCTCTGTCGTGTGGGCGGGATCCTCTTGGTAGCTTGCCGGACTCTCTGAGAGGGATGGAAGAATTGAACCCGGGTCGACTGCGTGCAAGGCAAATGCTCTACCCACTGTGCTATCACTCCAGCTTTAGTAACTATATATTGTGGAAAATATCAGTACCCTTCAATTGTTCAGTAAATATGACTTGAGAGTCTGTTATGAGGATCTAACCCCTGCCAAGGTGGCAGGTGTATAGAGGAAAGAAATAAGCTTGTGATGTGCATGCAGATGTACTGCTTGTGCTCGGGCAACCAAGGGAGGCATTATGAATGACTTTAGTGGTGGCGCTTTAGGAGGAGTCATGGGGCTGGAGCAGTAATAGAGTGTGGGGAGGGCTCTTGCCTTGCCCTTGGCCGACCCAGGTTCAGTCCTCAGCACCCCATCTAGTCTCCTGCGCTCACCAGGAGTGATTCCCTCAGCACAGAGCCAGAATTCACCCTGGTTATTGTTGGGTGAGGCCCCAAACAGAACTAAGACAACAACCACCACAACCAAAAGAATAGAGTAGTCAAGATAACTGGGAGTTTAGATGGGGCTGGGGAAGGAAGATGACATTCTGCACAGAGGAGCAACTGATGCAGACACAAAATTGTGCACGGAGTTGTGGGGCAGGTGGTGGCTGCAGACCCTTTTGGCTGCAGGGTGGATGGAGCTTGCAGACCTCTCGAGCCTATAGTCCCCCTCAGGTGCTCTGCTCAGCCTTTGTGTCTTCGCTGAGGCTCTGGACAGTGTCGAGGGCAGATGAGCCGAGAGCACTCTGACGAGGGCTTGCTGTGAAATGGGAGGAGCCTGTGATTAAGTGCGGCCAGATACCCTGAGTCGTCTGTGGGTTGGTGGATGTGGAGTGTCAAGGAGAGGGAGGACTTCTTTCTTGTGGGCACTACTGAGTTCTGTTATCCTTTCTTCAGGTAAGCTGTGCCAGTGGACTGATGCCTGCCTGTCTCACCCCTGTGCAAATGGCAGTACCTGCACCACCATGGCCAACCAGTTCTCCTGCAAATGCCCAGCAGGCTTCACGGGGCAGAAATGTGACATCGACATCAACGAGTGTGAGGTTCCAGGACAGTGCCTGCATGGTGGCACTTGCCTCAACCTGCCAGGCTCCTACCAGTGCCAGTGCCCCCAGGGCTTCACCGGCCAGAACTGCGACCATCCCTACGTGCCCTGCGCGCCTTCCCCTTGTGTGAATGGGGGCACCTGCCAGCAGACCGGTGACTTCACTTTTGAGTGCAACTGCCTTCCAGGTATGGGTCTCTCGGGTCCTGGGAGTCCGGGACCTTGCATCTCCCTCCAGAAATAAGCAGGCGGGTGTGTCCCAGTTACTGGTCAGGAAATGTTCTTCCCAGCAGGAAAAAGGGGAAGTGAGGATTTGGGTGCTGGCGAGAGAGGAGTTTTATAGGCCCACTTTGGTTCATAAACTGAGCAGGGGGTAGTTTAACATGTCAGGGTTTATGATGATGAGTGATTGGGACACTGTTGACTGTCCTTTTTATAGAAACAGTGAGGAACAAGAACAGCTCTGGGAAAGGACAGACAAGTCTGTGGGATAGACACGGGGCATGATAAGAATCGAACATGGGAAAATGTGTCTGCAATTTGAAAAATACCTTTTTATCTGTTTCTCAGTACATACTTTCGGTATGGAGCCACCCTCAGTGGTGCTCAGGTGATCTCCTGGCTTGCTGCTTGAGGAAGACTGTGCAGGTCCGGGGTCAAGCATGGGACCTGGGCTCCAACCCTTTGCATTGTCTTCCTGGCTTAAAAAAAGTGTGCCTTAAGTTAATCGTAATAGGTGATCAGCTTTTCAACATATATTTTCCTCTGTTAGGAGTCCATTATTTTCTTATCCACCTAAATGGACTCATCTGCCCCTTTGCTATTTTCACCCCTGTGTTTATGGCCTTTGGAAGTATGTATATGTGCCCTTTCTGTCTTGGAGGGCAGCCCTGCCATAAATTGGAGCTCGAACATTTTGGAGATTATGTATGGTGCAATTATACATGACCCCAGTGTGAACAGAAAAAGAACATAGGAGCTTAGGAGCCAGTATTCTGTAGAGATGGAGGAAGGAGCCGACCAGGCCAAACTCCTCCAGACGTGATGGGTAGGCTGAAAACTGAGAATTTTGATTGGGAACAGAACACAAGCAGCTGAGACAGATGAATTACTAAGCAACAAAGATTCTGTTTTTATACAAATATCCTCAGTCCAAAAAACAAAAGAAGAAAAACCGTGGGGGGTGGGGGTGGGGAATAATGTGCTAAGCAAGTAGAAATGCTTCAGAAGGAAGCTGTACTAACAACTCCTTTGGAGTGAAAAATGCTGGATACTGGAGTTGTGAGTGTGGTTCACATATAATGGGATTGAATGTTTTATCTTTGAAGGACTGAAGGTCACATATTGGTCCTTTGAATCAAACCAAGTGGCAGCTTATTCATTTATTCAATAAGAATTTGTTGGTGGCCAGTTATGTTCTAGGTACTGTGTTACATGCTTGGGATATAGAAAATAGATATGGATATACATGTAGATATAGGTATAGATAATACAGCCTAATAGTAAACTTGGAACCTTAACCATAACTCACACAAGAACAAGTTATTTAATGGGGGGGGGGGGGGGGCGGAGAGATAGCTCTGAGGGTCGGGTGTTTGTCTTAAATGCGGCTGATCCAGGTTCAATTCCAAGACATCCCATATGGTCCCCTAGCACCACCAGGAGTAATTCCTGAGTGCAGATCCAGGAGTAACCTCTGTGCATCGCCGGGTGTGACCCAAAAAGCAAAAAAAAAAAAAAAAAAGCAAGTTATTTAATTGTATTGCTTTCAGTTTCTCTTTCAATGGAGAATAGTTAGTGCCATCATTCTAGATAATAAATATTTTTATTAACTTAATATTTATTAACATTTACATTTTCTTGTTAAAAGACTGATTAAAAGATATTTCTTCCCTCTTTCATTTGGTTTTTTAAGTGTTAAAGATGGAAGCAGAAATGAGAGGAATTTAATTTTGCAAATAGTCTACTAGTCTACATGGCTAGTAAGTGAACTTAATGTGATTTATTGTTGCAGGCTAAATGTGCTTTTCAGTTTTAAGAAAATTGCTTCTAATAATTGCCATAACAAGGGTTGATTTGGCAGTGAGATACTGGCCGGAAGTTAGAAGTCAATAAAGGAAGTTTTTAGCTAGGAGAGAGTGATTATTCACTGCCATAGTCTCTGCATTGTTATCCTCTAGCCACGATAAGAACCTTAGGGAATTCTGAGAGTGTGTCCAGGAAAGGATCTGTCAAACCAGAATAGAATCTCCTCCTTGAGAAAGGAAATAACCAGGGATTCCACTTCTGAGAGGCTGCCAGGACTGGAGGGAAGGAGGAGAGAGATCTTGGCTCTATCTTAACTCTGCTTATAGTTCAAAGCAAGAAATTTATATCCTCACTGATGGCATATGTGTGTGTGTGTGTGTGTGTGTGTGTGTGTGTTGGTGGGGGTGGGGCAGAGGAGAGGGAAAATATTTGGCTATGAAAAAGACTAACATTTATTGCCTTTTATGTGTCAGGCAAAGTGCCAACCAATTCTACATTCATTAGCTTCATTGCACAAGAACTTAGGGAATAGGTAATAGTTGTTGAATTGTTCCAGGGGAAATAACTCAGGTTTGGAGATGGTAGGTGATGTACTCCATGCTGCATATCTGACATGTGATTAGGCTGAGTGCCCAAACCCAGGCAAGTTATTTCTGGTCTGCTTCATGCATCTCTTTACCTCATCCTTCACTGTTCATCTCCTGAAGGTGCTTTGAAAATGTGTGCGGCTTTGGGTTCAGTGCTTTTAAGGATTTGACTTTTTTGGTTTTTAAATTGCATTCATGTTGAAAGACAAAAAATATACTCCTAATTCTAATTTAATTATGATCAAATAGTATTTCATGTGTGTCAACCTATATATGGCATCATGCTGACACTTATAGTTAACTAGACCAGTTCTTGCCTTTTGGGGTTCCATGATCTAAAGCAGATGTTGACATCAACTTCAACAATATATAGAAGAAAATTAAAAAAGAATTCAAAACAACAGATGGAGTAATGCTGTGAATACATATACATTTAGAAAATTTATAATGCTTTGTTTTGTGCCTATTGTTTTTATGTCCCAAGTGGATTTTGGAAAGTATTCATTTTATTTTCACATAGGGAAAATGTACCTGGTTCAAGAGTTTCTTCTAGAGAGTTCTTTTCATTATCCGGTACCATTGTCCTTGCTTCTCTCTCCATTGCTTTCCACAGCAGATGAGATCTTTAAACCAATAATCACTACCTCACCCTTAATTGAAGGGCATCATTATTTCAGTTCTAAAAACGGGGAAACCAAGTCAATAGAAAGCAGTGGCTTGTTAGGGAATATATTGTGTAACTCCCAAATGGCTGCTTTTTGCACTGTTTTCATAGTCTTAATCGAGGTTTACCCCAGTCATCCTGTCCAAATTGTAATCACCCTTGTCTCCTCTTAATTACCGATCCTGGTTTGTTTTTTCTTTTCTTTTTCTGTAACGTTTACCATCTCCTTACTATATAATGTGTACTATGTAATTTACTTCATTATGTCTATTGTTTATTGTCTGCCTTTTCCAAATTCTGCTGCCTCTTGCCTCTTTTCTCTAGAGTGAAAGTTGGAATATTTGTTTTTGCTTAATACATATCTCAAGCACCTAAATCAGTGCCAGGTGCATCATAGATACACGGATATAATTCACCGATGGAGTTTCATATTATATCACAGTAGAGAACATAGCTGTGGTATCTCCTTCTTGAATTTCATTTGATTTCATTTTCATGTGTATGCTCTAATACCAAATGATAAGAATGTCTTTTTCAACTTTGAAAGTCAGTGAACCTCACATAAGTTAGTGATTATATTCAGATGGTTATGCCGTAATTCTATCCAGATGGTGCTGTTATAGTTCTTTTCCTCCAAAGGGCACTTTAGTAACTGAGTTAATTTTAGTGTTATTGTAAGGCTTATGAGGAGGGAAATGAAAACTTCAAAAATGACTCCTCCTGTGTGACAAAGAAAGATGTTTCCATAGAGGGAAGAAAAAGAGTATCTTCAGAAGTGACCTCATAGAGCCAAGCCAGAAAACCATACATCTCCTTGCATTGACAACTGTCAGGAATCCAGTCCGTTTATAAGTTAAAGCAAAAGCCGTAAGGAGGGTTGCTCAGCTAGACATAAGAACAAAAAGTGGTGGGCTCGTGGGATCCTGATATTGTGGGGTTAGGGCCAAGTAGTTGTGAGAGAATGAGTTATACTGATATTTTCTTTTTTGGTCTGTGATATTTTAATGGGGTGAGGCAGTCCTTCAAACGGGGAGGTTTAAATCAGCTGGTACAGGCTGTGCCTTGTGAGTTCACAGTTGGATTAAATATTCCTTGGTGTATCTCTGTCTCTTTCTCTCCCACACTTCTTATTTCTTGATTATTTTACTTTTTTTTCTTATTTTAAAACAAACTTTTATCACCTGAACCATTTTGTTCTATTGTTTTGGTTGGTGCCTGGGGGCCCCTTCAAGTTGAATCTCAACAACCCGACAACAGTTCAATGACAGGGCCCGAGGAGGCCTTGCTGCTCAGGCGGTGGGTTCAGGGTTACCTCGGCTGCCCCAGTAATGCAGCCAGGGAACACTCGGGGTGACCATTTGGTGTTGGGGTTCAAACCGGTTGGTCGCATACAAGGCATGTGTCTTAACCCTTGTGTGATCTCTCCACCCCCTTACTTTGTTTGTACAGAGACTCTGGTGAGGGCTTGAACTCAAGGGCCTTGCACATGCTAGCCTGTGCACTCTCACCCTTGAGCTGTCTCCCAGGTCCCCCTGGATTATTATTTATTTTAGCTCCCTAGAAGGCTGTTTGATCTGCCCCTGCTAACAATGGGAGGTTTGTTTCTTGCAGTCTACCTCTATATTTCACATGCTGATTGTAGATAATCTCTGTTAATTCACATTTATTTGAATTAATATTGAGAAATTTTAATTAAAATTGAACCTTAAGCTTTTGTATCTCCTGCTGTGGTTGAGCTTAAGACCTTAGAAATTTTCTCTTGCATTTTCCTGTGCAGGGACATGTAACATTATTGTGCACATTGTGCTAACGGTATCTCTGCGGGTCCTGGGCAGGTGCAGGAATATCATCTCACTTTCCTGGGTGCATCATATTTGGACTCGGAACCTAAGTCCAATGTCCTCGGTATTCCTGGAAGTCTTAGCTCTTCTTCCGTACAGGATAGAGTCGCCCGTGCTATCTCCTCAATGTTCTGTCACCTTTCCCACCCCTACATTGCTTTTTTAAAGCAAGAAATTAGGTCCAGAGCAATAGTACAGTGGAAAATTCCTGAATGCAGAGCCAGCAGTGACCCCTGAGCATTGCTGGGTGTAGCCCCCAAACAAACAAAAGAACCGAAACAAGTAAAGAATGAGTCTATTACTTTTCACAGGCATCTGTGCTTCTAAAGTGTCTTCAGAGCCCCCTTCTCTAGGAGATGTATGTGTTGCTGGGATAATGTGCATAAAAAGCCATTATTAATAGTATTGTAAACCACAGAATAATCGTAATAAAATTTGTTTAATAAAATAGTTAAAATGTATAAAAGAAACTCTCTAAGGCCTTGTGGCCAGAGAGAGTGCACAGCAAATAAGGCGCTTGCCCTGCACGCACCCAACCTGGGTTCGATCTCCGGCATCCCATATGGTCCCCTGAGCACTGCCAGGAGTAGTTCCTGAGTGCAGAGCCAGGAGTAGCTCCTGAGTGTTTCCAGGTGTGGCCCCCAGACATACAAAAATACAAAGATTCCCTAGGCCTTTTGGCAACCTGTATTCCTCTAGCACAGCAAATATGAAATAGCTTATTTATTCATTATTCCCACTGAATACACTTAGCTTTCCCTCTTGAGCAGTGCTGACACAAAACTGAGACCAATCAATGGACTGGATGTGATAGAGAAAAAGAATATCTACAGCCTAAAGTTTTGTCACACTGTCACTGTCATCCCATTGCTCATTGATCTGCTCAAGCGGGTATCAGTAATGTCTCCATTGTGAGACTCATTGTTACTGTTTTTGGCATATTGAGTACGCTACAGGTAGCTTGCCAGGCTCTGCCATGTGGGCGAGATACTCTCGGTAGCTTGCTGGGCTGTCCAAGAGGGAAGGAGGAATCGAACCCGGGTTGAACCCGGTAGGCAAACGCCCTACCTGCTGTGCTATCACTCCAGCCCGGAAAACAACTACTCTTAAAAAATAAAACAAAAACCCAAAACTTTAGCCCCAGTATTCACCACAACAACTGGAAGTCATTAGGTCAGGGAGAGGTACTTTGCAACTGGACCTTAGGAAGCAGAAATTCTTGACCTAGGGGGAAAAAAACCCACAAAAGTTGGGACCAGAGACAGTAAAGTGGGTAGGGAACTTGCCAGCATGCAGCCAACCCAGATCTATCTCCAGCATCCCATATGATCCCCGAGCACCACCAGCAGGAATTCCTGAGTGCAGAGCCAAAAGTAAACCCTGAGCAGCTCCGAGTTCTGAATTTCTCTTTAACAATTTTGTCATTTCTTCAACGTGTTAGAAAGTGAAGTGAGAAGTGTCCAGGGAGACTCCTAGAGTAGCGCCCAGTGAAGGGCAGGGGTGAGTGGTGGTAGGGATCGAGGCCCAGACACAGGGAGATCAGTGAGCTCACCTGAGTTCATGATATGTGCCAAGAAAACCAGCTGGACAAAAAAAGGCCACTTAGATTTTGTGGCAAGATTCTTCCCAGAAGGGATATGTGGGTGAGGGAGTTGGCCTCAGAGTCCTATACTGTTTGCTTCCTTTCTAGATATCCCCCTCCCTCCCTCCCTCCCTCCCTCCCTCCCTCCCTCCCTCCCTCCCTCCCTCCCTCCCTCCCTCCCTCCCTTCCTTCCTTCCTTCCTTCCTTCTCTTATTCTTCATCTATGTACACAGAAGCTTTTCCTCAGTACTTGTAGCCTGCATGCAAATTCAAACAGAATTGAGAGAATTCTGTTTTCTCATTTCTATATCTCTGTCTCTCTCTGTCTCTATCTCTCTGTGTTTCTGTCTGTCTGTCTGTCTACCTGTGTGTGTGTGTGTGTGTGTGTGTGTGTGTGTGTGTGTATCCTCTCTTGAGAGAAGCTATTCTCTGTGTGGAATGACAAATTCAAGTGAGTCTTTTCTGCTCCACACCCTCACTGTCATAATTTATCACTTGCGTGGCCCCTGGTTTTATGGCTGCACAGTCTTAAAATGTTCCTTCTAAGTTTAATTCCTCTCCTTTTAGCCTTTTAAGGACATGGATTGGCTTGAACACAGACTCCCTTCTGTGCAGTCATGTGAGCGCTCTAAGTCTGCTACACCCATCCCGCCCACAGGCCTGGGGACTTGTCTGTTTGCCTTTCCCCTAAAACCTTAAAATATATTTTAAAGAAATGATTGCGCTGTAACGTATTCATGTAAGCCCTGAGGCCCATTCCCTTCCCCCAACTCTCGAGTAGACTTTTTCTTAAAAGAATTTGTTGGCTCTTTCCAAAATAGACTTCTGCATCTCTATTTTTAAAGCATAAATCCTGCCTTAACTTTGGATGAAAACTGATTTGGGTGGACTTTTCTCAGCCATGGGAACTTTTATCTTAAGGTCAGTTTTTCAGATGATTGAAAGAGAATCCTGGGGTCCCAGAGTTTGGTACTCATGGAAACTGGGTAGAGATTCCGGTTCCGTGCCTACTCCAGTCACCATCAGTGCAAAATTGGACAATTGCTCAGTGCAGCCTAAAAGAATTACGGTATATAATCTCTGAGAGGCATTGTGATCTTTACTGATATAATACTAGCTAAGATGTATACAAATATTCACCAGGCACAATTTTCAGTTCTTCCCGCTAATTGAACAACTATATTGGGATAAAATTTGCATGCAACATAATTTACTCCTTTAAAGAATGTAATTCAGTAGTTTGATAAATTTTAAATCCTCATTTCACGTAATAGCTTTTTGGAAGCTGCACCTTTAAGTGCACCTTGAAACTATATATAACTTAGCCAATCTTTACAATTTTACAAGAGGCTAATTAATATAATCAAGAGTTCAATTCCTGTGGCATATTTCTGGCTCTATATCACCAGAAACAGCACCAGACTTATAAGGGCCCAAGGATTCTAATATTAAACAATAATTTATATTCATTCATTCACTTACTCATTCATTTTCCAACTCACTTACTCCAGGATTGTAGGGGGTTGAGCTTATCCTGGCGCCATCAGGGAAAAAGCAGCCCTGGACAGTGTGTGCTTCCGTCCAGGCAGTGTGTGGGTGATCACATTTACACTCACAGGCAGGGGAAACTTCTTTTTCAGCTTTTACTTAGTGATTCATCTGCTTGGATGAACTCTGAGTAACAAATACCTAGAGAACTAGATTTCTTGTCTATAAAACTTACAATTATTTCCATCTGCTGTGAAGCAATCTCTTTTTTTTTCTCTGCATAGTTTTTTGGCCTCGTGGTGACTTCTAGTGACTTCTGTGGCATTTCCAGAAACCAGTTCTATTCTTATCTAGCAGAGCAGTTACAAAATATCATGGTAGCATACAGTAAGGGATGAATTCAGCAGGTAAAGTTGATGTCTGTCGCACCCATCAGGCTGTAAATGCCACAAAAAAACAGGGATCCTTTCTTTTTTACTTGTTATTCTATACCCAGTGCCTACTGTAAGACTCAAAGAAGTATTGAGTGTGAGAGAGGAAATTCAGCAATTTCTTATTTTATGGTGGATTTGGGGTCATACCTGGTGGTGCTTAGGGCTTAGTCCTAGCCCTGTGCTCACAGACCTCTCCTGTATTGCTTGGGGCACAGTCGGAGGTGCCAGGGATCGAACCCAGGTTGGGAACAGGGCATTTGTCCTTTGCAAAGAGCCTCCAGGAAACTTAGGGATGTTCTAAAAGGATGAGTACTTAGTCTTGGTGTACTTCAAAAAGGAAATTATTCTTGTGAATATTCTCTTGTCTTAAAGTTTAAAACTGTTGGGGCGGCAGAGAGTGTAGTGGCAAAGGCCTTGCCTGCATCTGACCTTGATCCCATCACTCCATGAGGTCCCCGCGCACAGCTGGTGTGGCTCCCAACCGACAACAAAAACAGCAACCAAAAGTATCAAGTGTTTCTAATGTAATAGTTAAGAGACCACATGGATCACAAGGAGAAAAAACAAGTTTGATATGTAAATTGCAAAGACGCATGCTGCAGAAAGTTAGGTTGGAGCCTGGTATGTCACTTTCATTTTTTCATCAAAGGGAGAATCCAGAGGCAGGAAACAATGCTGTATCAGTGTGGAGAGGAAAGCGCACAGAGATCTTACAAAGGGCTGGGAATTTAATTAGTATTACAGCCACCCGTTCCAGATAGCTCTTAATATTTGAATTGCACTTGATTTATGTTGTGCCACTCAGAACTAGAAAGACAGGCCCAGCGGGTGGTTTTGGCATCATTTCACAGTGGGGAAGCAACTCCCGGCTTGTTATTTACCATGTGTGGAGTAGCTTGTCAGTGGGGAGGTTAGAACTGGACCCATATCTTCTGTCCTTAACTTCAAGATTTTTCTTTGGGGCTGGAGCAATAGTACAGCAGGTAGGGCATTTGCCTTGCACGCAGCCATCCTAGGTTCAATTGCCAGCATCCCACAATCCCCCAAACACCACCAGGAGTAATTCCTGAGTGCAGAGCCAGGAGTAACCCTTGAGCATCGCCAGGTGTGATTTCCACACACCCCACCCCACCCCCCCCGCAAAAAAAGCAAAAAAAAAAGTAATTTTTTTCTTATGCCTCCCTCTCCATGCCTGAATCTGGAGGCTTCCTTGAGAAATGATCTTGAGAAAAAACATAAAAGAAATTTAAATTGAATTAGGTAATCTTTTATCTGTTTTTTCCAATAACCTAGCATGAAACTAGGGAAAATCCTTGAAAATAAAACAAAACAAAACAAAAACCCCACCTAGTGAATAGCTCTTCTAAGCAGATGTCTGTTTTCACTGGAGCACTTTGACTGGCTTGTGAGGTAACGCTAAAGGCATGTCATTGGCATAGTGAGTCACTTTTACTGTCTGATTAGGCTTGAGGGCAGAGAAGCCAGAATATTGGGGGATTGTTTGTAGGGTGAGTCCTCGATTGACCAGTTGCTGGCTGACTATTGAACCAAAATAATGAAGCAGTTCTCTGCTGACCATCATGCTCCTCGGGGTAGAGATCACTTCTGCATGAGGATTTCTCAATTTCTCGGCTTTTTCTCTTGCCAGGTTTTGAAGGAACCACCTGTGAGCGGAATATTGATGACTGCCCGAACCACAAGTGTCAGAATGGGGGGGTCTGTGTAGACGGGGTCAACACTTACAACTGCCGCTGCCCGCCTCAGTGGACAGGTAAGAAGTCAGTGGGGGTAGGGAACTAAGGCAGACAGGCTGTTATTGAAGTGGACACCTTCTCCCAAAGGTTTTAATACTTCCTGGAACTGGTCCGTATACTGAGCAAGAGGCTGCAAAATTACTAGTTGTAATACTGAACCCATGTGCTCTCCTGTGTTCACTTAGAAAAGAGAAATATTTTGGCAATTACTTATTGAGTGCTACATGCTAGGAAGATATTAGAGAAAGACAGTTCCAGATAGACTCAGAGTTATCAAAGATGTTATCCAAATCATCTTTTTCCATCTAAATAAAAAAGGTGGAAAATAAGTTAAACAACCCCTAAGCGTTTAGGGCTTTCTTTTTGATCACAGAGAGAAATTCATCTCATCTTTCTGTTCTGTGTGCAGGGGTCAGAAGACACTTGATGACACTTTTTATGATCCCTATCTCATTTATGTTTTCTTTTTTTACATATTCTTTTTTGTAGCATAGAACAGGAATAAATTTTTCTACCTCTGATCTTAAATAAGTCTTGCTTAATTTTTATAGCCTCTTAAAATTTCCTGATAGGCATTTTTTTTCAGTAATTTTGAACTATCATTTTATACAATTCATCCATATGGCTGTCTATTTATATATCCAACTGAAAGTAGAGATTATTAAGAATGGGTTTAGTAAAAATCAGGTCTTTTAGAGAGAAATAATAAAATTTAATATTTAAGCCCAAGCATAAATTAATTTTATTAGGAAGAAGCTACACACCAGTGATGAGCTGTGTCTAGCAAAGACATTTTGATGCTGGATTGCGGCTATAATTACCTGGGCTGCTTTAGAAACTCCAAAGTGCTTGCCCTTATTTGTAGCAACCAATTATTTAGAGTACTCTTTAGACCTGTAGATTATGACTAGAAAATTAAAAAGGTATAAAATTTCAATGATGTGATTTCATGGAAGGGTATACATTTCTGTTTTTATTTCCCAAACTGCCCTTTTTAATGCTTTCCCACTGGGTCTCCTTAGAATTGGACTTTCCCTAGAATTTCTTCTTGGAGTCTTGATCCTATTACTCCCAACTCACTGCTGTCTTTTCTCTCACTTATTCCTCTGGTAGGTTTTGCAAAGGTTCTTTTCTTAATTTAAAATAATTGCTATGAAGTCAATTACGTAACAAACAATACCTGGAGAGATTTGAATTGTTCTTTTCTTAATAGTCCTATGATACCTTAGTCAGGATAAGAAACTCACTAGGAACTTGACTCCACTCTAACTACCTCGCCTCTGCGAAGTATAGTGAATCTTAAATAACATTGTGATTTTGCTTTGATGCCACACCAAGTCTCCTGTTTTCCTTTTTTTTTTTTTAATTAAAAAAAATTTTTTTTAATTGAGTTACCATGAGAACAGTTACAGCAGTTACAGGGCTTTTAGGATCGATCTCAGTCATACTATGCTCAAACACCCATCCCTTCACCAGTGCACATGTTCCACCACCAATAACCCCAGCATATCCCCCCTCCCACTCCCCCTCTGCTTGTGTGGCAGATGATTTTCTCTTTACTCTTTCCTTACTTTGATTACATTCAATTTTCGACAGGAAACTCACTGTCATTATTTGGAGTTTCCCCCCAAACAGTCAGACCTGTCGGAATGGCATCATTAGATTGTATGTTTTCTATTGTTGGTAACAAAGAGCATATGATGTTGCACGGTCGCGAAAGCGGCCACACAGATTGGGAATTCTGGTATTAAGTCCAGAGATATTTCTGCCAGCAGCCGCTGCATTCCGAGATTGGTTTCTGTGGTGCTGGGATCATGGCTGTTCAGGAGTGGAGGAGCTGTTCATGGGCGACTGCTCTGCTCGGGGTCTCATTTGGGCAGGAGGCAGGGCCGGTTCTGCCTCCCCCATCACAAGATTCCACATGCATCCCGTCCCATCACTGCAAACTCCTACCTCTCTGTCCTATTGGTTCTGAATGGTGGCGGTCACCATGCTGTCCAGGGGGGAAAAGGCCAAGGGACAGAAACCCTTCCCCTCCCAGGGCTGCATGGGGCCGGGGCCGTAGCTTAGTTCAGAGTCCAGGACTTTATCTGCCAGCAGCCTCTGCATTTCTGACATTGGTTTCTGTGCCTCTGGGATAATGGACGCTCAGGGGTGGCAGAGCCATTCCTGAGCATATATTTTGTATATCAGGAAAGGTCGCACGGCCATGTAAGTGTCCATGTGGTTTGGAGATGTCCCAGTCCTGCATACCGGAGCCGTGTTAGTAGAAGCTCAGTGTCGCCGGGGCTCCATTTGGAGAAGGCGTGCTGGCTGTACCTTCTCCGTCTGACATCCTGGTGTTGTTGGCCCGGTTTGGGGTCTGGGGCAATCTCCGGCTTGTGGTGCTGCCGGAACGGCCCGGATTCTTCACTGTTGGTTGTGGCAAGATGGCCGAGGGCAGAAGTCTCCTGTTTTCATATTAACTTGGAAGGCCTGCTTTGGGGAGAAATTTTCCCGGTAAAAGTATTTCTTTTCCTAGGATGTTTAATAAATACCTGTGTTTCGGTTTCTGTTCAGTTTCTTTGTTCATGTGTGCGGGCTCTCTCCCTCCACACTTGTGTCCTGTGACCATGAGCCTGCCTCCCTACCCTGCCTGCAGCACCACCAGCAGACACAGGAAGGAGGGAACAGGGCCGCCAGGCAGGCTGGTGATCAGTCTCAGTTTATTCTAGTCTCATCTCCCTCCGCCTCCTTCCAGTCTCATCCACTCCCCTATTCCTCCCGTCCCCCAGGCGAATCTCTTTGTGGTCTGTCTTGCAGCCTGATTCTCAGCCCAACCTCCAAGCACTGGGGTAGCAACGACACCTAGGTGAAATAGCACAATCAACATAGGTAAAGCCCTTCTCTTCTTCCGGGGAAGCTCTTCCAAGACAAAGATCCCCTGCCTGGAGAGCCTCTCAGGGGCTGAATTTCACCTAGGGGCGCATTTCTTCTTTTCTTAGTCCAGCAACCATTTAAACATTCATCTTAATGCTACTTCTTAATATTCATCATTTTGTATGACACAGTAAGAGATACATTAAGCTTATAGGGTGGCTCTCCTGGGGACATCTCGCTATAGATCCCAGGCAACAGTTCTCAGGCCAGATGAGCTCTTCGTAACCCTAAGCAGGGTCCTTGTCCAGTTGTTTCTCTTTAGATCATGACAGAATTTGTCCATGACTATGCTCTTAACTTATAGTTAAGTATTATAGTGCTTAGCCTGCCCCGTTTTGATGTCAGGGTAGCTCACAGCTCGTCCTGGTCCATCCAGTCCCTTTGTAGGGACCCTGCTTTTGGGGTGCTAGGAACTAAGGGCGACTGAGGCTTAAGTTGAGTAAATATGACAGATGTCCAGAAGTTATTCTGGGTCAATTAACTCCCAAGTTACAAAATCATAACATATGCAAAAAGGACATTGCTCTAAGTAAACTATGGATGTAAAGGAAAAGAGAAAAGCGATATTTCACTCACAAATACAAATCCAGAGATCTCTGAAGAGTTTGACTTTACAAGCCACTGCTTAGGGGAAATGAGTGACTAACAGATAGAGAAAGCGGAGCACAGAGAAGCTAAGGATGAATCCTGAGGAAATGGGAGTGCTTCGGGAGCACTGTGCTGGGTACTACCCAGTCAATCTAAGCTCCGTATGGCAGAGGAGGAAGCACAAGCCAATGTTATCCTAACATGTGTTTTTGTATTTTCTAGGCAGAAAGGCAGTGGTGGTGAGTAAGTTCAGTGTCGTGGTATTTCTTTCCTTTGACCTTCCGTCAGCCATTTACAGAGATCTCCAGTGTTCTGTTGCCACATGTTTCCTTTCCCTGACTCTGAAGCCAGTTGTTTGATTTCTAGTGGGAGCCTTGGGCTTTGCTTTATCCGTCATCAGCAGGCGAAGGGCTCAGTCCCATCCCTTGTCCCTCGTTCTGCGAAGTCCTTCCTGCCCCCACTCTTCTCCTGCTTCTCCTGTCTGGCTCCAACGTTAAGAACCATTTCCAGGTCTCTATTCAGCATATCCTGTGTTTCATCTCCTGTGTCTCACTCAAGCTCACTTTTCCTGCAGAGTTCTCCTTTCTGCTCATCTCCCTGTGGCCCTCCCCATGCTTGGCCTGCCTGGCTCAGGTCAGAGTGTTAATCTCACATTAATACTGGCATTATTATGTATTTGATGTCAGTGAGCTACTGAGTTATGGGCTGGCTGAACTGTTGACACCAATTACTAGAGCTCCTTACAAATCTTTGTTCTCAGTAATACAGAGAATGGCTGTCCACTGCTCCAGTCCCATCCGAAGTTACAATGAACAGGGAAAAAATTGGGGGTCGTAAGGTGTCTTTCATTTTGATGTAGGATTTATAAATTAAGATTACATTTTCTGTTGTACATAAAAGAGGCTAGGAATTTGGCAGTGAATGTTTATTAGCATCCAGATACTGTGCTAATTATTATGTTGTATTTCGTGTAATCTTTGTGATAACTATATTAAGGTTAGGGTTTATTAAACATCCTTTATACAGATGGTGATATATATTCATGAGGGTTAAACAACTTGTTCAAGGTGTGTGATGGTTTGCTTAGGGTTTGAGGCTAGGCTTCTTGAAGTCAAATCTTTGCTGAAACTGCTTTATTTTTCTTTATACAAATTGGTCATATGCATTTTTCCAATTTTACTTTTTAATAATTTTGGGTCTTTAAATAGATCTTTAAATTTTATGCTTAGTTTTATTATTCCAAGATATGGTGATTTATTATTATTTTTTAAATAAATTCCTTTTATTGAACCACCATGAGAGTGACCATTACAAAGCTGTTGATGATTGGATTTCAGTCATACATGCTCCAACACCCATCCCTCCACCAGTGTATACTTCCCACTACCAATTTCTCTCCTGCCACCCCTTCCTCCAAGAAAGTTGTGAACTATCTGAAAAGGAATTGACGGTATTCTATAATTCTAAACACCAAGTATTAATAAAAAAGGTAAACAAAAATAAAAGAAGATGTGGCGAAGAGATAGTATAGCAGTAGGGTGCGTGCCTTGCACACAGCTGACCTGATTTCAATCCTGGGCGTCCCAGATGACCTCCCAAGTGCTTCAGAAGTAGTTTCTGAGTGCTGAGTGAGGAGTGACCCCCGAGCATTGCCACGTGTGGCAAAAACATAAACAAAAAACAAAACCATAATAACAAAACAAGAAATAAATGAAAATTTGGGAATTTACTTTTTTGGTCTTTCCCTCCTTACCTCCCTCCTTCAGTCCCTACTTTGTCCCTCCCTTTCCCCCTTCCTCCCTCCCTTCCTCCCTCCCTCTCTTCCTCTATTTTTCCCTCCTTCTTGTCTGATATTGAACCCAAGGAATGCACTGTGCCAGTGAATTATACCACCAGCCACACTTCCTGAGATTTCTTTCTTTTCTGAGTGATGGTGGTGGTAGTGTGTGTGTGGGGTCATCCCCAGTGCTCCGGGAGCCATAACTGGGGCCAGCCATGCCCAAGGCAAATGCCTCAACTGCTGTGTTGTATCTTTAACCCACTTTTCCTGTGTTTAAAGTGACTACCAAAAAATTTAAATTGCGTCTGTGTCTCATAATATTTCTATTGAACAACATTTCTTTAGATTCAAAGGTATCTTATAAATAATCTCCATGTGGTTGCCGATAGCACAGTGGTAGAGCATTTCCCTTGCACACAGCCAACCTGGGTTTGATTCCTCCGCCCCTCTTGGAGAGCCTGGCAAGCTACTGAGAGTATCTTGCTTGCACGGCAGAGCCTAGCAAGCTACCTGTGGTGTATTTGATATGCCAAAACCAGTAACAACTAGTCTCAAAAATGGAGATGTTACTGGTGCCCACTCAAGCAAATCGATGAGCGGTGGGATGACAGTGACAGTGACAGTGGCTGCCTTATCATTCTTTCTAATCCTAGGGTGGACTTGTAGCCATCCATAGAGGGACCATGTGTTGACTTTATTTTTAATTTTTGTTTCTGGACCACACCTGGCGGTGCTCAGGGTTTACTCCTGGCTCTGCACTTAGGGATACTCCTGGTGGAATTTGGGATCCCAAGGATTGAACCTGGGCTGGCTAGCACCTTACCTGCTGTGCTATCTCTCTAGCCCCTGGCTCTATTAAATGAAATTTTGTTGACTTTTTTTCTGATATGGTTTCCACATCAGATACAAATAGAACTGTGTTTTGTTCAACTTTTAAGTCTTTTTAACTTGATTTGGTTGACAAGGTTATGCCTTCGGTAGCTAAATGTTCTTTTGGACAAGCTGTTGCCCGTGTGGAAGAAAGAAATTGGTGTTGGAGGTTATGCAAATAGTTTAATTTTTAATGGAATCTTGTTATAGAGTAAAGTCTGAGAGGTTGGATATTGCTTTAGAAAATGGTAGTGTACCAAAGGATTTGATGAAGTCATGATAGCAGAAATCCTTACTGCAGAATAATTGGCCCCAGACCATCAAAGAAAAAGGTTCTGCTCTGACAGATATCCACATAAGGAAAAAGACAGTTATAAAAGGATTCCCATGCTATTTAAAGTGTATAGATTAATGTGTTCTCTTTCTCCCTCCCTTTCTCTGTCTATCTATATATCTTTAAAGATGGGGGGGAGAAAGAGAGACCTCAGATTTTCTTTTGTAGAGCTTCATTTCCTTCAGAATTAACATTGACTCTAAACTCAATGCGCAAATTCCTCTCTGTAAGCTTATGGTTTGGGTTCACTTCTGGGGCAAACGTGATTTATTTTCCTGTGCTTGTTTTTAACTCAGAAATGTAATTTTAGCTTGAGCTTGGAGTGGTGCTTTGGGATTCTCAGTAGAAGTGAACAATGGAAGTTAGGTGGACATGAGTCAATTAAATCCAAACCATATTTTCTCTCAGCTCTCCTGTAAAACATGATGAACCCAAAGAGTAGGTTAAGTTTTTCTTTGCTATTGTTGCTCCAAGGTCAGCAAAACTTTTGGCACAAAGCAGTGAGGACACAGTGTCAGAGATGGTGTCTGAGTTCCTTGTGTCTGGAATGGCAAGATTTTGTTTTTCAGCTGTATGCCCCATTTCCATCTACCCTGGTGATGAGCTACTTTCTAGTATGAGAAACTCTCACTACTGCTCAACTGTTGTTGCTTTTGAATTTTTTAAGCACCATATGAAAGGAGGTTTTGGGTTGAGAATGAAACTAATTATATCTGGGACTGCCAAAGTATTCCCATTGCATTTTGAATGGGTAATGGGAAAATAGTTCTTTTCAGTTTCTTTGCTCTGCACTTGATTGTTAGGTCTTGAAAATATGCCTGTTTTGTGAAATTCTGCTTGCCCACCTCACTTTCCATAATTTAACTATTGGTCATACCTCTGGAGAGTTGAAATATCCTTATCCCAGGATCTCAGAGCTGATTATTGGCTGTGTTGTTCTGAACAGGAATGAAGGATTAATACACATGGCATATCCCCTGCAAAATGCAGGAGTTGAGGCTGGGGCTCTTTCCTGGCCTCCTGTGACTGGTGTTAGGCTTCCGTGACGTTCCAGGCAAAATGCAATTTCACTGTATCTTTCCAAGTCCCCACAAAATGATTGTAAGAAAATTTAATAATGTGTATTTTCTAGACAAATATGCCCAGTATGCCATGCTAGATACTATAAAAGACACAAAGGAAATGAAAACATCAATTCCTATGTTTAGGAATGGCCAGATTCACTATGAAGAAATTAAAAAGTCTATCTATAACCACAAATAGGGGAAAGGAAGTGTAATTGAAGGATTTGAAAAGCTTGGAAAGGAATTGGGGAATTTGTAAGCATTCAATTAAGTGAATGGAGACATTGGAAGAGATCAGTTTTGTTTGGAATCTGAGTAACAGAGGGATGTGGAGCTACTGACAGATGGAGAAATAGGCTAGAGATGGTGATGAGCTCGAGATGAGTTTTCCACTTGAAAAATATTGAGCAGTATGATGCTGAAAGTAAAAATAGAGAATGGGATCAGAGACTCAGATTTTGGGTGTTGTTCTTGGTGGCAATGGAAATGGATCAAGTGTTCAAAATAAAGCATGTTGGTGGGAAGAGCAGAGGGTTTGGATCTGAGAAATGTCTACACTCAAGAAAAATGAAGGAGGAAAGGATCCAAAGAAGGACTGTGAGAAATAGGATGTGTAGATTTGGGAAGGGAGCTGTGCCGTTGGAGTTTCCCTGAGTCAGGGGGATGCGTTGTAAGACTGAACTCTTGACTCCGTGCTTGTGTCTCTCTTGTAGTACCTGTTTCTATTCTTACTAATTTATATGCTTAGCTTGGCTAGCTTCAGACTCTTAGCCTCTGGAAGATGAGAATTGGTTTTATTTATTTTGGCACTGTATCAATTTTAGCAATGATTATTACTGAATGAATCACAAACAGGAGACCCATAAGAATAACAACTGTGACAGAGTTCGTCAGAATTTTTGCGGTCATTAGAAATCATCCAACATGTAGTTTCAATAAAAAGGAAAGAAGGCTGCCAGATTCAAGGGTTTAAAATCATTGGTCAAGCCTTGCTGAAAGGGACTGGTTAGTGAACTAGATCATTTAGGAAATTGACACTTCCAAGTTTCACTAGAGGTGAAAGATTGTTGGGAATGGGGAAGGAATGAGTTAGAGCATTGAAGTTAGAGAGTGGAAGTACCAAATTTGAGATACTAGAGTTGGAACAATGAGTGACTTAGGAGATACAAGATGAGTCTGTGATATGCATAGATGTGGGGGTCTGTTAAGTTAAGAAAAATGGGAACTTCTGTTTATATGATCAAATTTATCCTCAGCCTTGATGTTGGTTTCATGGTGATGGGAAAACACTGTGTAAGGAAAAACATGAACTGTGTACTTCAGTCATTCAAGGGTGACGTTGGTTCATGAGGATAACATACCAAAGTGGGATTATTTAAATGATAACATTTAGATTTTTAAAAAATTTAATGGAATGTGTATAATGTTTTATTTTGGGTACATTAAAAATGTGTCTAATAATTTTTTTCTGTAAAATGATGAATGGTAACTATATAAAAAAGTATGATATACTTTTCATCATATAAGTATGATGAAAAAGTAAATATACTTTTACATCTTTAGATCTTTCCTTTATGCCTTAGATATTTCAATATTTCTTTGATTTAAATATTAACACTAAAATGATAAACCTAAAATTAATATTATATCTAATACTATAGTATTATTAGATTTAAAAACTTTGCATGTTGTTTTACATTTTTGATATTTGCAATGTTTTATAATCCAGTTTATAGTATTTCAGATTTAATTATTTGTGCACTTTGTTTTAACTATCAGCATATTTATAACACAACCTTTTTTTTTTTAAGGAGTCACACTTGGCAGTACTCAGGGCTTGCTCCTGGCTCTGTGCTCAGGGATCACTCCTTATGGGACTCAGGGGACAATATATGGTGCCAGGAATCAAACCCAAGTCAACTGTGTGCAAGATCATCTTTTTAAGCCCTGTGTTATCTCTCTGTCCTGTATCTGTGGTCCTAGTGAATGACATGGAAACTTTCAAAATCATAATGTTCTAATTTGCCTTTCTCTGAAAAAGTTCTGTTTTATTTATTTGTGAGGGAATGATCTTCCAGGCAGTGCTGGGGGCTTCCAGGTGGTGCTCAGAAACCATGATAACACAACCTTTTAATTCCAGAGTTCTTAGTTTTGATTTATTTTTTTTAGTCAAGAAGTAAATCTCCAAGTAATGTCCCTCTCCCTGAAATGGTGGACGTTTTTAGCACTCTTAAGATTTTTTTAAAAAGTCACTTTTGATTTATTTGCCTTTATACAAAAATGCCAGCTTGCCTAGATACTGAATTCTCGCATCACCTACTAATTGTATCAAGTTCTTAAACACTGTCCTTTGCTTCTTGGGTATATAGATTTGCCCACCATCAGGCAGGTCTGTCTCTCTCTCTGTACATTATACTGTTGCTGATGTATACAACTTTTCCTACTTCCCCCTCCTAATACTTTTTAATAAAAACCCTTTAGAGCTGTAGACTTGGATCTGTTACCAACTCAGATAATCTTTCTATTTTCATTCATATTTGTGTCTTGAACACCCGTGATCTTACCTTAGTTCAGTTTTCCTTTCCCACAGTCAAAATTCTCTTTTGATATTTAATTCTGATTGTTTTGTCCTTTGCATTTTGAGAGTTTCCTGAGTTTTTCCTTCATAATACGGATGTATTCTTTTCATTGTAAGTTTCATTCTTTATAGATTATATTCTTGATTATTATATATTTTCCATCTGATTTTATTTGAGCCATTTGTTTTATATTGTAATATTTGCTCATCTAAGTTCTTTTTGTTTCCACCTGCCTCTTAGGCTACCCTCTTTCTGCTGTCCTATTTAAGTTTTCACTTCTTTGTAAGAATCTCTATGTCTAAATTTCTAGAGAATACATAATCAGTTTTTTCCTAAAATGTATCACCTTCTGAAAGTGAACTTTTTCATAAGCATGTGCCACACCTATGTCTTAAGAAGTACATTGTCAGTCTTTTATTTGTAGAATGTCCTGACAGTCCCATGTATATATTTTCATTTTACTTTTTGTGCCCATGGTCTTTAAGGAAGGGAGCTTGATTCTCGCCAGAACCTTTGTTGAGGTTAGCTTTCCTCCCAGTGAAGTGGGCTGGGCTGGGGGCTCTGTGTAAACTGGTTTAATAGGGCAGGAGCCCTGGGAGGTGGGATGAGAGCCAGAGTGGGGGCCACTTCTCGGGGCTGGGGCTTGGCACCACCTTCCTCTTTGTGTGGAGAAGTCTCTGTGTTGGAGTCAGCTTTTTGAAAACCCAGTACTCACACAGAATCCCTGCGCTCTCTCTTTATACTGACTCAGCCTGGATGCATTTTGGTGCTGCTGCATCCGGAATATGCCCTAAATTCTCTTTTCTTGAGGCAGCTGGAGCCCAGAGGCTCCCTGGTGCTTTGACTTGCTGTTGCCCTGGAAGGTGAGGGGGTATTCAGTCCACGGGCAGTGCTGCAGTGGAGTGGAATTTTAGAAACACACACTGGGTCTGTTGACTGTGCAGTGAACGTCACAAATTTTTCCCATTGCTCTAAATTCGGTTTTTCTCTCTTTTATTCAAATGTAAACACACACACACACACACACACACACACACACACACTCACACACTCGCGTGCATCTAAAGTATTCCTCACAGCACCCCATTTCTTTATAGACACTCTTATACAATCTGGTTAACATATAAAACCTCCCTCCCACTGGCTTGTAATCTAGTTTATCTCAGCTATGCTGCAGGGTTTTCTGACCTTAAAGTAGCACCACATGGCATCCTGATTCCATGCCTGAGAGGTTCTGCATACTTGTCTCTTTTATTTTTTACTTTTTAAGCACTTATCTTCCCCTCTGTTGTGGCGCTAGCTATGGGTGGGTGACACTGTTGGTGCTCACAAGGGCGCACACACACCTTTGGTTGCTTGTACCCTTTTTGTTTTGGTGTTCTTGCACATTCCGGTTGCTGTCACTGGTCAAAGCAATTACATATTTTTAGTTGCAGTGCTTATTGGGGTGGGGGACGGTGGGGTATCACATGTTATAGTTGTCCGTGCCTCTGGCTGTGCATCACAGATCACACACTTGGTTGCACCTTCTACTGAGTCGTCCCTGGGCCCTCATTGCTGTCTATTTTATTTATCTTTTTAGTCCCTGGTACTAGTGGGACATATGGATATAAATGACATAGCATCGAACAAATGGAAAAGGGGATTGTAGAAATAGTTACAGCAGATGACCACTGTGATTGTAAGTATTGAGACCAGTGCTGCCATGCTGTCAGTATTTGGATGGTAAAATAAATCCTTGTTAAAGCAACATTTGATAGTTTGAAGGAGTAATCCATAGGAAAATGAATTGCAAAATGAATGTGAGCCATTATTAACTTCCATGATTGTGGCTTCCTATTAAAATCTTTCCTCTCCAGGGGTTGGAGATACAGTGCAGAGGGTAGGGCACTTGCCTTCTTCGCAGCAGTCCCAGATTCAGTCCTCTATACTCCATATGAGCCCCCCAGCTCTGCCATGAGTGATCCCTGAGCACAGAACCAGGAGTAAGCCCTGAGCATCACCAGGCATAACCCAGAAATAAGCAAAGACCAACAGAAAAATATTTCCCCTATGGAGAGTATCATGCTGAGTGAAATGAGTCAGAAGGAGAGGGACAGATATAGAATGACTGCATTAATTTGTGGTATATAAAATATATATAGTAGAAGACTAATATCCATGGCCAGGGAAAACAGGGGCTAGAAGGACTGGCCAGTGGTTGTAATCAACCACAAGTGTGTGTGGGGCGGCGGGTAGGCAAGATGGAGAAGAGACCAGTATGAGAGTAATAGCTGGAAATGATCACACTGGACAAGAACTGAGTGTTAAAAGTAGGAAAAGGGACATACCTGATAACCTTGCAGTATCAATATTATAAACCACAGTGCCAAAAGGAGAGACAGAGACAGAGACAGAGAGACAGAAAGCACTTCTGTCATAGAGGCAGGTGGGGGTGGTGATAGGGAGTGATGGGAGGGAACCAGGAGACACTGCTGGTGGGAAATGTATGCTGGTGGAGGGATGGGTGTTGGAACACTGTATGACTGAAACTAATCATGAACAGCTTTGTAAAGGGTCTATCTCACAGTGATTTACTTTTTAATAAAGTAAATAATAATAATAAAGTCAAAGTTGGCTTAGAACCTTACTTTTGCTACACTCAGACCTCACCACTCCAGCTTCCAGGAATTCCAGCCTGAGACCAGCAAATGTGGAAAAAATTCCTGCCACCAGGTACACCTGGAGATGTGCTTGCATCAGTAAAGCTGTGTTGTGGAACATGTGTTACCAGAATGGAGATTGTGGATGCTTACAGAAGTATTAGAAAATGCTTGCTAGCTTCTTGGCACTCATTCCAGTTGTACCTAACATCCCGGGGACAGGATTTCTGGATGCAGCTTTTCATTCGTAAATCCAGGTGACTGTCTTGATGTTCTTGCAGCTGGAGATGGGGAGGCCAGGGTCAGCCTGAGACCCAGCTTGCAGGAGCAGGAACTCTAGAAACAAACGATCTTGGTAGATGCAATAGAAGGTGATGAGAAATAGTTCTGTTTCTTAGGAATTTGGGTTTACGCCCCAGTCTGCAAACTCCTAACCCAGTGACCTGCCACTCTTGAGCTTTATGTCTTCTATTCAGGCCAGTCAGCTTTCTGAATAATATAGTTCATGGCTTTTCAGTAACTGGTTTTCAGTGACTAGTGGCTGGTCTGGTGTTGTGCAAGGACCCATTATCTTAGCCATGGGGATGTTTTTGGGTCCCTCTTCTGGTGCAAATGGGGAGTGTTTTGACCACCTATAACCTGACAGTGCCACTGTAGAACGGAACAACCAGACAGAGCTCCTCACGTGAAATAAAATGTCCAAGGGGGGAAAAAATGGTTTCCGTACTCTATCTTCATGTGTACTTCATGTGCATTTTTGTGTATATTTTTGTCTTGCTGTCAGTATTAATAACAAGCATAATCTATGCATATGTGTTATAATGAACAGAAGATATTTCAAAAGATTCCTAAGCAATTGTTATTTGAGTCTATATTCACTTGGATGTAACTCAAGGAATGAAGTGAGGTTTACTGATTTTCTTTGGCTAAAAGGGCTTGATTAAAAACCCGTGAATCCTGTTGTAGGGCTAGCTTGATAGTGGTGTTCGCTAGTCCCAGGGAGTGGTTTGTGAAGTGGAATTATGAACTTATGAACTTAATATCAGTGATTTATTTTATTTCAACTAATATATCTAAAATATCACCATTTCAGAATGTAACCGATGTGAAATTGTTAATTGTTCATGAATTATTTTACTTTTTAAACTGAAAAACAAAAAATATGTCTGCTCCAACAGGAATTGCTGGCATAGTATGTCTATTTTTTCTCTAATTTATGCTCCTGAGATAATACGTGCACTTACCACTCTCCAATAATGTAGCACTTACCACTCTCACTTTTAATTGTGTGGTTATAAAAATTTCTCTGTGTATAAACTCTAGGTAGAGTGGCAGCTATTTTGTTCGGTGTCTATAGTCAGGGTCTGGCACATGATGTGCATGTCTGTTGGATGAAGGAATGCGAAAATGAGTGGAAGCATCAAGGTTTCTGTTTGTCCCTGTCTCAGCCTTTTCCAAATCACAGCTCTTACTGCGTTTTCCCCTGGTTTCTTACTTTTCCGAGAGTTTCTCTAGCAACTTTCTTCAATGTGGACCAGGATGATACTATTAAATCTGGAAAACTGAACCAATTAATTGTATGAGAGGTTTGACATTTGACTGGTCAAATATGCAGTAATTATGTGTTACACCTAGAAGTTTTGTAACAAATATATTTTTTATGGTTTAAAGTTAGTGGCAGCATTAAGGAATAAAGAAAAAATAACTGTTGCATGCAGATGAAAGCGTTCATAAGAGAGACTTCTACTAACGACAGCTGTCTAGGACAGACTTGTAACAGTTGAACAACTGAACATTATGCTCACCATAATGTAGGGTTACCCTGGAGTCGTAGTTGAAGGATTAGGGTCAAAGGCAAGATGAATTTGGTGTGGCATACATGAGAATGAATTTCAGCAGCTATGGAGGAGGCGGAATGAGAAGATTGTGTGTGATGGAGGGACGTAGGTTAGAGAATGACAAGACTTTGGGATATAGAGATACCCTAGAGCTATGAGGGAGATGAGGTGAAGGATGATTATTATTTGGGGATTAGAAGGACTTAAGTAAGAAATACCGGGGACCGATAAACATTTGTTTAACAAATATTTATCGAACACTTCATAAGAAAGCTTATTGACCTGGTACTGGGCTAAGAATTAGGGGGTTCTCATATGAAGTAAGTAGTTACATTTCTTCATAGAACTTTATAGCCTAGTGAGGAACACAGACAGACTTAAATTGTATCTGTAAATTTTTGAAGTATTAGAAATGCCTTCAAAAATTTAGATTTGAGGGGCTGGAGCGATAGTACAGCGGGTAGGGTGTTTGCCTTGCACACGGCCGACCTGGGTTTGACCCCCAGTGTCCCATATGGTTCCCCAAGCATCACTATGAGTAATTCCTGAGTGTGGAGTCAGGAGTAACCTCTGAGCATTGCTGGGTGTGACCCCCCCAAAAAAAAAGCAAAAAAAAATTTTTAGATTTGAGGGCCAGAGCAATTACAGCAAGTAGAGCGTTGCCTTTCACACGACCAACCCAAGTTCAATTCCCAGCATCCCTATGGTCCTCGAAGCATTGCCAGAGGATCCCTGACTATTGCTGGGTATGGGCACTGGTGGAGGGATGGGTAAACAATCACTGTGTGGCTGAAATGCAAACACGAAAGTTTATAATTTTGTAACTGTACCTCACGGTTATTCACTAATACAATTTTTTTAAAAAAACAACAATAAAAAATGTGCTAATGATTAGCATGTTAACAGAAAGAGACAGCTGATTTGGAGGTAGGCAGAGGCCTTCTGAGATGCTTACTTGTACTTACACTGAAGTTTCTGTGTGCGTGAGTTTGAATTAATTAAAGATAGGGGCGAGGGTGTTCCACATTCAGAGAAGAGTATGTGTAAAGACACTGGATGGTTGTGATCATTTGAGAAGGGAAAATAGCTTTGGTAGCTCCAGCTAGTGGAATTATCTTAGGGCCCAGAAATGTGACTCTCTGATACATACTTACCTTGCACAGGAGAGCCCATTCAACCCCGAGCACTGCCCGGCATCAGTGAGCGTGATTCTCACCTCTGCTGGTGTGATCCCCTGTGCTGCGACCAAGAGTGTGTGATCCCCAGAACACCACAACCAAGTGTGAGCCTTGGAGTGCTGTAGCCACATGTGTGAGCCTTAGCTCCCCACCATTATACCAATAACATCAGAGGGAAGTTTAAAAGTGAAAACTAAGTAAAAGAATGGAAACCTAGAGAGAGGGGCAGAAAACATGGGGAGTTATAGAATTTTTATCTTTATTTATTTGGTTTTGGCGTCACACCCAGCAGTAGCACTGTATCACTGTCTTCCCATTGTTCACCGATTTGCTCAAGCGGGGCACCAGTAACATCTCCATTGTGAGACTTGTTACTGTTTACTGTTTTTGGCGTATCGAATACGCCATGGGTAACTTGCCAGGCTCTGCTGTGCGGGTGGGATACTCTCGGTAGCTTGCCGGACTTCTCGGAGAGGGACGGAGGAATCAAACCCGGGTTGGCCGCGTGCAAGGCAAACACCCTACCTGCTTGCTCGGGGCTTATTCTTGGCCCTGCATCCAAGCATCACTTTCTGGCCAGATTTGGAGGACCATATGGTATGCTCGGGATGGAACCTGGGTCAGCAGTGTACAGGGAAAGCTCCCCACTTGCTGGACTGTCTCTCCTGCCCCAGAATTTTTCACTTTAGTTTTTTACTTTCATCAAAGATCTGAACATGCAAATGGCAAAACCACTTTACATATTGACATCGTTTTCATGAGTCTATCAAGAATATTAAATAGGACTTGGAGACACAAATCCATCCGCTTAATCGAGTAATTGTTATTATGGGCTTTCAGGGTTGTAGCCTAACACCTTTGTAAGAATATAGGATCTAGCAGTCCCACCATCATGGTCTCTGTGCCCCTCCAGGCTTTTGAGGAGTGCTGAAAGGGTTAGTGGGAACATTCACTAGGAGTCAGCCTGCATCTGCGTACCCTCACTCTGTGTTAGCTCTGAACCACATCTATGGACAGATCTCGTGTCTAGGTTCTTTGGTTTGTGAGTTATAGCATTCTCACATTCTCTATGAAGCACACTCTGCCGACATCATGCTTTGAGGAACACTTCAACTAGCTTTACTTGCACGCAGCAGCTTTGAGAAGAATCAAGATTGTCTTCTGTTCTTTCACTTGAGCAGCAGAAAATCCTTTTCCAGAGAAAACAATTTTATAGGACAGAGGTTGTTATACAAGTGCTTTCCTGTGTGTGGGAAGATGAGATTTCACAACCCAGGCATCTGGGTGATTGCTGGTTTCAAGGGTATATTGGAGACCAGATTGTCTTGAATTAACCATTGAAGAGGTAATAGGGTCAAGGCCAAGGCCAGCCAAGCCCATTTTTATTTGTTCTTCACATGGTGATTATTATTGCAATAAGAGCTGACCCTTAACAGAGCCCTTGACGTGATAAACATCATACTTCACATACTTCCCAGTTGGGAGGTGGCTAGAAAGGGCTTCTTCCTGGACTTCTCAGGCCCACTGCCCTCTCTGCCCACCCCCCTACTTCTTTCTCATTTTCTCCTCCCCCTGCCCTCCCCCCTGCAGTCTCCTCCCTCCCCCTGCCTCCCTCTTCCCCTTTCTTTCCTTTTTTCTCATCTTCTCACTTCCTAATTACCTGTAACTCCAAGTCTATTGATGTTTTATCTGTGGCATCTTGAGAGAGCCCCAATGTGTGTTTGTATCTCAGTGGGTTGTAGTTCATAAACTAATGTATCTTTAGTGCTCTGGGGATAGATGTTGATGTTGTTGAGGCCCATGGTTTTCTTTTCAGTACAGATGATACATACCATAGAAGTTTATTTTGCTACATTTTCTGTTAATACTATGACCATAGGATGGGGCTCTGGGGAGATAGTCTAAAGGGCCTGAGTGCATGCTTTGCATGTGGATTCAGATCCCTGGCATACCATGGTCTCCTGAGTACTGCAGGGATGTCATAGAGTTTACTACCTGATGGGGGAAAAACCTGTAAAGAGTAAATAAATTTAAAAATTTATATTTAATGACAGGATGGACTGGATGCAGTGATGGGGAAATATGAATTTAGAGATCTACTAAAATGCTGGTTGTGGGGCTGGAGTGATAGGACAGGCCTAAAGGTGCTTGCCTTGCCTGCTGCTGACACTGGTTCAAGCCCCCAGCACTATACTTGGTCCCCTGAACCATTTCCAGGAGTGACTGAGTCAGGAGTAAGCCCTGAGCACCAGAGGGTGTGCCAAAACAATAACAGCCATTAAAAAGAGATTATGTAAATCAAGAAATAAAGATTCGTGTAAGTAAGGGGCAGGGAGAGAATATTTAAGGTGGAGAGAACAACATATGCAGAGGCACCGAGGCAGCAAAGAGCCTAATTTTCAGGAACCAACAGTCTGCCATTGTGGCCTGGCAGAGGAGGGGAGATGTGTACTCCAGGTGCAGTGACAGAGCAAAATCCATTGTGGGTCACTCTAAGTGTATGAGGTCCGCCCAGAGGTGGCCAGGTGACATATCCTGCTAAGTCCAGACTCGCGATTAGAGAAGATGGTTTCTACGAAGGAGGGATTTTCTTTCTCTTTTGCACTCAGGGAATGGTCAGGAACCCCAGAGGCCCGACCTGAGTCCTGGTACTAAAAAGTAGCCTGCAATATCTGGCAGGTGAAATGACTAAGACAGATAATTAATGCTCTCAAAACTTGCCTAACTGACTTTGTGCAACATATTTTGGGAGTTGCCAGTGAAGTTTGTGTGTTGACACAAATGATGACACATGCAGAGACTTGTTAGGAGTGAAGATTTAGTAGCGTGGCAGGGCTTGGAAAAAGCAGCCGTCGCCATCTTCACCAGGTGCATTTATAGGCGAGGTCGCTCATAATTGAGTGCTCTCTCCTACCCCAACTCATAAAGCCATATGCTTTCTTTAGCCCTTCCTCTATCTTCCTGGCTGACACATCTCCACACACATCTTTGATCACATTTTCTCCAGTCTGTGAACCTACAACTCCGTATTGCTTGATAGACAGGCTCAGGATCCATGTTAACATTTGAAATTTCACATGATCCCTAATATTTTTCTTTTTAAAACCTGAGATTAGATCTGACATCATAAAAAAAACCCAGTCCCTTCTGCTGTGCACCCAGGATAATGCTGTCTTGCTTGGGTCTAATAGGAAAAGCCAAATGATCTTGGCTGGTCTCTTAGTCCCATAAATGAAGACCAAGATGATTTCTCATTTCTGTATCAAGTGACTTTCTGCCTTCATTCATTACACTTGCGGCTACATTGATCTTTAATTGTTTCATAATTCTGTGCTTTCTTAGTGATTTAGCTAGCTAGTACTCAATTATTAGCCATGAACTTGGGGAAAAGGTTACCCTTCCTGAGCCCTCCCAGCTCTTGATTCTAGATTTAACTTCTCTAAAACTATAATGGGTTCATTGTCGTAAGGTGTTCAGTGAAAATATTGAAACTTCAAAAATCAATCTTAATTATTTTTTTCAAGACATAATAAATGTCAAAATTACTCTAAAAAAATAGCAAACCATTCCTGAAAGTACATTTGACTTGGGGATAGTAATTTGGAATCGTACGTTTTTACAGCAGTCAGATCATGTGAATCATAATTTTGACCCTTAATTTTTCCATCCTCTCTACTTCTCCTGGTGTTTGTGTGATTGGGGAAACTGAGACACACAGAAGTGGGTAATATATAGTGAGACTCACATCTCAAATTCTTGCCAAGAGTTTCAGAGGAGAATGCAGTGAATTGAGCACTTACCTGCACACAGTTCAGGAGGCCCAGCGCTCAGGACTGAGAAAGGAATAGCCCCTGTGCACAGCAGGTGTGGTGACAAAACAGAAGGTCAAAAACACAAAACCAAAAAAAGGAAAAAGAGAGAGAGGAGAGGGAGAAAGAAAGAAAGAAAAAGAACAAACAAAAGAAAGAATCTTAATCTGGCGGCTCTGATTTAAGTCCCGTCTATGCTGCATTCTTTGCCTCACACTAGGCAAGTTATCTTTATTCCTCCAAACCCAGTTCTTCAATGTAAATGATAATATTTTGCTTATTATTTTCATGCTTAGTGCCTGGTTCATATTAGGCAGTGACTACTGGTTTCCTTTCTCAATAGAGGAAACTCCTACTATAAGTATTGTTTTATTTATCTTTATTTGATAAATAAATATATTTGGGGGCCACACCCAGTGTTGCTCAGGAATTATTCCCAGTATCGCTTGGGGGACCATATGCAGTGCTGGGGGATCCACCTGGAGTTAGCTACATGTATTGCACATGCTTTGCCTGCTGTACTCTCCCGCCTCACCACATACTGCTTTATATACTTCATCTGTGTGTGTTGTGTGTGTGTCTATTAAGGTAGGATACACATGAGATACTTTGTCAGCACACAGTGATTTATGGAGACAGTCAATAAGATAAGTACAATTGCTCACATTCAGTAAGCCGTTTGATTTAAAGGTGGTAGCGTAGATATTTGAGTTCGTATGAATGTGAGATTCAAGTCTGCAGAGATTTCCAGGTTGCAGCAGTTCTTTTCTTGTTACGTTTGTTTTGTTCCTAAGTTTACCTGCAAACTAGTAACACATATGTCTCCGCTGAGGTAGTATTTGTGTCAATATAGTATGGCAACAAAGAAGTCCATAACAAAGAATGTACTCTCCCCTGGGGAGAATGATTTCCAGTACCTTCATTCACTCACCTGTTCACTAACTCTGCATTAGTCACTGCAGCGAACTGTCATGGGTGGATTTCCTGGGAAGTAGGGGACGCCTGTTAGGGTGTCTCAGTGGCTAAGTGGGCTCAGAAGCATTTTGTCTAGGAACAGCTGGAACCAATGAGTGAAATGTCACTGTGATGTTCCTCTCTGTTGCACTTCTGATTCACTTTGTCGTTTATCTGCAGACCAGTCACTCCACACATAATAGTCCACATGGCGCCAAGTTTAAACGTTTGGAAAATAGACTCACACATAATTCGAATCAGAAGGCCACCCTGAATCAGTTATAGTCAGGAACAAACTCCGGTAAATACATGGTGGCTCCTTCAAGAGTGCTGCAGCAGAAGTGGGTTCAGAAGGGGAGTGCTGACCAGAGAACCACAGAGATGCTCACACCCCCATTCTGACATTCTAGTTTGTGCTCTTAGCCTGGAATACAGAAAAGATTATGCCTGAGCTAAGCTTGCTCACAGCTCAGTGACAGGAGATAGATATGCAGTCAAAATAAGGGTGTTTCTATGATCGTGCTTCTGTGTATAATGAATGTGTAAGTTAGATGGCGGCGGAATCAGCTTGGGTAGACCAGACACTACTAGCTTCTGCTAGTGGTCATGGTTACAACACTGGACACTTGGTAGGTTTTCCACAAATTATTAAAATCAATTGACTTGTTGGAAAATATTCTGGGGCTGGGGCTACCCTTGGCATTTGCTGAGTAGAAGCACCATGTGCTTTTTCACTGAAAGTACTTTATCAAAATGCCTCTCTGAATTACTCATTGAGTTATTTTTATAAAAAATGAATATACACATCAAAATAAAACCTTTGAGGATTTTTAGCTTCAATTAGTTGCCATGTTGTGTTTTAGAGAATTCAGATGGTCTTTGAAGGCTCCCTAAATTGGTGAAGACTGTGTGGTCTTGCAGTTTAGGTATCCTGGCATCATGTACTGTCAGTCACAAATTCTTTACTTGTAAGTCAGAGACATCCTCTTACTCCTTTCTGTAAGTTGAAACTCATAAAGTGCCTTGTCATGGGCCTTTGCCAAAGTTTCCCATCCTTTGCTCTCAGAATGATCTGCAGTATAAGTGGTAATACGCTTCCCATTCTCCAGTTTTTTTCAGGAAGAGAAAACTGGTCCACTTTCCATGTTTGATTCCTTTAGGTCAACTTTCTGCATCTTCTTTCACAAAATCTCCATTCCTGAAGCTTCCGTGTTTCAGACTGAGGCCCCAGTACTCCAGACTTATCTGGACTTTGCCTTAGCAGCATATTTGATGAAAACTTACATTCTCCCTAACCTTGCTGGTCCTTAATTATTTCTATTTTATTTATTTATTGTCGTTTTGGGGGGTGTTTGAGGGCCCTGCTCAGGAATCACTTCTAGTGGTGCTTGGGGGACCCAACAGGATGCCAAGGATTGAACCCGAGTGGGCTGCATGCAAGGCAAATGCCCTATCCACTGTACCTTCACTCTCAGCCCCAATTTCATTTTTAATAAAACCTTTTATTTTGAGATAAATGTCATTTCACAGACAGTGGTAAGAATTAATGTAGATGACCTTTAATCTCTACAAAGTCTCTTTGGTAATATCATCTTGCAAAACTACCGCTTCATACCCAGGATATTGACACTGATACCATCAAGGTATAAAAAATTGCCCAGATATTTTAACATACATTTCTTCATAGGTTTTCTTATTTAGCTCTTATATTCTCTTTATTCTCAACCTTATTCTTATACTCTTATACTCTCTTATACTCTCTTTATTCTCACATCTTTATTCTCACATTCTCTCTTTATGTCCTACGGATTTAATAATGATTAAATAGGCTAAATTCTCCTATTGCTATGGTTTCTAAAGATGAAAGTTTGCATTCTTCTTATATTATTTTCCTGGAACACATACTTGCATTTGAAAGACTTAGTGCAGCATTCAAATTCTCATGAGGACCCATGCTGTGGTGACTGGTGTGTTACTTGTCCTTTGAGACCTGAGAGCCCTGATGAACGGTGCTTTCCCTTCCTCCCCTGAAAAGGACAATTCTGCACGGAGGATGTGGACGAGTGCCTGCTACAACCCAATGCCTGCCAGAATGGGGGCACCTGTACCAACCGCAATGGGGACTATGGCTGTGTGTGTGTCAATGGCTGGACTGGCGCCGACTGCAGTGAGAACATCGATGACTGTGCGTTCGCCTCCTGCACGCCAGGCTCCACCTGCATCGACCGAGTGGCCTCCTTCTTCTGCTTGTGCCCAGAAGGGAAAGCCGGTGAGACCAGCACGCAAGCAGCATCTCTCAGTCGAGAAAGAGGATGATGAATATTTAGGAATGCTGCGTTCATTTTTATCCTCATATTTGTGTCCCTTTGTAGGGACAAGCGATTCAAGCCTGCTCCACAAATGTTATCACTGGCCTCAGTTTTATTAGTTTAGTTTTGTTCCCCAAGCTCTCCCCTGATTCTCTGTATTTCTGTATTTCATCCCTCCAGATGAAAGTTAATAACTACTGACTTGGATGTGTCACTGATCTCTTTAAGATTGATTTCTCAGGTATTAATACAAAATCGCTAAGCTATACATTTAAGAATTTTAAGAAGAAACAATCCATTCACTAGGGAGTTATCAAGAGAGAAGTATTTAGACAGCTTTCTGTTTCTATGGAAATATTCCTTGAAGGGAGGATTTTTACCAGTTGCAAAGAGAGCTTTATATGCCCTGTCAGTTTAATAGCTTTGGGCTCCAGGACTGGAAAGCAATGAAGAGAGGAATGTGGTGGATGAAGTAGCTTAGCCGGGAGAGTGAAAGCCGTGCCTGGTCGAGAAATGCATTTAAGTCGATGCTGTCCCAAAAGCCCCAGCTCCTGCTTTGTAGAACAAACCATATTTTCCTGTTCTTAAGCTAAGTGAAGACTAGAAAATCCAGTTACCATGTGAACTGCACTGAACTTGGGGCCTAGTAATATCTTCGGAGCCAGGGATCACCCGAATTTGTAGTCAGCACTACCAAAAGACTTCTCAGTGTAGGCTAATGAGGATCACTTATTTTGTTTCAGTTTGATTGTGGCTGCTGCATCTAGTGAAATTCTAATGGCCCCATGATCATCAGGTGGCATGACGTGGGGAAGGTCTATTGCCAGATAGAATGCAGAATGCATGCAATACTGGAGACATAGAGTAAAATATTATTTGTTTGTCTGAAAAGCAGGATGAACTGGACATCTTTTTGTTTGCAAAATCTTGAAGCTCCACTGGAAGGACTCTCCATTTACCTCTTCATTAGCTAATGTCCAACTTTGTGACCCTGGAGGGTCTAGATGGAGGGCCAGAGCTGTGGGTGACTGTAGAAGCTCCCTGGCCCTAGCAAGAGCAGGCGAAGGGGAAGTTACTATGAGTCATTGTACTGTATTTTGACTAGCTCATCATAAGCTGTTTTTCTTCCTCCACACAGAGAAAGTTCTCAGAGAGAGAATCATTTTTTTTTTCTTGCCCTGCCTTGACAGGTCTCTTATGTCATCTGGATGATGCGTGCATCAGCAATCCCTGCCACAAGGGGGCACTGTGCAATACCAACCCTCTGAATGGGCAGTACATCTGCACCTGTCCGCAGGGCTACCGAGGAGCTGATTGTACTGAGGATGTGGACGAATGTGCCATGGGTGAGTGCACAGACCTTTCCCTCTTCCTTACAGTGTTGGCTGAGCTCAGGAGGTATTTAAACAGAAGCAAATCTTACCGTAGGGGCATGTTTCATCCCAATCGCAGACCTGTCCTGTTACCCCCCTCCTGTTAAAACTGATTTTCAGCATCACCATATATTTTATTTGGAGTATTGAAGTGAATGGACGAGCCATTTTGGACTCTTCATTTAAAGCCCTGCCTTGATGACAGTTCAGACAGAAGAAGAGAAGATGCACAGGCGCTGAGCTTGCCCAAGTCTTACTTGTTTGTGTTGTTGTTGTTGTTGTTGTGGGGCCACTTGTGTAGTGCCCAGTAGGACAGGTCATGTGCCAGAGGGGGGCAAGCCAAGGCCCTTGCACCTACCTGCAGGACATGTGCTCTGCCACTTGAGCCACGTTCCTGGTCCTGATATTTATTTTTTGGAAGAGCTTTTAGGAAGTGCTCAGGGGTCCCTGGAGCCACTCCTGGTGATGCTGAATCAAGTGGATGGATCAAACGTCTTGCAGTTCACACCTCTGAGACAGCTGGGCCCAGCAGTGTTGGAGTTGCCTGGGTGTACCTGGTGGGGCAGTGCTGAGGGATCACCGGGGCTGCAGCTGGCGCTACTCAGGGGCTTCCTGGTGCCGGAAATTGAAATTGGTTCCACATGTAGGCAAGCCTTGTGCCCCTAGCTCCTTGCTTACCTCCCTGGCCCCAGTGTGCTGTTTTCCAAGAGAAAACAGAAAGTTGGAAATCAGACATTTCCATTTCTGGCCTTACTGTTGTGACTGTGGACTCTGCTCTTGTAGTCCACATTTGTGCAAACTCTGGGAAGTGTTTTGAGCCTCATAATCTACCCTTGTGTTTTCCAGCCAACAGCAATCCTTGTGAGCATGCAGGAAAGTGTGTGAACACAGATGGCGCTTTCTACTGTGCATGTCAGAAGGGGTTTGCCGGGTCACGGTGTGATATGGACATCAATGAGTGCCATTCAGACCCCTGCCAGAATGATGCCACTTGTCTGGATAAGATTGGAGGTTTTACATGCCTTTGCATGCCAGGTACATGGATTCATCAATGTTCAGGCATCAGTGGAAGCACCATGCTTCTCTTGGGTAGAAAATTCATTACAGTGTGACAGTTCCATTTGATCTGTCCAGTTTAATTCCCAGTAATGACAGGTTCCCAGCCATGGGCACTCTTAATGTCAGTAAGGCAAGGCTGGAATTCTTAGTGCTGTGGGAATAAACTGAACAAACTGATAAATGTACCTGAACATTTATCAAACTTTACATATAAGAGAAAATTTCAGAATGATTTGCTTTGGTGAAAGTGTTCTTTTGATTTAATAAGGGATTTGCCATAAAAATCTTTTAACAGCACATTTTCCCAGTGCCCTGACATTCAGTGTTACAGAAATGAATTTTACCTATAGTTGTATAGGAATTTGTTGTTTATCCATCGTGATACACATACACTTTATTGTATTTTGGGCTCTTCTGCAGAGGCCATATTTTAAGGGCATGGGTAAATCCAGCTTAAAATCATGGCTGTCAGTTGTTGCTCTCCCTCTGTAAGATGCTGGACTCTCGCCAGGGGTGTTAGACCTCACCCTGGGTTGACTCTGACTTGTACCTAGGAGCACCAACGTCTCTGACTCAACCTATCTTTTGAAGCGTGTTAAGGGGATCCCAAGGGCCTGATGACACTTTTCTTAGAGCAAGTCTGAGTTGCTCAGATAAGTGGGGCACAGTCTTTGTTGGAGTACTAGGTCTTGCCAGGGTCTGTGGAAGTAACCTCTTCCCTTTGTTTAGTGGCACAGATAGCCCCAGATCTCTCCTGTCCTGCTGATACGGGCAGTGATCATTTTCCATCATAAAAGAACCCCTTTGCCCTCTGCAGATGTATCCATGCTCAGAGCAAATAAAGCCTTCTTTGTACAATGCACATTTTCCCGGCTGGGCATGCCCTGCTGTCTTCCTATGTAACTTGTGTGGTCCATTTTCGTTCAGGTTTCAAAGGTGTGCATTGTGAGCTGGAGATAAATGAATGCCAGAGCAACCCCTGTGTGAACAACGGGCAGTGTGTGGACAAGGTCAATCGCTTCCAGTGTCTGTGTCCGCCTGGTAAGTGCCCACCACCTGCCCCTGCTTCTCTGAAAGCACAGCGCTGCCTGACCGGTGTGTGTGGGCTCCACATGAGGAAGTCATTAAAATGAGCACTTGGGAGAGGAGCCGGGGAACAGGGGCAGGGATTGGTTAGTGTATTTTCCAAATCCTTGTGGTCAGCAGTCCATGTCTGTTCTGAGTGACCCTTGGCCTCTCTGTCTGTGTATATATTCCAGAAAGTTCATACCTCACAGAAGCCCTAGTTGTAGGCAATTTGGGATATAGTTTTTCCCCCATGGGTCATATCTTGAAACCGTTCTGTGAGATGAATATTTTTAGTCATTTTACCCCTGAGGCCAAAAACAGACAGCACAAGTCAATGTTGTCCAAAGAACGCTCTGTCTCTCCTTTCGCTCCCCAAAGCGATTGTTGAGGAGAAGCCAAACTTTCTGCTCTGGGCTGTGGCCTCTCTTGCTGTTGCTTCGAGAGAAGGTCTCAGTTCCCGGGAGCTAGTCCACTCACTTGCTGGAGGCTCTGCCCTTGGCCATTCAGTCCCTGCTTGAACGAGAAGTGGGTTCTGTGGCAGAGAGGAATAGTGATAGCCATTGACTGGTGCCTCTGATGCCTTGCGCTTCACCCACTCCTCCCAGTTCCCTGTTGTGGAGAATAATTGAACATTCAGCAATAATTGAACATTTGCTGACCTGTTAGTATTAAGCCATGCTAGTAACTTAACCCAGTCCTTCATGAATATCATAGTAAAGAAAGATGTAGAGGATGTAGAATAAACTTGTGACTTGTGCCCTTTTAAGGTTTCACTGGGCCATTTTGCCAGATTGATATTGATGACTGCTCCAGTACTCCGTGTCTGAATGGGGCCAAGTGTATTGATCACCCAAATGGCTATGAATGCCAGTGTGCCACGGGTAAGATTTTACTCACTTTCAAATTTCCCTGGTAGGTACGCTTGAACAAAACTGGAGATTGCCCTCATAGCCACCCTACTGGGCCAGTTCAAAAAGGGGCTGCTCTTCTGTTAGCGGGAACTTCCTTTAACTTGCTTTTTTGCTGCTCTCCCTGTTTGCTTGTGTAACACCTGCCTGCTCCTCCCCACCGCAATGATCTGTCTGGCCCGAACATTTCCATTATTTGTCCACGTCTCTCTGGGACAGACTTTGGCAGCAGTGAGTTTGCAGCTGGCTTGACTTAACTCCTGTGGGAAAGAAAAAAATTCCAGTTGAAAACTATTTTTCACCGGACCTTCTCAGCAGGAGGCCAGTCTCTGTGTTTCTTGAGGCAAATGATTGAACAGGGGCCCAAAAATCTAAGGGCAATTGTGTGCAAGTGCAGAAGTCTTCTGCAGCAAAGATGATGTGTGCTATGAGAGGCAGGTGTGTGTCTAAACCTGCGAGATATTCTGTATGGGAAAATCTGTTCCTCTTCCCTGACTTCTCTACTAAAGTAAAAAAGAATCTGTTTTCTGTTTACAAATAGTCTACATTTCTGATCTGTAGCCACATTTCTCATTTGAGACTGCATTCAAATAAACTAAAAGTCTCTTATTGACTTTTCTGAAGTCCGGTATGGAAGAGAAGCACAACCGGAAAAGGTGATTTTTCCAGTTTCTGTTTTGTCTGTTTCAAAGAAAGGAAAGATATGAATATAATCGAAGGCATTTTTCCTCCGTTGGAAAGAATCTTAAACCACATGTACATTATTCCTTTCTCTGATCACAGAAAAACAAACCAAGTCACATAAACAAACATAGGCAGTATTTCACTCATACTTGAATCTTTCCACTTAGGTCTACTTGGATTAGATCCTGTCTAATGAACTGCTTAACTTTCTTTTTCATTTTATGTATTGAGAGCCTATGGTTTCCAGTTCTGTTAACCATGGTCTCCGTGCATTGAATCCTCACACCACCCCCTTCATTAGTGTATCATTCTTTGCCCAAGGGCCCCAACATCTCTCCTCAACTCCCCTCACCAACTCAACTGTGTGGATCAGTTCTCCTGTTGTGTTGCCTGTAGACCTTTGTTACCTTGCTATGTATCTTTATGAAGTTTCTGTGTATCGTCATGAAGTTGCTATGTATCTTTATGAAGTTTAGTCTCCCCCCCTACTTTTGTCTTTGATTGAAGAAGTTCCAGGTTTTGTGCTCCTGTGACCAGATGATGTTCATAGATGATAATCTTCATGAAGAGAGATTAAAGCTATTCAACTCATGTTTAAAATGTGGCATGGGAGGTGTGGGGAAGGGCCCCACTGAAGTCTTTTAAAGGAGGTTTGATTTTCTTTTTGTTTTCAGGCTGTACTCGGAGATGCTTGGGGGTTCCTCTTGGGTCCTCCCGGGTTCTTGAGGGACATTGTAGTGCAGGAATCAGTCGCGGGCTTGTCTTCTGCACACAGGCTTCTTGAAGCCTGTGCTCGGCCACATTGTCATCCCTCTGGGCCTATGGTGCGTTATTTAAGAGTTGAAGGGAGGAGATTGTATTTTTCCATTTCTCTTTGAAATCTTCATAACTTGTTTACTCAGAAAATAATTATGAAAAACATGCATGTAGATGTATGCACAGCACCTGTGGGAATTGTTGAGAGGAACAAAGAAGAGTTTTCTGTCCCTCGAGGTCAGGATTGGGTGAATGTGGTACATGAAGCTACTGATACAGAATTTTGTATGTTAGATTTGGGTGGAAAGGAATAGAAAGGTAAACATTACAAATGAAAAATGTTGAGAACTCTACTCCACTGAAGCCCATTTAGAAGTGAAGCTCCTTTGCAATGGAATTATTGATCTTTTAGACACAGGTTTGACTTCTCTAGTTTGATCCGGAAGCCTTATGTGAAGCACACTCTCTGGGCTGGCCTTACAGTCGTGAGTGCAGTGCCAGCTGCTTATGTCCTGCAGTATGAATTAAGACTTGGAATGCATAGAGTAAGTGTGTGTCGACACTTGCGCTCATTTGGAGTATTTGCCTAAGTTACTTAAGACTACTTCAAAATTTTCTTTCCAAGGATTCACTGGTGTGTTGTGTGAGGAGAACATTGACAACTGCGACCCTGATCCTTGCCACCACGGCCAGTGCCAGGACGGAATTGATTCCTACACCTGCATCTGCAACCCAGGGTACATGGGTGCCATCTGCAGCGACCAGATAGATGAGTGTTACAGCAACCCCTGCTTGAATGATGGTCGCTGCATCGATCTGGTGAATGGATACCAGTGCAACTGCCAGCCTGGCACGTCCGGTAAGCTCTTGCTCCTGATGGTGCCTTTGGAGTGTTTGCAGAACCTCAGAAATAATTTTCATGGATGTCTGAATGTGTCTGTGATAGTATGTTTTTCTATGAATAAGTCTAGATACCTGAAAAGTAATACTAATTCTCAGGAAGAGCCAGAATCATTTCAGAGGCAGAAGGCTCTTGCTAGTGGAAAATGAGAATAGCTTTATGGCTCTGATGATGATGTGTGTTTTGTTAAAATTAGAAAAAAATTTAACAAAAATTTTTTTGAGATTATTATAGGAGACTGGAGTGATAGCACAGCAGGTAGGGCATTTGCCTTGCACTCGGCTGACTCAGGTTTGATTCCTCCGCCCCTCGGAGAGCCAGGCAAGCTACTGAGAGTATCTCACCCACACGGCAGAGCCTGGCAAGCTACCTGTGGTGTATTCAATATGCCAAAAACAGTAACAACAAGTCTCACAATGGAGATGTTACTTGTGCCTGCTCGAGCAAATCGACGAACTATTATATGAGATTAGTATAAAATATTGAAAACCCTTTGATGTTGATTTGTCTTTTTTTCTTGACCCTTCGTAGTGCTCAGATTAGTGAAGCTGGTCCTTCCTGTGTCCTTTCTCTCCCTCACTCCCTCTTCTCTTGTCCTTTCATAGTTTTTCTCTGTTTCATAGCCCAGAAACGTGGATGTCACCCCTTTGTTTTGCCTTTTGTCTCTAGGAGCCCTGGCTTGGGGCAGTGGTGGTGTCTAAGGGAGCAGAGAGCTTTGCAGCTTGCCACAGTCGTTGCAAATTAGAATGCAAGGCAGTCATTTCCCATTTTAGTTCATTGCTATTTCCCTCACTGCAGGGTTTTGTGGGAGCCTATTATTTCTTGCCTGGGAATGTTAAATTATTTTCTCAAGCAGCAGCATTTTATAGGTTTTACTATATTCTGTTTTGCTTATTTGAGGTAATAATTATAGTCACAACTGTGCTTAATGGTCAGAGAAGTACTATGTCTCAGATCAAAGGAAAATGTTTTAGTAGAAGTTTAGTAGAAGATTAACCAGTGTGTGCCTTTGTACGAAGGAACCTGCCAATATAAGGAGTGATAGATTGAGACTCATTTTCAATTTAGAAAATAGCCTTTGTAGGGGGCAAAGGTAGAGGAGGTGGTTGACTACACTAATTTTCTTTTTATTTCCAAATCCATTTCTTCAAAGTTGTCAAAGATCCTGGTCTTCATCCAGGACCTCGTACATGCCAAGTTTGGAAACAGAGTCCTTTTCAAGTTGCCCAGGCATATGAACAACATCCCATGCCTTCACAATGGAAAATGCTTTCCCTCTCTCCACGTTTAGATAACTCAGTAAAAAGGCTGAATAGATCTTTGTGAAACCTTCCAAAAGCGATTTTCTTCCGGCTGGTCCCCAGACATGAGGAATTGCAGTCTGAAAAGAAATTTGAGAGATTTATAAGCAATTGAAGGGATGCCTTTAAAATGGTAGGGCTGGTCCAGGCTTTGCTCTCATTCTCATCGTGACGAGCTGAAAGTGGTGAGTGTGGCTGGGCACACATGTTGTTTTCACTGGGGTGTTCTTGTGATGTTAGATGGATCAGGTGTGTTCCCTCTGGAGCACAGGGAGGGAGAGGTGAGAGCAGCTGTCACTTAGGTGGCAGGAAGTGACTCTAAGTGGTGTACAAGCAGCATTGAGAAGGAAGACCTGGAGTCTCCTAGAAAACAACCCGGTCCGTTCCTCTGGCTGTTTGGAAAATGAAAGATGCAGCAGCACAGAGAAATCTCCATCTGTTTGTGGCGAATAAAGACCTGAAATGTACCGGGGGCCTCAACTAAAGTTGTGGAATAATGCTCCCTGATCCATTCATAATACGGACCTCAGTTGTTCAATTGAGGTTTGGATGAGTATAATGGGTACCAAGGGTTGCTTGATGATTTACCACGTGTAATTGTGGTTTGTTGTTCACGGGGCCATTAGAGTGAACTCTCCTACCCAGAATCACTTCTGAAGTCTTCTTTCACCTATGATCTTTGGGGAACTGTCTTCAGGGAACATTTTTAGGGATGTAGAGATTTATGTCTCACATCTACCAACCTGTAGAGCTTAAAGATTCTTTACTGAAAAAAAGGAAATAACAACTACAAAAGAACTCAGTGAAAGTCCACAGAAGCACCTTTCAAATTTGATCATTCTTCGCAGAGGTTAGCAGTGAGTTCCAGACTGTAGGTTCCACATTCATATTCCAGAATCTCAGTGAGAGTTCACTGAGCCGGGTTGGGTTGGGTTTTACTTCTTGCTCGCCTAAGACATGATCAAGCAGGAGTACTGGCTAAGGGGCAAGCTTCTCCAATGGTACACATTTGTCCCTAGGAGAATAGTAACTCTGGTGGGAGGCAGTGTGGCTTCACTCATTGCATAGAGTAGTGAAAGTTATGGGATTCAGAGGGACAGGCCTCAGCTGTGCTGCCTTAATTCTGCAAATTCATAATAAGGTAGGTGAAACAGAGACAGTTGGGGTTGACTGGAGGATTAGAGGAAAATTATAGTGGGAAGAGAATCCTTTATACATCAGATACTCAGTAAAGCCCCTTTACACACCAGGACACAAGAGATCTACATCTCTTTCTTTCATTTCTCGGTGGACACTTAGGTTGTTTCCAGGTCTGGATAAACTTAGGAGTGCATGTATTTTTAAGTTTATTTTCATTTTTGCTGGGGTGGGCCTCCTAAGCAGTGCTCCGGAAGCCAGGGCCCCCACCAGGGATTCTGGCTAACAGGGCCATCGGCCCAGCCGAGGGCTCAAGAACACAATGCTAATGGGGCCTCTCGGGCTGGGAATACCTGGCCACCCAGCAGTGCTGGGGACTTAAGGGGCCATACGATGCTGGGAATAGAACCTGGGTCAGGTGCATGCTAGGCATTCATTTTAATCATCAGACTATCTCCTGGACCCCGAGTTAGTGCTTTTTAAATTTCTGCCTTGGCATTGGTTCCTGGGTCAGCCAGGACCATAAGGAGGGAGCTCTAGAAAGAGCTTTATTTGTTTTTTGCTTTTTGGGTCACACGCAGCGATGCACAGGGGTTACTCCTGGCTCTGCACTCAGGAATTACTCCTGGCAGTGCTCAGGGGACCATATGGGATGCTGGGATTCGAACCTAGGTTGGCCATGTGCAAGGCAAATGCCCTACCCGCTGTGCTATTGCTCCAGTCCCAGAAAGCGTTCTTTAAAAGTCTTTTTTAGAACCTGCCCAGAGAACTGAGGTTTCTGCAGGTGGATGAGCGTGGTGAGAAGTACTGGCACTTTGGTGTTGGGGCATCGGATGATAGTTCCTACATACTCCCGAAGCATTAAACATTTATGCTCTTAGAAACCAGTGTTACTTTAATTAAAACATTGTTCTTAGAGCCAGAGAGGTAGTGTGGCAGGGAGGAGCTTGCCTTGCACGTGGCCAACCTGGGTTCGAGCCCGGGCATCCCATGTGGTCCACTGAGCTCCGCCAGGAGTGATCCCTGAGCTGAGAGCCAGGAGTGATCCCTGAACACTGCCCAGTGTAGCCCCCTCAAAAAACAAATAAAATGAAATCAAATAAAACATTGTAAGTACACCATCACTCCTTGCTTACCCAAGATGTCTGCTCTGTTGGCTTTTAGACTAGACATTTTGGGGTCTCATCTTCTTGCTGAAGGTAGTAGTCAGTTATTTCAGAAGGTATTGTTCCGTATGTGGTTGTATCTCTGGTGGGTCTGTGGGGGGAGTTCATGGTCTTTCTACATTACCAGCCTGCCTCTGAGTCTTCTACTTTTAGATTTCTTAAGTTTTTGGTTTATTTATTTGTTTATTTATTTTGGTGTGTGTGGGGCAGACCTGACGGTGTTCAGACAGGGCTCACTCCTGGCTCTGAATTCAGGGGAGCACTCCCAGCAGGGCTCAGAGGACTACATGTGGTGCCAGGGATTGAGCCCAGGTTAGCCATATGCAAAGCAAGTGCCTTACCTACTCCGGCTCCATTTCTTTTCTTTAAATATTTTTTATGTTTTGCTCTAAACCCCAAACTTAATTATGCTAAATAAAATATGAGATGCCATGAGCATTTTTACCAAGTAATGGTAATAGTGATTGACACATTCCTACTGTTTAGTTATCTGCATCTGCAAATAAACTTTTCTCAGCATAGCCAACTTTAACACTTCCTCATCTTCTGGGGAAGTGGACCAGGGGATGCCAGCCTTCCAGAGCTGGCTCCTTAGGGTTTATCCTGAACTATGCTTATGGCAATCACTGTTATACTTGAGTGGTGGAATTAAATTCCAAAACTAATTTTCATGTGAACACTTACTTTTTGTCTTCTATTTTATGAACAGTTATTGACAGTTTTTATTTTTTTGGAAATGATAGGTTTAATCCGTTCGCTTAATGTTTGCTAAATACCTAGGTCTGAATAAACTTGGTTTGTTGGTCAGTTCTCCCCTCCTCTCCCCTCCCTTCACTTCACTTCCGCCCTCCCTCCTTTTTTCCCTCTCTCCCTCTCTCTTTCCTTCCTATGCTTGGCAGGGACGGGGCAGTGCTGGCGATCAAGCACCGTCTCCCCCACGCAAAGCACACACTCCAGCCCTTTGAGCATCTTCCAGCTAGTCAGTTGTTTTTTCAAATTAAAATTTGATTACATGAAAACTAAAAGCTGTCCATTCAAAACAGTTTTTTTCAAAATGACTCCCTCCCTTTTTTTTTGTTTCTGTTTTTCTGGATAAAACTCTGTCTTTTATGCCACAGCATTAATTTCTGTGTATTTCTCATTAAACAGTCTTGGGTACGTGTTTACTCAAAGGTCAAGATATAATACACTTCCAAATTAATACTTTGACTCTTTCAGCAGTCATCATTAAGTGAAGCTGTCATTTTGTTTTGTTTTGTTCAACTGTGACTACATGAAACTGAAGAATGTCGTGACCCCTGGAATGGTGGTGCTAGGTTTCAGTTCCTGCAAGGGTGGGCGTAGTCAATCTGCCCACCGTGGCTCATGTGCCAATGTTTCCATACCAGTGCCAACATTTGTGCCGCTGAGAAACCAGTGAGGTGACAGAGAGCGGCTTAGCATGATAATAGAAGTATTTTGACATTGTGCCTCCCCTGACATGTCTGGAGACTGCACCTGGAGAGGTGCTTCTTGAAGCTGTCCACACTGACTGGACAGTCTTCAGAACCTCAAGCAGTGATCATTCATATTTCTGCAGTAACTGAGCAGCCTCCTCTTTCCATCACTGCAGGCATTAGCTGTGAAATCAATTTTGATGACTGTGCAAGTAACCCTTGTGTCAACGGCATCTGCATGGATGGTGTTAACCGCTATAGCTGTGTCTGCTCCCCAGGATTCACAGGTAACGCTCCTTTGTTACTGAGATGCACCTCCGCAGCCTCTCTTTTAGAAAGGGGCATGGAGAGAGTAATTCTTTGTGTTTCCTATTCTTTGGAAGGTTAGAAGTTCATTTCTGTGCTTCTTTGGCCAAGTTTTCTTTTTCTGCTTACTTGCATTCTCTAAACACTTAACATGAAATTTTTCGTTAGAGGTTTTAGACTAAATGTTTATAGCTATCTGAAAAGAATTCCTACTTAGACAATGAATTTCTCTCACTAAGCTTGACTCACATAGCTTCCAGCACCCCTGGTACTTTTCTGCACTTCATATTTACCATCAGGGTAGCCAAGGTAATCACTGTACCACTGTCATCCTGTTGCTCATCAATTTTCTCAAACGGGCACCAGTAACGTCTCCATTGTGAGACTTGTTGATACTGTTTTTGGCATATTGAATACGCCACGGGGAGCTTGCCAGGCTCAGCCTTGCGGGCAAGATATTCTCGGTAGCTTGCTAGGCTCTCCGAGAGGGGCAGATGAATCGAATCTGGTCGGCCACATGCAAGGCAAACGCCCTACCTGTTGCACTATTGCTCCAGCCCAGCTAAGGTAATATTCTATAAAAACACTAAATGCTTTTTAAATACTTTGTCCTATGGAACATTGTTGGGTGAGACTGGAACTTGTAAGACTTAGCTTTATTTGGCTAGTACAAGTGAGTTCCTTTTTTTCTCCTCAGGAAATAAAAATAAGTCATAATTCTTACATGATAAGCAGCCAGAGCATTTACATATGTATGCACACAAGCATGCATTTTCGTCTTTTTTGTTATTAATGAGATCACTTTTTTTCTTTCTTTGGCTTTTTGGGTCACACCGGTGATGCAAAGGGGTTACTCCTGGCTTTGCACTCAGGAATTACTCCTGGCGGTGCTTAGGGGACCCTGTGGGATGCTGGAAATCGAACCCAGGTCAGCCACTTGCAAGGCAGATGCCCTACCCGCTGTGCTATTGCTCCAGCGCAATGAGATCACTTTTATTTTTTGATCTTCTGGTCACGAAGTGCTCGAAGCTTCTGCTAAGGAAAGCTGAGGCCCCGGGACCCAGTCTGTCCTGTGCTTGGTTCTCCTTAGCACGCCCAGTTAGGCCGCGCCCAGTGAGCCTGCCGTCAACACATCCCGGGTGTGAGAAGCTTCCTTCAGAGCACTCGAAACAAAGAGCTCACAGAGCTTTCAGTCACATGTCGTCGGCGCTGCCACTTGCTTGCTGGGAGTCACTTGCCTCGATTTTCCAGCCTGGCTCCTGCGTGGCATGATTGAAACATGCACATAGAGGGGGCGACAGAAGCTTCCCAGTGCTGCTCGGGGCAGCCAGGTACCCATCTGCGTTCCGAAAATGCTTTCCTAGTGTTAGGTGGCTGCCAGGTGAGGTCACGAAAGCCCCACCAAGAGGATAATAGGTGCAAGTTAAATGGGTAATGGGAAGAGATTAACCCCTTTATTGAGGATTTATTTTGAACTGGGTATGAAATAAAACATCTGATTTCATTTAGTTGTTATGGCAATTCTGATTCCTCTGGTGCTGATGAGAAAGCCAGAACAGGGAGGTTATGTAACAGTACCAGCGGCCCAGGCCAAGCTTCTACCCCAGGCAGCTTTCAGAGTTCTGGGGGCTGTCTTCATTGCTGCCCTACACAGTCACAGCGCTGCCTCTTGAGGTTTCTCTCAGATATGTAAGCTGTAGATGGAGCTTATTTATTTTTTTAAATGTCAGTGAATCATAGTTTCTCTCTTTTTAACATCAGGAAGGTCAAGAAGCAAGGACTTAGCCTAAAAATACTCTAAAATAAATTGGAGGTGCACCGTGTGACTGCATAGAAAAGCAGTGGAATGTTTTGGTGACTGGGTGTTACCCTGTTCTTGGAACTGTTTTCTATCTCTTGTTTTGGGGTTTTAAAAAATCAGCTTCTGAAATATCAGACAGTTGTGGCACATACTCATGAGCTGTAAATGTGAAGTGTTAAATTCTTTCCTCACTTTAATTCCTTTTAAAAACCATTTAATAACATCTGACAGATTAAGGAGTTTGGTTTTCTTAAAGATACATTCTCTGTTCTCCTTGGACCTTCTTAATACTAACTGATTAAATGGGGAAATGAAAACTCATGTGATACTTTTATCAATTACTTAATCAGTTTTAAAACTGGAGAGACACCACAGTGGGTAGAGAGCTTGCCTTGCATTCAGCCAACCTGGATTCAGTTCCTGATATGAAAAATATGAAAACCCCGAGATCTGTCAGGAGTGAGAGCCAGGAGTGAGCCCTGAGCACAGGCAGGTGTGGTCCTAAAACAAAACAAAACAAAAAAAACAAAAAAATTTGTTTCATTTTTTGGGACACACAGTGGTGCTCAGGGCTTACTCTTAGATCCGTGCTCAAGGATCTCTCCTATTGGGCCCAGGGACCATATGGTGTGCCAGGGATCTAACCCAGATCTGCCACATACAAGCACGTGTCCTATTTCTCCAGCCCCAATAAACATATTTATGGTTATTTGTTGACTTCTCATTATTTTCCTATAAATAGTAACATTGAAAAAAACATGAAAAATAGAGGTAACATAAAACAAACAAGGGACTCCATTAAATTAAAAGCTTCTTTAAACAAAACAATAATTTGAAGAGATATCGTATAGAATAAATAGAAATAGTTGGGAATAATATGCCTAATAAGGGAGTAATACAAAAATATATCAAAAACTTATGCAAATCAGTCACAATAAAGCAAGCATGGCAACAAAAATAAAGAACCAAACTGAAGACATTCAGATGGATGTTATACAAAAAGATGTAGCAGATCACTGATCAAGGAAATGAAAATCAAAACCAGTATCATCAAGGGAGTGTAAACCAAAACCACAATGTGATACCATTTCATACTACTATTTCAGAAGACCAAAAATAAAAATTGTTGGTGAAGATATGGAGAAGAGGTAATCATCTAACACTATGGAGAAGATAGGATAATTTCTCAAAAAATTAAAAATTGGGCTACCATATGGTTACCATTCTTTGGCACCTTTTGAACCTATATCCAGAGGAAACAAAATCAGTATCTTGAAGAGATAATTTACACACCCTTGTCCCTTGCAATATTGTCTTAACCATTACGATGTGGAAATAGCTTTGTCCTTCAATAGACGAGCAAATAAAGGCTTTAAGATAATAATGTTTACACACATACATACACGTGCACATGCAAGAAGTAAATTTTTGGCAACATGGATAAAACTTCATGGATTATGCTAAGTGAGGTTAGTGAGCCAAATATTATCACATATATACACATTATATATACACTGTATATATGTGTATATTATCACATATATACAGAATATATCAAGACTGAACTGATGAGTTGAATAGCGCATACCAGAGCCAATAGTTATGTATGTGAAGAAATTGGGGGTCTCCATCTTACAGATGCAGCCTTTTAACTAATAGATAAATTCTGGAGAGCTCACACAATGATGATAGTCAATAATTCTGTGCTCAGAGTTGCTAATAGTGTAGATCTTAAAGCTAACCAAAAAAAAAATGGTAATTCTATGACATGATAAAAGCTTATATTAGCTAACTTTTGGTAATAATCATACCACAATATAAACCCATACGATCCATATCTTAAACTTATGCAATGTTAAAAGCCAGTTACATCTCAATATAAACAAAAACAAATCCAGAAAAGTAGACGAGGTGGTCTTATGTTCCCCATTTAACAAATGCAGCAGCTGAGAAATAGAGCTTAAAAAGCTGCCGGTCTGCTGGTCTCATCTCTTGAGTTCATGACCGGGGCCATGAGTCCTCAGAAGACAGGGTCCCTCAGAAGACAGGGTCCTTTCTGATGTCTTTTTTAGTCACTGTCTCCTAAAGCTGTCGAGGAGGGAAATGCTTGGCCAGTGTTGCTGAATGAATGGGTAGAACTCAGATACCGAACTCAGGACATTCATCTTGACTCACATCTGGGCTACACTGCACCTTCATTCATCAAACCCTCGTTTACTAAGTACCTAAAAGGGAGACGTATTGTTTAACATTTAAACTTCTCATTCAGTAACTCCTGGGCCACCAGGGTGCTCCTGGACAGGACTATAAGGTAGAGACCCGCTCACGGGGCAGCAGAGAGCCCCAGTTGTAGGTGGCACAAGGAGGTCTTTGGCCTTCTTGAGAAAATTGGATTGAAAATTGATTGTAGAGAGTTTTAAAAAGGAGAAACAAAACTCGAGAGGAGTGAGTGGGTTTTGATATGTTTTCCCAAAAGTCCACAGAAAAGAAACATGCTTTTTTTCTACACCAGATGTCAGCCCGAGGCTAACTTTGTAGGTGAAACGTTCTGGCTTCTATCTTGGGGCGTATGGCAAACATATTTAAAAGAAAGAAAATTCGGAAGTTGAGGTTAAGGAAATAGTATTTTTGAATGAGATAATAAAGAACAGAAGGAAAATCAGCAACCACTGGCAGATTACAACCTCTTTTTCATCTCTCTCTCTCTCTCTCTCTCTCTCTCTCTCTCTCTCTCTCTCCCTCTCTCTCTCTCCCTCCCCCTCCCTCCCTCCCTCCCTCTCTCTCTCCCTCCCTCTTTCTCTTCCTCCTTCTTTCTTTCTCTCTCTCTCTCTCTCTCTCTCTCTCTCTCTCTCTCTCTCTCTCTCTCTCTCTGTGGTTTTGGTAATAGAACCCAGAGTCTCTCGTATTCAGAGCTTTCCAACTGAGCTACATCCTTGACCCAGATTATGGATCTTAACCACAAGTACCACCAGTTAGGAGCAGCGGAGGGTGAAAAATTGTTGCTCTCTATTCTTTAAGGGGGTGTGTAACTATTTCATTTGGAATTTCCTGTCCTAAATGCTGGGTTGCTCTTTCTTGAATTCAAATGTGTGCTTTCATCTGAATCAGAATATTCCTTGGAATTTATAAAGTCCTTCATAGTGGTATTTTGATTTTTTCTTTTGCCATCTGTTGCCATAATTATTTTAAAATTTCATATTATTTAGAAAATAGTTATAGATGATATTTAGCAAAACAAAACTTATTTAACCAAGTGTATGTTAGAAGAAATATAAGGTGACAGCAGACTTTTTTTTTTTTTTTTTTTTTTTTTTTTGCTTTTTGGGTCACACCGGGCGATGCACAGGGGTTACTCCTGGCTCTGCACTCAGGAATTACTCCTAATGGTCGGTGCTCAGGAGGACCATATGGGATGCTGGAAATCGAGCCCAGGTTGGCTGCGTGCAAGGCAGACACCCCACCTGCTGTGCTATCACTCCAGCCCTAGCAGACATCTTTCAGTGTACAGGCAATCTTGGGTATATTTTAGAGAAAGCACATTCTTATCAGTATCAAATATTCAAACATTTATATAATTAAATGATAAAATGCAGCCTCTGTTATAGTTTTTGATACACCAACATTTAAAATATTTAAAATATTTTTAAATGTATCCCAGTTTTAAAATGTGGTTTGTTGTACCAGACCCATCATAATCCATAGTGATGGTACCCAGGAATCTCTCACATGTTTTTTTTCAATGCTCGGGGAGCTTAGGAGCCCTCCACCCCATGATACTTGGCCAACTGGACTAGGAGACTCAATTTCTGGGACAGCAATGCAGTGCAGCTTTGTCCCGTTGGTTGGTCCTGTCAGTGCTGGGGATTCCCAGGGCCACACCTGGCAGTTCTTGGGGGTGAAGGGCATGCTGTGCTCGAAAATGCAAGACATGGTTCCTGACCCTTGATTGCTCTCTCTGAGCCCTGAGAATCTTTCTTTAAAAGAAATTTTTGATTTACTCTTTCGTACATTAATTTTGAGAACCATTGGTCTGCTTTGAATTATTTACTCAGTTATCAGATGAAAATAAAATCATACTTAAAATATCCTTTTTCTAAATCTGAAGTGTATTAGCACAGAGCTCGGAGTGAAAGCAAAGTGGCTAAGTTTTACAACCACAGTGTAATCATTACATTACTCATCCATTCAAAAAACTTTCCAGTTCACTGATATTTACTCTCTGTAGAAATGTAAATGTTGCAGTGAACCAAGTGGAGAGGTAACAGGCAGGTTTCTGAGAATACAGCAGAATTAAGAGAGAGCAGCAGGCTTCTGGGCAACATCGGGTGTTTTCTTTTGGAGTCCTATGAAGACTCCCTGTTTCTAAGAAGGAATGAAAAAAAAAAAAGACACATCCAGACAGTAAACACTGTTCCAGAATTTGGTAAATTGTTTCATTACCAAAAGACAAGGCTGTTTTCTGCTTCCTCACACAGCGCCCAGTGTTGTTGGGTGTCTTATCCCTCAGTCCTGCTCTGCCAAAGATGTCAGCACAGAATGTGGTGGCGTGTGTCTGTGCCCTAGGGTTTCAGCTTTGACCAAACCTCCCCCTCCTCTCTACAGGACAGAGATGTAACATTGACATTGACGAGTGTGCCTCCAATCCCTGCCGCAAGGGTGCGACCTGCATCAATGACGTGAATGGTTTCCGCTGCATCTGCCCAGAGGGGCCCCATCACCCCAGCTGCTACTCCCAGGTGAACGAGTGTCTGAGCAATCCCTGCATCCACGGGAACTGCACCGGGGGCCTCAATGGGTGAGTAGCTGCTGTGTTAGTTTCTTGTCGACAAGCCAATTCTGTACTAGCTGTGCCCTGCAACAGTCAACCCAGGGCTTGACCAGCTCACATTTGAGTGAGTCTGTGTCGGTGTTCGAATCTTCGTAAGACTGCATCAGAGTGTTCAAACTATCACTACTTCTGAATCTTCCCTGACTGAGTAGGAGGAAAATAAGTAGCAATGTCTCCCTCCCTCCTGCTTTCATCAGTGAGACCTTCAGCGTTGTATGAGTCTTTGGCAGATTGTGCTTGTAGGGCTGTTCCAGGAGGGCTGTTGGACCATTTTTGTCATCCATACCTGCTTTTAAAAGGCCGAATTCTCTCCCGGTACCAGAGAGGTCTCAGCAAACTTTCTTGTTTCCCTGATTAAAATGTTTGATGTTTTCAAACTCAGAGAAATGTGTATTCTGGAATCCCAGTGTGAGTGGGTCCCATGATGTTTTCAAACTCAGAGAAATGTGTATTCTGGAATCCCAGTGTGAGTGGGTCCCATGAGACGCTCCGATGCTGCCTTCTCGGGCCAGGCTTGGGAGCGGCAGGGCACGGCACCATACAAGGGAATGGGATGTGGGGAGCGTGAAAAATTTGGCAACAGTGAAAGGTGAACACAGTGTTCTGAACAGACAGCGACCGGAGAGTAATGCAAAATTAACCGAGAAATGACCCAAGGTTTAGTGCTCACCCATCTTGAATTTCTTGGGCAAAAAAAAAAAACAACCCAGTCACAAATGGGGAAAATTAAAGAAGCCCTATTGTCGAGGCCAGGAGTCCAGCCACTGTGTTTGCCAGACTTATAGCAGGGTAATGAATTTAGAGACAAGTGGAAAATCAACTTATTTTTAGAATCAATGAACTCTGTATCCCTTTTTTCCACATTTAGAATCCTTCAAAATAACACAACTCACATCTTTTTACCTGAGAATGTACAAACAAGGAATTGATCATTTCCTTATACCATTCTTCATGTTAAACATGCACAAGCTGAAAACAGCAAGCATAGGGGCTGAAGCAACAGTACATCGGCAGGGTCCCTGCTTTGCATGTCGCTCACCCCAGTTTGATTCCCCGCACCCCACGTGGCCCCTTGAGCCTACCAGGAGTGATCACTGAGCACAGAGACAGGAGTAAGCCCTGAGCAATGCAGGTGTGGCGCCACAATCCAAATGTAAAGAATATATATATATATATATATATATATATATATATATATGCGTACATAATACCTTCATATTTGTTCCTTTAATTCTCGGTGTTTTAGGGACTTTCTGGACAGCGTTTTAGGTCAGAACAAACTTTGTCTCCAGAAGTGCTCCAGAGTGCCTTTGAGTCCGTGATTCTCTCTGGGTGTTTGTCCTGCGCACTAGACAAATGATCGCAAGGCTTGCTTTGCTTCTATCAGAAAAGAGGCTGGCATTGTCTGTGTCTCAGTATCTTCCAGAATGGCCTCGTTCATTCCATCAGCCACTGTTTACATACGCATGCTCACTGTGTTGATTTCTTTTTCTACCACTTTTGCAAAGCAGGCAAATACGGTAAATGTTGGGCACGTGCATTTGTCAGGTACATGGAAGAGTAGAAATAGGATCATTCGAACATGAGCTTCCCCCTTTCTTATTTCCTTCCCTTATCTGTTTCAATGAGGACTCGACTGTGCACTGCTCCTCAGCAAATAATCCTGTATTCTTTCAGGTACAAATGCCTCTGTGATGCAGGTTGGGTTGGCGTTAACTGTGACGTGGATAAAAATGAATGCCTGTCGAGTCCATGCCAGAACGGAGGAACTTGTAACAATCTGGTGAATGGGTACAGGTGTACTTGCAAGAAGGGCTTTAAAGGTGAAAGCACATGTACTTATTTCCCTTTACTTTCTGCCCTTCATACTTCCTTTCTGATCTGCTTCTGTCTTTTTCTTGGTTTCACCTCATTCATTCATGTAGCAAGTATCTTTTAAGCACCTAGTGTTTGTGATGCACTTGGGAAATGACACAAGTAGAGGTAGACAAAGGTCCTGCTTTCCATCTAGTACAGATGTAAACTGCTAAAACTACTATTTAAGGTGACTTAGGAGTTAGTACAGCAGGTAAGGTGCTTGTCCTGCATGCAGCTGACCTTGGTCCCTAACTGTTGGTGCACATAGTCTCCTGAGAACGATCAGAAATGATCCTTGAGCACAGAACCAGGAATTAGCCCTGAGCACAGCCAGGTGTGGTCCCAAACAAACAGAACCAACAAAAAACTATTTCAGGTGAGAAGCTGGTCAATTTAGCTTTGGATAGTCATTCTAATTATGAACTTTTGGATGCAGATTTGATTCTTTTTTGAATCAAAAGAAATATTGGTTAGTAGGGTCAGAGATTTACTACAAGGTTAAAGTGCTTGACCTGTGTGACCCCCCACACTCCAGGGTCTTCTGAGCACCTATGGGAATTATCCCTGGGTACAGACAGGCATAATTGGCACCTGGGCTTTACTAGGTATGGCATAAAAACTAGGAAGGGAGGGAAGGGAGGAAGGGAGGAAGGAAGGAAGGAAGGAAGGAAGGAAGGAAGGAAGGAAGGAAGGAAGGAAGGAAGGAAGGAAGGAAGGAAGGAAGGAAGGAAGGAAGGAAGGAAGGAAGGAGGGAAGGAGGGAAGGAGGGAAGGAGGGAAGGAGGGAGTATATTGGTAGTAAAATAAAAATACCATCTTCCTGAAATTAGAAGAAATATAAGATGAAAGAATTAATTGTTCAGAACCCTTCCTACAACTCCTATGCATTGCAATAGCCTTAATTGTTCATGTATTAAACATACCTCCTTACAACTTACTCTGCTCCCCCTTTCGTTTGACCTACAAGTAGTGCTCTGGGGTTCCAGTGACCAGCCTTGGAGATCCTGGCTGTTGGTTCATGCTTAAGCCTCAGAATGCGGCACTGCTCAGGACCTTCAGTGCCGAGGACCACTAGAGCCACGAGGAAGTGCATAGGCCTCCAGGGCCACCCCTGCTGGTGCTTGGTGGGGCTGGCATAGGTCTTGTCGTGCTGAGATCAGCTCAGAGGCATGTGCCTTAATCCCTCTTACTATCTCCGTGGCTCCTTATGCCACATGTAAGCCCTGGCTAGATACTTGTAGAAAGAACCTATATTAGATACAGCAACAGACTTTTAGCCTTAATAAAATTCTTTGTCCAGGGCCAAAGAGACAGCTGGTAGGGCACTCCCCTTGCATGTAGCCGACCCAGGTTCAATCCCCAGATCCACAAATAGCCCTCTAAGCCCCATAAGCCATGATCCCTGAGCGCAGAGCCAGGAGTAAGCCCTGAGTACTGTTGGGTGTATCCCCCAAATAAAAATTCTTGTCCATTTTGAGAAATTACTTTTATTTTAAGGAACATTAGACTTTCAAACTATTAGAATATACTATTCCTCCATTTTGTTTTGGCTGATTAAGTATGTCTTTTGCTGCTGTGTCAGAGAATTTTCTGAATAGACAGGAGTTCCAGAAGCCTGGAAAAGTCATTGCAGTTTCTGAGGTGCGAAACGCTTACTCCTGAGAGGACTACTTAATAACCACTATAGTAAGGAAGTTTGATTTCTTTCCCCCTCTTCTGTTGGCAGGTTTTAACTGCCAGGTGAACATTGATGAATGTGCTTCAAATCCATGCCTGAACCATGGAACCTGCATTGATGACATAAGTGGCTACATGTGTCATTGTGTTCTGCCATATACAGGTAAGCCCTGCAAGGACCAAAGATTCTTGCCTATCATTACAGGCCTCCGAGTCTCAGCTTTTAGCTGTGCAGAATCCTGCAGTGCGCATCAGAGCACAAATGTCTCTTGGAAATAGAGTGTTGTGCTCTTGGGGCAGATGGGCAGTTTAGGTGGTACAGACGCTCAGGAGCCTGTGACACCTGCCAGCAGTAGTGAGGACTCGGTTTACCCACATCCACACCAGCACTCATTGTTTTTGTTCTGTGTGAGGTCCTATCTCATTGTTCATTTGATTTGCAATTCCCTGATAAGTGATCTTTCCGTATCCTTCCTGGACATCTGTATGTCATCTTTGAGGAAGTGTCTTTTCATTTCTTGTCCCCAATTTTTGATGCTTGTTTTGGTGGTTTTTTTCTCTTGTAAATAAAAAATACAAATATTTTATGTCTTGGATATTAACCCTTTGTCATAAGAGTGTTGGGAAATATTTTCTCCCAGTTTCTAGAGTGTCTTTTTATTCAGATAGTTGTTTCTTTTGAGGTGTGTACACACTGTTTTCTACCTCTGATGTGCCTTCTGATTAATTACATTGCTTTCTGGAACAAATGGCAGGGGGCTGAGACTGTATGCTAATTCCTCTTCCCACTCAATTGATGGGGTATCAAATAGCTGAATCTTCCCATGAATATACAAACACCTCCACCCCCACTGATGCAGGTTCTGAGACCTGTGTAACTAGAGGTAATAGCAGTTAATAATAGCGACCCAGCACGTGGGCATTTGCTCTGTTGCCAGGCTCTGTGCTAATGAGGATTTTGTAGTTTTTTTTTTTCCTTTCTTGGGTCAAGCCCAGTGATGCTCAGGGGTTACTCCTGGCTCTGCAACCAGGAATTACTCCTGATGGTGCTTGGGGGACCATATGGGATGTCAGGGATCGAACCCAGCTCAGCTGTGTGTAAGGCTGAGTGTAAGTGTAAGGCTGTGTGTAAGTACCCACTGTACTATCACTCCAGGCCTGTTTATATATATACACACACATATATATGTATATATATATGATCTTAAAAAAAAGACTATATGAATTATGTTCCATCCCATTTCCTATGTTGAAGGCCCAGATTCAAAGGACCTTAGTGAGTGTTTCCGATTTCAAAGCTGCTTAACAATTTTGAACTTGAAAATGAAGAGCAAACCCCTTTGGTATAAAATCTGGAAGCTTTCAATTATTCATGCTAATTTTCTGTCATAAACTTTCACTTGCTTTACAGGCAAGAACTGTCAGATTGTATTGGCTCCTTGTTCCCCAAACCCGTGTGAGAATGATGGTGTTTGTAAAGAGGCCCCCAATTTTGAGAGTTACACCTGTCTGTGTGCGCCAGGCTGGCAAGGTAACGTCATGGGAATGGAGAAGCCTGGAACTTTAAACAAAGCGGTCGGGTCATCAGGTTCATCAGATACACGAAAGACGCGCCCCCCCCCTGCCCCCCTGCCACTCTGCTGAGTTCCACCTGCTTTGCCAAGCACTTCTACCTGGCCCAGGAGTTGTTGCTAAGAACGGCTGGGAGTGCCTTTCCCTTTTCCAAGTCTCTGGGGCCCCCTGGTGACTTGAGTTGGAAACCATGATTGTTGTCCAGGAAAATTTAGGGCCTTGAGAACAGCTTTCCAAAGCCACAGACACCTAAGAAACCTTCACGGCAAGGTAGAGGCCACCCTGCATTTCCCTGGAGCAGTCCCAAGCACCCCAGCTGACATGTGCACTCCCGAGGGACCCGGCCCTCCGAGCAGACTGGGCCCTTCATCACTCCTGTGGTTTCAGGTCCCCAGTGTACCCTGGACATTGATGAGTGTGTCTCCAAGCCCTGCCTGAACCATGGCGTCTGCCACAACACCCAGGGCAGCTACATGTGCGAGTGTCCCCCAGGCTTCAGCGGTATGGACTGTGAGGAGGACGTCGACGACTGCATTGCCAGTGAGTGGACAACAGCTGCGAAGCCTGCAATGGGGAGGGCAGCTGCCTGCTGGTGCCGAGGCCACCCCTTCTGCTGGGTCACTGGGTGTCTTTACACATCTTAATTTTGGACTTAGTCAAAAGTTGGAAGTTGTGTTTGCCTTCAGAAGTGGAAGCAGTCAAACCTTTTTCAAGGATTCCCTAACGGATAACGGATTTTATACGTAGGCAAACTGGGGGACTGTGCTATGGCGCTTAATGGAACACCATTGAGGCACACTTAACACACAATAGAAATACAGTGCAGATACCCTTACTGGACAGTGTATTATTTTGGCATAATGACCAAAACCATCACTCAAGATAATGATGAACATATATATCCCCCTAATTCTTTGCACTCAGCAACCATATCTCTGTCACTTTTGCATTTTATTTTTTTTATAGTTTTAAATGAACCACATAATGCACACATGTTTAGAAAGGAAACAGTGCTTCTTTTATTTGGGTATCGTTCAAAACTTCTTATTTTGTGAAATCGCCAAGACATTCTGCAAGGTCACTGCAGCGTTTTCGTCTCATTCGTATTGGGCAGCACTTCAGTGCAACTGTCTCCTCAGTAGCACTGGTATGAGCACTCACCTCAGCTTCAGCCATGTTTCCTTTGCTCTTTGCTTCTTTTTTTCTTCTTTTTGGGTCACACCCGGTGATGCACAGCGATTACTCCTGGCTCTGCACTCAGGAATCACTCCTGGCGGTGCTCAGGGGATCATATGGGATGCTGGGAATTGAACCTGGGTCGGCCGCGTGCAAGGCAAATGCCCTCCCTGTTGTGCTATCGCTCCAGCTCCTGCTCTTTGCTAAAGCTTTAAGCTTATTAATAATGCTGTGCACCTATTCAGATGCTCATTTATATGGCTTGGGGGCCACAGCTGGATGTGCTCAGGGCTTACTCCTGGCTCTGTGCTTAGGGATCGCTCCTGGCCATGCTTAAGGCACCATACACAGTGCTGGGAGTTGAACCCTGGTTAGTTTCATGCAAGGCAAGTACCCTAACCACTGCACTCTCCCTCTGGTCCCAACTATTGTATATCTCACTTATTGTAGTATCTAGCTAAAGCTTTTGCCCATTTGATTTTCCGTGTTTTTTGGGGGGTCACACACCCAGCAGTGTTCAGGGCCTGCTCCCTGCAGTGCATAGGGGTCCAAAGGCCTGGGGCCAACCCTCATGTACACACTCTGTCCACTGAGCTGTCTCCTTGGTCCCCACCTAGGCTGTAAGAACACAGCCAGTGGCTCTTAGGGGTTACTCCTGGTTCTGTGCCCAAGGGTCATTCCTGGCATTACTGAGGGTACCGTATGTGGTGCTGGGGTTAGGAAAGGGGCTGACTGCATACAAGGCAAGCACCTTGGTTCCTGTACTGTCTCTCGCCCCCCAAAAATGCTTCTTAAAAACTTTAATGGTCCTTAGTGTGTTGTGGGCCCATATTTGACTTACAAATTACTATGTAATGAAAGTTTTATGATTTTATTAATTTTATGAAACGATTCATGATTTAAGTAAAATAATTTCCAGTTATCCAACAGGTTAAGAATGTCAGAGAAATGTTCTTGCACTTGTTTTCAGAAAGAGATGAGTGAAGTCAAGATAGGTTTAGAGAAAAGCATCAGAGCAGGAAAGTTAAAATTTTGTTGCTCATCATGTGACTCAGCTCAGGCCACTCACTGTGAGGAGTCTAAGATTCAGTTGCTGCTCCTGTCAGAACTCTAATTCTTGGCCTTGTTGACTTAGATCCTTGCCAGAATGGAGGGTCCTGTGTCGACGGAGTAAATACTTTCTCCTGCCTATGTCTTCTGGGCTTCACTGGGGAGAAGTGTCAGGCAGACATGAATGAGTGTTTGAGTGAACCATGTAAGAATGGGGGGACCTGCTCTGACTACGTCAACAGTTACACCTGCAAGTGTCAGGCGGGATTTGATGGCATCCACTGCGAGAACAACATTGATGAATGCACAGAGAGGTGAGTAGCCCCCACACGCGCACCTGTGGGTCCTGGGGAAGAAGCTAGGGAGCTCAGTGTAAGAGTCTCAGGAGTGTCCTCGAGCCCTAGTTCACATCGCCTCATTCCTGGTTCCTGAGATGTGTAGATAGAAGCCGGGGCCAGAGGATGAAGAGCTTAGAGAAACAGATTATCGTTCTCATTTCTTTCTTTGGAAACAGAAAGGGTTATAAACAGTTCCATCTCCTTGGTCTCCTTTCATTTCAGTTGACTAAAATTTTTAACAAAATGACTAAAAACATTTATTTTTTGCCAATGTGTCACCCTTAAGTAATTTCAGTGAAGACTTTTATTTTTTAAAAATTATCAAGTGAATTTCTCTCTCATAAATCTAGAATTTAGTTACTTAGCACTTTTCTTGTAATTGATTGAGGGATAAAATGAACTAGGATGTAAGAAAGTCCCAGAAGGGACAAAGAAGGTAGCTCCAAGGACCAGTCTCCATGCCCAGTGATGCGTGAGGTCATGTTTAGAAGTGTTTGCCTGAGCGACGCCTTGGGCCCTAGGGTGCCCTGTGGACGGCCCATGGTCATACAATCTGGCTTTTCCTGTCTGCTTCCTCTCAGCTCCTGCTTCAACGGCGGCACGTGTGTGGACGGGATTAACTCCTTCTCTTGCCTGTGCCCCACGGGCTTCACTGGCCCCTTCTGTCTCCACGAGGTCAACGAGTGTGACTCCCAGCCATGCCTGAATGAAGGGACTTGTGTGGACGGTGTGGGCTCTTACCGCTGCGCCTGCCCCTGGGGCTATACCGGCAAGAACTGTCAGGTAACTGGGTCCTTCCCACCCAGCACCTGCCGCCCAGCCCAGCTGCTTGTCCGCCTGCTCCTGGGCAGAGTCATGCCCCACCACCACCACCTGAAAGGGAGTTTCTGTAGAAATCTTAATTCACTATAGCACTGTAGCACTGTCATCTTGTCATTCATCGATTTACCCGAGCAGGTGCCAGTAATGTCTGCATTCATTCCGGCCCTGAGAGTTTAACAGCTTCTCCTTACTCGTCTTTCCCAGTGATGGGAGACTCTTTCAGGGTCAGGGGAATGAGACCTGTTATTGTTACTGTATTTGGCATATCGAATACGCCACGGGGTGCTTGCCAGGTTCTTCCATGCATGTGGCATACTCTAGGTAGCTTGCTGGGCTCTCCAAGAGGCATATATTTATTTCCCTCAATTTTATGGAAAATGGGTAGAGAGTGTCTTATGATGTGTCGCATGGCTGCTTTGAGGCCACGTGGTCCTGGAATAATATAGAAATATTAATTACTTATAGATTTTAAAACAAGCAAGATAATAGATCAACAAAAAAGATTATAAGTAAATGAAAACTGCAGAATAGTACATGTGGGAACTAAGTTCATAGATGCCATCATACTGTTAAGTGTGAAAAAGGAAGTGAAGAAAAATCAAATTGAAATCATTAAAATAAAAAAAATTAAATTGAAATCATGTACAACACTTAAGTGCATCATTAAAATAAAAAAAATTAAATTGAAATAATGTACAACACTTAAGGTCTCCCAGTGTTCCCCAGAGTGGGCACTGCCACCCCAAGGGTCTCTGTGACAACTTTCGGGGCCGGCAGTAGCCTCCGTGTGGTGGGGGCGCCACTATCTGCTCACTTAAAAAAGGGAGATTCCCAGTGGGGTGCTGCGTGATTTTTTCTCCCTGAAAAGTGAGTGCTAAACCAAACAAGTTTGGGACATTCTGCTTCAGGCTCTCTCTTAAATTCAAATATATTTTTCATAGATTCTAGAGATAGCCGCCGCCTCTGTGACTAAGTTATCTCATTGTTCTTTTCAATGTGGAAGCTGAGACTGAGAGAAGCAAAGTAACTTTCTCAAGGTTACATGCCAAAAGCAATGTGTTTAATTTTATTCAGTTTTACCTCTTAAAGAATTATAAAGGGGACAAGAGAGATAGACACGTGCCTTGCATGCAGTCCTCAACCCCTGGTACCACATGGACCCCAAAGCATCTCCAGTTGCAGCCCTGAAGGTCCCCACCCAGCACCATGGAGAGACAGATAATAGTCCTGAACCTCAAGGCTGAGAATTGCTGGAAGGTCCCCGATCTCCTGACCACCAGTGCCCCGAGAGGACCAGTGAGATCACTCAGAGGGCTAGCATGTGTGGCCATTGGTTTGGTCACGAGTTCAGGCACCACCTGGTCCCCTGAGCATTACAGGGACAACAATGAATGGCAGGATGACAGAACTCTCAATGAATGCCAGATGCCCACATTGACTCACTTATTGGAGCTCTCCTGCGAGGCGGGGTCTGTCCTGGAGGTGGAGAGCCCCTCTGCATACTACGCAGCGTGTCCAGACCCTGGGTCAGGGGGACAATCTCCAGCCACCTGCCTCTCATTCACGCCAGCAAATGCCCTGGCCCTGCTGTTGCACAGAGAGCCAGAGGGCCTGGAGGTACCTTCCCTGCCGGGCTACGCCAAGGAATGAATCCTTGGAGATGATCCAAGTCCTCTGGGCTTCTTTGCCTCCTAGTTTTTTTCTTATAAGCCAGCATCAGCCCCTGGACATAGGCTTCTTTGCAGTTTCTGGGTTTATTAAACAGTGCAAGTCTTTTGCTCACACTGATTTGACGCAGACCCATCCTCACACTGCTTGGCATAAGTATAATGACCTATCTGATGACTCTTGCACCCGCATGCATCTCTCTCTCTCTCTCTCTCTCTCTCCGTCTCTCTCTTTCTCTCTCTCATCTCTCTCCTCCCCCTCCTCTCTCCTTCTCTCTCGCTATACCTACACGTCATGATTTAAGGACTGTATCATCTTTTGGGTTTGAAACTTAAGCTCTGGAATAAGCACTTCTTAGATAACAGCTAAGAGAAATTACACCAAAAATTCTTACATTACCAGGAAACTGGAATCAATGTATGGCTTGGCTAGAGCTCTCTGTCCTCTTGCTCCTTTGTTTCGAAATCCTCATCTTTTCTCCTCCTCTTCCTCTTCTTCCTTCTCCTCACTTCTCACATTCTCTCCTCCTTTTTTGTCTTCCCCTTCCTTCATCCATTAACACCTTCCACTGGATTCCATAGAGTGCCGTGTGCTGTTCCCTTCTTGCTGGCTGCTCTGATGTTGATGCTTGTGCTCTGTCTGATGCAGACCCTGGTGAACCTATGCAGCCGGTCTCCATGTAAAAACAAAGGCACATGCATGCAGGAAAAGGCAGTGTCTCGGTGCCTTTGTCCCTCGGGGTGGACCGGAGCTTACTGTGACGTGCCCAGCGTCTCCTGTGAGATGGCAGCCGCCCGCAAAGGTCAGCTCTGCTCTCCCTTCACGGGCAGTCAGTCCAGGGCAGGGAATGGGATGGTGTGATGAGAGAGGGCAGAGGAGAGAGATGGGCAACACTCTGGAGACAGCAAGGGTGGGGCAGAGGAAGAGGTGCTGACCACGTGGAGGAAGCAAACTGAAGGCACCTGTGTTCTCATTCCAGCACCAGCCTGGTGCTGAGGGCTGTGAACGAGAGAGCAGTGAACTTGAATGTGTTGGCGAGGGTAGTTCATGCTTCTTAGTTGGTCTGAACCTGACATGTCTCCTCTGCTCCTCTCTGCTGTTTCCCAGGGGTGCCTGTGGACCGCTTGTGCCAGAATTCTGGCATCTGCATTTCAGTCGGCAACTCTCACCACTGCCAGTGTCCCCTGGGCTACTCGGGGAGCTACTGCGAGGAACAGCTAGATGAGTGCGCATCCAACCCCTGCCAGCATGGCTCTACCTGCACCGACTTCATCGGCGGGTACAGATGCGAGGTAGGTGGGATGGGTGCACAGAGGCCTCTAACCGCCCAGAAGGGGCCGAGGGTGTCAGCACACACTAGTGGGTGGAATTCCGTGGCTGTGTTGTACTTCCACACTTAATTGATCTTGTGAGTCACCATGATGGTGTTTTAGAATTGCTGTTTCTTTCAGTTCCCCTGTGCAGTAAGTTAACATAGCCCAAGTAAGGTAGATTAGAAGAATCTGGAATCATGTTGAACATTTCCCCCGCTTCAGACCCCAACAGTAAGTTAATAAAACCTCAGAGAGGTGGTTCTCAAAGTTGATTGCACATTGGAATCATAGAAAATGATCCAAAAATACTGAAGCTAGGGCCAGAGGGATAACCCAGTGCATAGGGTGTTTCCCCTGCATGCAGCCAACCTAGGTTTGGTTCCTGGTACCACATATGGTCCCCCAGCCCTACTAGCAGTGATCCCTGAGTACAAAGCCAGAAAAAATCCTTAGTACTGTCAGTGTCTTCCTCCCACACAAAAAATACTGCCTAGATCCTCTTTCAAGGATTCTTTTTTTTTTTTTTTTTAATTTGTGGGGCTCTTTCGGTATCAGGCAAGTGAGGCCCATTATTGTTACTGTTTTTGGCATATCAAATGCGCCACAGGTAGCTTGCCAGGCTCTGCTGTGCGGGCAGGGTACTCTCAGTAGCTTGCCAGGCTCTCCAAGAGGGATGGAGGCTTTTAGGGTGGCCTCCAGTTGCCCTATCATTGGGCTACACTCACACGTGACAGAGACAAATGGAGACGTTACTGGTGCCCACTCGAGCAAATCAAAGATCAACGGAATGACAAATGATGCAAGTGATACAAATTTGGGGGCCACACCAGCAGTGCTCAGGGCTAACTCCTGGCTTTGCACTCAAGAATCATTCCTAAGAGGCTTGAAGGACTGTATGGGGGTGAGAGCAAACCCAGCTTGAAGCATGTGAAGCAAGACCCCTACTCTCTGTCCTGTCGCTCTGGCCCCTTCAGGATTATTCTGATTTAATCATCATGGTTATGGTCTGGCCATGGTTTTGGAATAAGAAATACAGGAATTTTTAAAACTCTCCAGTTATTCAGATAAAAAGGAAAGTTTGCAAACCTCTGCTCTAAAGCCCTAATTTTTATTTGTGATCTTTGGTTTTGGGGCCACGCCCTGTTGTGTTCAGTGGCTCCTGGGTCAGTGTGGGTGGTACCGGGGGCCGTGCCTGAACCTCTGGCATGCAGAGTGTTCACAGCAGGCTGAGCTGGTGCTCTGGCCCTCAAGCCTTGCTTCTTTTTTTTTTTTTAATTATTTATTTTATTGAATCACCATGTGGAAAGTTACAAAGTTCTCAGGCTTATGTCTCAGTTATACAATGCTCAAACACCCGTCCCTTCACCAGTGCCCATATTCCACCACCAAAAACCCTAGTATACCTCCACCTCCCACCTCCTTCCCCACCTGTGTAACTGATAAACTTCACCCCATTTTCTCTTTACCTTGAGTACATTCCATATTTCAACACAAAACTCACTATTGTTGTTGGAGTTTCCCCCCAAAGAAAACAGCCCAACTGACAAGCATTTAATAATTAGTTTTCCATTGCTCAGAATGAAGAGATATGAAGTCGCTATCGCGGCCGTATTAGCAGCCACTCGGTTTAGGATTTCTGTATTTTAGTATTTTAGTAATTAAGTCCAGGGAAATTTATGTTAGAAATTGCATCATTTCCCTTCCTGGGGCAGCATGGGGCAGTGGCTTAGTTCACAGTCTAGAGAGATGACTGCAAGCAGTTTCTGGGACCAAAAGTAGTCTAGCTGGCCTCCAGATCGTGGTCAATCAGCAGCAAAGCGGCCGCACCAAAGTGTGGCCGCCCGGGCCGAGTCTTGGCAAAGCACGCGCCAGTATTGGCCTTGGCCGAGACTGCCCAAGCATCCCACTGTTCCAAGTACATAACTCTTTTTTTGTTTTTTTCTCCTTCCTGCGCCACCAAGTTCGTACCTGCTTATAGTCCTCATAATGTGGTGGACGCCACGCCGCTTCTCCCCAACAAGGGAAAAAAAACCGAGAGAGAAGGATATTTCCCCTCCTCTGCCGGCGTGGGGCAATGGCTTAGTTCACAGTCTAGAGACATGGCTGCAAGCAGTTTCTGGGGCCAAAAGTAGTCTAGCTGGCCTCTGGATCATGGTCAATCAGCAGCAAAGTAGCTGCACCAAAGTGTGGCCCCAAGGCTTGCTTCTTAAACTTTGGGTCCTCACCCCACAGGGTCACATAACTGAATTGGGGTGGATGTGGGGGAATTTTCTTAATATAAACTTATTATTGTTACCAGTTAATGTTTGAGCTGTATACTTAGCACTGAGGTCATGTAAAAAATTATACAGTGAAAAGAAGTCACACATGGAAAAAGTTTAAGAAGCCCTGCTATAGAGTACAGTGTATGTAGCTTTAAGGATTCAAAGGCAGCCTGGATACCTGGATTCTTTACAGCCCCGTCCAGCCCATGACCCTTGATACTCCTTGCAAAGCTACTGAAACAACTAAAGCTGCCTTGGATAGTATTCTTTTGATCTGTGCCACTTTTATGTGTAATTAGTGATCAGCTAAGTAAAATGTTGCATAGCATTTCCCCCACAGTGTCATGCAAAGATCCATGTGGCTATTTGAGGAAGTTTGTCCCTTCTTTTGGAGTGTTGGGGGTGCACACCTGGTGGTGCTCAGGGCTTACTCCAGCCTCTGTGCTCAAGGGTCACTTCTAACTAGGCTCAGGGGCTGTATGGGATGCCTAGGATCAAAGCCAGGTCAGCTGCATGTATGGCAGGCACCCTACCCCCTACGGCCCCGTGGCAGAAGTATGCCTCTGTGTTGATGTTTGGGTTGATAATGGTTAAAGCTTGGACTTAATAGAATACACGAGACCTGAATTTGATACGATTCAGGCTGCCACGCAACATAGAGAAATGCTTCACTTCTCCCTTTTGACTCAGATGAGCCAGAGATGGCCTGGACATTGATACCTAGGTTTATTTATTCAGGCAGTCTTGAACCTGCTGATGCAGACACTCTGGCAGCAAACCCAATTTTTCCTGTCTGGTTGTTTTAAAGTTACTCAGCTAAGTGAAATTTCAGCGAGATCCTCTTGCTTTCTGTATTTTCCAAAGCACATCCCATATCTGCTTGCTGGAGGACAGAGACGCCCCAGAGCCTCTGGCCCTTAGCCCCAAGCCTCTGCCCGCTTCACAGTTCTCCCAACCTGAGATTGCCGCCAGCCTCTCTGTTGTCATCTGGACACACAGCACCCGCCCTGTCCCCTCTTGCCAAGAGTTCACGTGCCATCCTCTTTCCCACACCTCCTCTTGCTCTGGCTGTTCTGTCTGTGAAGGACTTTCCCCATAGGCATGCCTGTCAGGGCACTGCACAGTCATATCATATTTGTCCCCCTGGGATCAGCCACTCCAATAGCCAGGCACCTCTCCCTGTCCCTGTCTCTCTTGGTCAGTCTCTCTCACAGGCAGTTTCCTAAACTGGGTACCCAATAAATACATCTTTATCATCACCTCCAAATGCCTTTCCGGCTGAGTTGTGGGGTCTTCACCACGTACACAGAACTGTGAAGTTTAAAGATGCGAAACCTGATTACAAGGGGAACAGAAGAGTTTCCAGGAGAAACTCTTAGAGCTGAGATAGTCTTTAGAATATTCTGCTCTGGCCTTCCGTGTAAGTGAATTTTTCAGTCAGAAGTAAAATGCTGAGAAATTACAAGTTGAAGAAGCACAGGTGAATAGTAGAACGTGTGATAATCCCAAGAGCTGGGTTCCACAGAGTAACACTCCAGATTTTATTTGGTCTCATGATCTATTCCCCATCATGGTCCCTTCATTTTTTGTCCTTTTCTCTTTCTCCTGGCAGTGTGTCTTGGGGTACCAGGGCGTCAACTGTGAGTATGAAGTGGATGAGTGCCAGCACCAGCCGTGCCAGAATGGAGGCACCTGCATTGACCTTGTGAACCATTTCAAGTGCTCCTGCCCGCCTGGCACTCGGGGTAGGAATCAGCCTTATCTGTCCTGTCTAATGCATTTTCTAAGGTAGAAATGTGTTCTCAGTGTGTAGGAGATTTAAAACACTGAAGACAGGAAAACTGGTTTCATCCCAAGCATTTAGTTTGCATCCTGGTGATTAACATCACTTCATTGTTTCCTTGCTTAACTAATTTTGTGTTGT